>NC_044982.1:51106312-51407798 GCF_008728515.1 Papio anubis | reverse complement strand
TTTTTTTTTTTTTTTTTTTTTTTTTTTGAGATGGAGTCTCGCTGTGTCGCCCAGGCTGGAGTGCGGTGGCGCAATTCGGCTCACTGCAAGCTCCGCCTCCCGGGTTCACGCCATTCTCCCGCCTCAGCCTCCGAGTAGCTGGGACTACAGGCGCCCGCCACCTCGCCCGGCTAGTTTTTTTTTTGTATTTTTTAGTAGAGACGGGGTTTCACCATGTTAGCCAGGATGGTCTCGATCTCCTAACCTCGTGATCCACCCGCCTCGGCCTCCCAAAGTGCTGGGATTACAGGCTTGAGCCACCGCGCCCGGCCCCGGCTAATTTTTTCTATTTTTAGTAGAGACGGGGTTTCACCATGGTCTCGATCTCCTGACCTTGTGATCCGCCCGCCTCGGCCTCCCAAAGTGCTGGGATTACAGGCGTGAGCCACCGCGCCCGGCCTCTTTTTTTTTTTTTTTTTTTTTTTTTTGAGACAGGGTCTCATTCTGTTGCCCAGGTTGGAGTGCAGTGGCGCAACCATAGCTCACTGCAGCATTGGTCTCCTGGGCTCAAGCATTCTTCCCACCTTAGCCTCCCGAGTAGCTGGGACTACTGGTATGTACCACCATGCTTGGCTAATTTTTGTTTTAAATTATTTGTAGAGATAGGGTCTCACTATGTTGCCTAGGCTGGTCTCAACATCCTGAGCTCAAGTGATCCTCTTGCCTTGGCCTCTCAAGGTGCTAGAATTACAGGTGTGAGCCACTATGCCTGGCGGAAATCTCTTCATTACAGTAGAATGCCAACTAATAAATATAGGAGGAATGATAAAGAGAGAAAATCATCAATGAATGCTAAACTGGAGAGTACATGTTTGATAAGAAATAGGATAATTATACAGTTGCAAAGTATGCTGCCACAAATTACTGATTTGTTACAAAGGAAAAATAATAACTCCACAGTGGCAGACACCACTTTAATCAAGTCATCAAACCTTACATCACTATATTGGCATAAACCAATATCCAATATCCAATATCATGTGCCTTCCACTAAGATGCTTGGAGAAGGAAAATAAATAGACCTGGCAACAAAATGCTATTGTGTGATCCTGGACACAGGAAAAAAAATAAGAGCTTTGTTAGGGCAATGGATGAGACAGATAGTGGTACTGTATTAATGCTTAATTTCCTGATTGTGTTAACTGTACCATGTAAGAAAATGTAAGGGAATATAAGAGAGTGTCTTTATTCTTGGAAAATACACACCGAAGGCCAAAGTGGGAGGATTGTTTAAGGCCAGGAGTTTGAGACCAGTTTGGGCAACATAATGAGACCCCATCTCTGGAAAAAAAATGTAAAACTTTACCAGGCATGGTGGTAAGTGCCTATAGTTCCAGCTACTTGGGAGGCAGAGGCAGGAGGATCACTTGAGCCCAGGAGTTTGAGGTCACAGTGAGCTAGGACTGTGTTACTACACTCCAGCCTGGGCAACAGAGTGAGACCCTGTCCCAGCACCCCCTTCCCTTTTTTTTTTTTTTTTAGAGACAGGGTCTCTACAAAACAGTAGAAGGAATTCCTATAATCCTCTATCCAGAGTCATTGATGGTTTGCTTTTTTGTCTTTTTTGTCCCAGCACTTTGGGAGGCTGAGGAGGGCGGATCACGAGGTCAGGTGATCGAGACCATCCTGGCTAACACGGTGAAACCCTGTCTCAACTAAAAATACAAAAAATTAGCCGGGCATGGTGGCATGTGCCTGTAATCCCAGCTGCTCGGGAGGCTGAGGTGGGAGAGTCACTCGAACCCGGGAAGCAGAGGTTGCAGTGAGCCGAGATTGCACCACTGTACTCCCGCCTGGGCAACAGAGTGAGACTCCATCTCAAAAAAAAAAAAAAAAAAGCACACTGAAATTTTCAAGTTACTCTTTCTTTTTTTTGAGACAGGTCTGGCTCCGTTGCCCAGGCTGGTGTACAGTGGCATGATCATGGCTCACTCTGCAATGCAACCTCAACCTCCTGGGCTTAAGTGATCCTCCCACCTCAGCCTCCTGAATAGCTGGGACCACAGGCACATGCCACCACATCCAGCTAACTTTTTTATTTTTGGTGGAGACGGGTCTCCCTATGTTGCCCAGGCTGGTCTCGAACTCATGACCTCAAGCAATCCTCCTGCCTTGGCCTCCCAAAGTGCTGGAATTACAGCCATGAGCCACTGCACCCAACCAACAATTTAGTCTTAAATGGTTCAGTGAGCGAGATATATATATATATATATATATATACACATATATAATAAATATATATAAATATATAGTGTATATATATATACATATTTATGGATAGAGAATGATAAGACAAAAATGCAAACCATCAGTGACTGTGGATAAAGGATTGTAGGAATTCCTTCTATTGTTCTTGTAATTTTTCTGCAAGATTGAAATTATATCAAATTAAAAGGCCCTCCTCCAACAAAGCAAACAAACCTATGAGTGTGGCCAGGAATCAGGCAACACTTTGGCACGAGCAGCCAGGAGGCCTGTGCTTCCTGCTGGGGCCAGAGCCTGCCCAAAATATGTCCACTCCAGGGCCTGCAGGAGGGCATGAATAGCCACCCTGCAGGATAGGCCTGGTTGGCAACAGCACGTATTATGCAAATTCTGTCAGCAACTAGACCACAAGCTGGGTTGCAGTTCCTGGCAGAACTCATTATGTCCTTAGAGCAGAGAGGGCTTACAGCTGTTTCACGTTAGATGATTCACAGATAACGTGCAGCAAACCGAAGTATCATTGGTGAATGTGTGACTTGCACTTGCATTTCATCTCTTTTCATAAAAGTAATCATTGTTTAAGTCTGCTTTTGTTACAGCTCACTAATAAATGGAATGTATTTGCATTATTGCATCACTAATAAATGGAATGTATTTGGAGGCCTGAACTTTTAACATCTAATCATCTTTACCAAAGAGCAAGAATCGGTTAAAGTTTTCCCATTTAGTAAGAGTAGTAATTAAGACATACACCTTCCCTAAGCAATTCCTTTTCAAAGAGGAGCACACGTTTAAAGATAATTCATTAATGTCTCTTCTGAGGCTGTTTATCCAGTTTGGTCATGGCTCTAGAGCACAGGAATCTCTTTTTCTCCTCCATCTCTTGTTTAGCCAGTCTCTGAGAATCTCTGCATTGCTAAGTACTATTTATTTCTTCCATTTTATCCCCAGGAGCTTAACAATTTTTTATTTTTTGGCTTTGTTTTTCGAGCAACTTGAATGTCCCACACATCAAAGGCCAATTAGCTAAAAGACAGGCTTCTTCACACAACCCCTAGTTGATATCAACTGTCTTTTTCTCAAAGCAACAGGAAGCCAGGTGGCCAGCTCTAAAACCAATCCCACCACGTACGTTTTTCCTAACCTCTGACTTATACCTCTGGGTTGTGCCTGGTTAACCTTCTTGTTTTCCTCCTGGGGTCAAGAGGGAGCTGCTGAGGAATGAAACAGACAAAGATCCACGTTCCTCTCTGGCCTCCTATGGGGAGCAGTTTCCAAACTCCCAACCTGGCTCACGCAGGGGCAGGGCAGTGCTGGCCTGGGGAGCACCTGGCCGACATGACTGAAGAGGCCCTGCCCCAGAAAGGCCTGAAAAACACTCATGAAAGCTAGGGCTGAGTCATCTGGGTGTGGAGGCTGTTGGGTCACATTCTTGAAACATAACAGGCAAACAGGACAGGCAGAGAACATCTAGAGTGTGGATTCTGTAAAACTTTTTCCAGGCCGGTTCACAAAAGCATTCCCTACTCTGTGAGCGTGAAATAAAAGGTGAATGCAGCCCCAGTGCCAGAACAGAAGACCAGTCAGTGCTTTACATTTCAGCTTAGCCCTGGGCTGACCCTTAAGATCAGGAAAAGGTGATGGGGCGGTGACTTCTCAGCAAGTCTTTCCCAAGTTTCTGGTGTCTTCAAATTCCTAGTTGAACAGAATTTATCAAAGCAGAAGGTAGCCATTCATACCCCGGTTTACCCAGGCAAAGAGGAATGCTTTGGAATTGAGATATTTTCAGGGCATAAGTGGTTTAGACCTCTGAAACTAGAAGACGAAAGTCCAGGTTATTGGAGATCAGCAGCACCTGAGAGGCAAGGCTTCCTGGCACCTGAAGACTGACAGACAAGTCTTGGTAGCCTGGCTTGTTTTCCTTGCAGCTCAAAACCATTTCTTTGAGGTCATGATCTGAAGGGGGACGCTGGGCCCTGAGACCTAAATTCTAGTCCCTATGAGTAAATGCTTCTGATAGATCAAGTTGGGGAGCTTCTGCTGAAGAACACTGAGACTAACACCCTGGTGTGACGGCCACACCTGTCTCCAAAGTGTACACATCACCCCGCCAGGACATCACCAACCTGACATGTAATTAGCAATGAGACATTTGTTTTCACTCTTGTGGTCAAAGTATGGGGAAATAGATGCTTTCTGTCTTCTTGCCTTTGGTTATTTTTCTCCTGCTTCCTGAACTGGGCTGGGAGCGACAGAAAAGAGAAGGAAGGAGAAACCCAGCAAGGCAAGAGCAGCTCCTTCCATTCTTTGACACATTTATGTTCCGTTCCTACAGTGGTGGAAACAGGAAGTAGGGTAACTGGCTTGCTCCACTCACATTCTGATCATTTTCTCTACAAGGCAAGGATGGCTGGCACCTCCAGTTGTGTGGAATGTTACTATCAGGGGCCTGTGTACGGTATCATTGACATCTGGAATGTCTCATTCAAGCAAGGAGGGCCAGGTGTGGTTGTGGATGGTGAGACGAAAATTCATCTCTGCCTCTGGAAAACAGTCAGAAGGCATGCCTTCCTGAAGGCAGGCATATCCTCTCTAAATCCAGCATATTGTATAGCATTATGGAATAGAGCAGAAAAGAAACCTAACATTTGGCTGAGGGCTGGCTAACTGTACTGGACATTTTAGCTATCTTCTCAATCCGCCTCCAACTCTGAGGCAGATGGCCTTGTACCCGTTTTACAGACGAGGCAACTGGGGCTGTGAATTTGACAAGGCGCTAGTTGCAGGACCTCAGGTAACTGGTAGACTTAGGATGTGAACCTAGCCTGGTACCTACTCTTCAAGCCTGTGTGCTCTGGGACCAGGCATGCTGTGCTTGACTTTTCCACTGGTTTGACATTCAGGCCATTTGTTCATCCCTGGTCACCTACCACTTCTTCAGTTTTCCATGATTTCTTGAAGACTGCCAGGAGTGATTGTGAGGTCACTGGTGATTTGAATTTCATCTTTTATATATATTTGATTTGAATTTTATATTTAAATATGCTTGGATTTCATTAAAAAAAAATTTTTAACTATAATTAAAAACAACCTGGGTATGGTGGCCCATGCCTATAATCCCAACACTTTGGGAGGCCGAGGTGAGAGGATCACTTGAGCCCAGGAGTTCAGGACCAGCCTGAGCAATGTAGGGAGTCCTTATCTCTATTATTTTTATTATTTTATTATTTTTATTTTTTAAAACTAGAGATGGGGGTCTTACTATATTGGCCAGGCTGATCTCGAACTCTTGGACTCAACTGATCCTCCTGCCTGAGTCTCCCAAAGTGCTGGGATTATAGGAGTGAGCCACTGCACCCAGTCTCCATTAAAAAAAATTTTTTTTTCTTTACCTGGTGATTCATGCCTATAATCCCAGTACTTGGGGACGCCAAGGTGGGTGGATCACTTGAGGTCAGGAGTTCGACACCAGCCTGCCAACATGGTGAAATCCCTCTCTACTAAAAACAAAATACAAAAATTAGCCAGGCATGGTGGCAGACACCTGTAATCCCAGCTACTTGGGAGGCTGAGGCAGGAGAATCACTTGAACCTGGGAGGCTTAAGAGACTCCGTCTCAAGAAAAAAACAAATAAAACAAAAATGAAAATAAAAAATGTAAAAACCTACAATTAAAAACACAATATGTAGCTGTGCTAGGTACTAAATAATAATAATGCTGGCACATAACTTTTGCTGGCAGTCTTTTGAGCAAATCTTGGATTGAAACTTTCTGGGCCCTTCCTTGTTTCCTCCCTGCCTCTCTCTCTGTCCCTCTCTCTTTCACTGACTCTTTCAGCTAATAGGACATTCAAGTATAATTAATCTACAGCAGAATGCACAATTCTTAAGTGTATAGCTCATGAATTTTCCCACATATATACTCCATATAATCACTACCCATATCAAGATATAGACAGTGTCCAACATTCTGGAAAGTTTCCTCGTGTCCCTTCCAAGTCACAAGCATCGCCTCTTGTTACCATTCTGACTTCTATCACCAAAAATTAC
Source organism: Papio anubis (assembly GCF_008728515.1). Lineage (NCBI taxonomy): Eukaryota > Metazoa > Chordata > Mammalia > Primates > Cercopithecidae > Papio > Papio anubis. Next base: position 51,401,504 of record NC_044982.1, on the reverse strand, counting down.
CGAGCTGTGCCACTGATTAGGAAGGTTATGGGTCTGCCCTGGTCTTTTCTATCTGTTCCTGCAACGATGTTCCCAAGAAGACAACTGCTGCACAAGGCTCAGGATTTTTGGTTCGTATTCTTGTCATGCCTCAGTTGTGCATTCACGAGCGATGCACCCGCCCTGAGGCTCTACCGCTTATGAAAAGTTTTGGGTATTTTGTGTCCAGCTTTTTATTTAGGACAGGAAATTCAATAGTCTTTTTTTTTTTTTTTTGAGACAAGGTCTTCCTTGGTCACCCAGGTTGGAATGCAGTGGCACGATCTAGGCTCACTGCAGCCTTGACCTCCCAGACTTAAGTGAGGTCAAGTACCTCACCCTCCCAAGTACCACATCCAGCTAATTTATAAACTTTTTGCACAGACAAAGTCTCACTACGTTGCCCAGGCTGATCTCAAACTTCTGGACTCAAGTGATTCTCTTGCCTTGGCCTCCCAAAGTGTTGGGATTATAGGCATAAGCCATGGCATCCAGCTTCAATAGTCTTAATAATTCACTTTCAAAGTTAAAAAATGTTCTGGTATTCCTTTTCCAAATTGAATCAGTTTAAAGATGAGACAGATGATAAGGCAAGCTGTTTTTAAATATTTGTTTATCTTTTGCAACTAAAACAATAGATGGAAGTAAATTAAATGCTGAGCTTGATAAAAGATTGCAATGATTATGCCTATATTATTTCAAATTTTCGTGTTCATCAAAATGGAATTTTTTCATAGACTGACTTTATGAGAAGTGAATGCTAAATGAATTTTAATTTAAATGTAGATTCATAAATTATTTATTTCGTGTTTTTATCTTTTATTGATTTTTGAGACAGAGTCTCACTCTGTTGCCTAGGCTGGAGTGCAGTGGCTTGATCTTGGCTCACTACAACCTCTGCCTCCTAGTTCAAGTGATTCTCCTGTCTCAGCCTCCCCAGTAACTGGGATTACAAGCGTCCACTACTACACTCAGCTAATTCTTGTGTTTTTGTAGAGGTGGGGTCTTGCCATGTTGTCCAAGCTGGTCTCGAACTCCTTGCCTCAAGCAGTCTACCCGCCTCAGCCTCCCAAAGTGCTGGGATTACAGGCGTGAGCCACTGCGCCCGGCCTCTTTGGTATTTTTTCTTTTTTAGATGGAGTGCAGTGGCACGATCGGCTCATCGCAACCTCCGTCTTGCGGGTTCAAGCGATTCTCCTGCCTCAGCCTCCTGAGTAGCTGGGATTACAGACGTGCCTCACCATGCCCGGCTAAGTTTTGTATTTTTAGTAGAGACAGGGTTTCACCATGTTGGCCAGGCTGGTCTTGAACTCCCTACCTCAGGTCATCCACCCACCTCGGCCTCCCAAAGTGCTGGGATTACAGGCGTGAGCAACCGCGCCGGGCTGGCAATTTTTAATTAGAGTTCTTCTAAGATTTACATACTACTAAAAAATTTGCAACCCACACCCAAGGACAATTTGTCTGGGCATAGAGACTTGATGGCGCTTAAAGTAGCTGGATGAGCTTTTCTTAACATGCGATTTCTCTCAGGTTTACATACTTCTTGACTGCCCTTGTTCCTTTCCTATCCTATTTGAAGCAAAATGGTTAACAGTCTTCCACTTTCACCAGGACAGCCCTATTTGCCCCTTCCTTGTCCTTGTTAGCCTGGTTTTATAAAGCCTCTTTTGGAGGGGTGGGGGCAGTTAATAGCATTGGGGATTGTCGCTTGTTCCCTGTAGGTGAAAAGTATTTTTCTGTTGTTTAAAAAAAAAAAATCGAGACCATTCTTGAAAGTCATTTCCTGAAATAAAGCGTGGGAGGAAGTCATGGGCATGAGGGTGAGTCATCAGGCAGCATCACGGGGCTGCAGGCGTGAGCCGGGGAGGCCTGGCTCAATCCTCCACAGGCTTGGATTCCTGAGTGGAGCAGGCCACTGGGGCTGAGAGAAGAGACCTACTGAGAGGCGGGGGGGGGGGGGGGGTGAGAGTGGTTGCTTCTGACCTATAGGGCGGTGGTCAGCGTGGGCGTGTGGACAGGCAAAGGCCTACAGGCCCTGGGTCCTAGGGCCACTCAGCTGCTGGAAAATGGGGTTCAGAGTTGTTTGGACTGTCTGAAGTAGGATAAAACCAGTCTTAGCCCTGGTTAGGTAACATATGCCAGAGGCACCTGAGCGGAGACGTGAGCTGGACCATGGGCTTCCTGGCAGGACTTCCACAGAGGAGGGCGAGGGGAGAGGAGCGAGGGAGCAGAGGGCAGCTTGCCATCCACACAGTCTCCTGAGGCCCCAGATGAGTCACCAGACAGCAGCCTGTCTTTCCTTAAAGCAACTGCTGAGGAGAAGAGTCCCTAACCACGTGAACACTGGGGAGGAGGTTCTGAAAGAGGCTGCTGGGTGCAAGGTCCACAACTAGGGTAATCCAATTTCACCCCAGGCTAACATGAGAAATTACGACTCTAGCAGCCAATCCTGTGGGCAATGAGAGAGTGGGAGAGGGATTTTCCAGATATAAGTCCCACTAGAGTTTTTTTTTTTTTCTTTTTTGTTTTGAGGCTGAGTCTGTTCGCCCCATGCTACAGGTGCAGTGGCACCATGGCTCACTGCAACCTCCACCTCCAGGAGTTCAGAGTAGTTCTGTTGCCTCAGCCTCCTGAGCAGATGGGAGGACTACAGGTGCACTGCCCACTAGTACATATTTTTAGTAGGAATAGGGTTTCACTATATTGGCCAGGCTGGCCTCGAATTCCTGACTTCATGATCTGCCCGCCTGCATACTCGGCCTCCCAAAGTCTTGGGATTACAGGCATGAGCCAGTGTGCCCAGTCCAATTTCGATTTCTTTATTTGTAAAGTTGTAATAATGACAGGAACAGCTCTTCGCCAGAAGCAGTGGCTCTTGCCTGTAATCCCAGCACTTTGGGAGGTTGAGGTGGATGGATCACTTGAGGCCAAGAGTTTGAGATCAGCCTCAGCAACATGGCGAGACCCCCTTTCTCTACAAAAAATATAAAAAATTATCCAGGTGTGGTGGCACACACCTGTGGTCCTAGCTACTTAGGATGCTGATATGGGAAGATCGCCTGAGCCCAGGAATTCAAGGCTGCAGTGAGCTATGATCATGCCACTGCACTCCAGCCTGGGTGAAAGAGCAAGATCCTGTCTCAAAAAAAAAAAAAAAAGAAAAAAAAAAAGATAGGACCAACTATATGGTAGACACATCTGTGTATGGGAGACACGCCTGACAGCAATAACCTAACCATTCCCTGAGAGTCAGCCTGTATGGCAGATGCACCTGAATGTGTGTTCTCAGTGCCAAATATGCCAACTCAGAGATTCATTCCTTATCTATGAGGAACATCTGAACTCTTGTCCTGCCCACAGAAGGCTGTAGAGGGAATCAAGGCCCTTTGTGTTGGTTTAAGTGAAGGTTGCCAGGTGGTGGTTGTTAGGGGGAGGGTGTTAAGTGAAAATGCTATAAACTGCATGCATTTTTACAAGCAGTGGCAATTCTCCTGTCCAGTTCACCTCCATCAGACCACTCTGTATGTAAGTGCCCTTCAATAAACGTGTGCAGTGGCTCCTGCTTATAATCCCAGCACGCTGGGAGGCTGGGGCAGGAGGATCCCTTGAGCCCAGGAGATTGAAAGTAGCCTGGGCAATATAGCGAGGCCCATCTCTAGTGAAAAATGAAAAGAAAAAGAACAACAACAACAAAAATCTATGTCTCATTCGCTGGATCTCTTCTTTGGCCTTTCAGACATGGTACTACCCCTACCGGAAGTTTTTTTTTTTAATTTTTAATAGATTTTAAATTTTTGTCTGGGCGCAGTGGCTCATGCCTGTAATCCCAGCACTTTGGGAGGCCGAGGTGGTTGGATCACCTGAGGTCGAGAGTTCAAGACCAGCCTGACCAACATAGAGAAACCCCGTCTCTACTAGAAATACAAAAAATTAGCCAGGCGTAGTGGCGGGCGCCTGTAATCCCAGCTGCTCGGGAGGCTGAGGTAGGACAATTGTGTGAACCCGGGAAGCGGAGGTTGTGGTGAGCCGAGATTGCACCACTACACTCCAGCCTGGGTGACAGAGCGAGACTCCATCTCCAAAAAAAAAAAAGATTTTAAATTTTTAATTTTTTTCTAGTCCCAAAAGTAACATCCTGACCTACTGGAGTTAATGGGGTCTAGCATGATAGTTGGTGGGCCCAGCAGGAGGTGGGAGAGAAGCCCCAGATGATGAGATTGGGAAAGGGCAGACCCGCGGGGAGAAGTCCCAGGTTAGCTGTCCGTGTCTATATGGGGCCCGAGAGCCGCTATGCTTGATGGATCGGGCCTGATGTGTGAGTACAGGGATGCCCTGAAAATGCTGACAGGTCTGGAAGGGTAGTTGCAGGGGGTGGATCTGACTGAGCAAGGCTCAGATTCCTGAGCTGTGGCGGCTGTAGTTGGCTGGCCGCTTCTGACCATGCTCCAAGCAGCCCTAGAGGCTGAGCTCACAGCACAAGCAAGGGTCCAACTAGGCACAGATGGTGGCTTCTCTTCAGGACAAGATGGACTGTTGAGCCTACAAAGAGCCGCCCCTCTCCTCCACCAGGGGCCTGCTGTGTGGCACATCCAAGATGAGCTCCCAAGAACTTGGGAGAACCTTCTATCGTATCCGTTGCTCTTTTTGTTGTGGTGGTTTGTGTTGCTGCTGCGCTGGTGCCAGTGCTCCTCTGTATACCTGGCCCCAGGGAATGTGATGAGACTATGAGAGCCATTCAAGGGTGTGCTGGGGTGGGGCGTATGGTAGATGCACCTGTGTGTGGCAGATGCACCTGACAGTAATATCTTAGGCCTACCCTGAGAATGACCCTGTATGGCAGATGTACCTGAATGTGTGTTCAGAGTTCCCAGTGCAGCCAACCCAAAGATTCATTGTATCTTCTTTTTTTTTTTTAACCAGAAACACGTCCAATTTCTTGATTTCTTTATTGTAGTAAAGTGTGTGAGGATAATGAGCAGGATACAGCTCTTCGCTCAGAAGGCAGTGGCTCTTGCCTGTAAGGTCCCAGCACTTTGGGATACAGGTTGAGGTGGCATGAGATCACTTGAGGCCAAGCAGTTTGATGATCAGCCTCAGCAATCAATAGGCTTGGAAGACCCCCTTTCTCTACAAAAAATATAAACAGAATTATCCAGGTGTGGATGGCCACACACCTGTGGTCCTAGCTACTTCAGGCACTTGGCTGATATGGGAAGCATCGGCCTGAGCCCCAGGAATTCAAGGTCTGCCAGTGAGCGTATGATCATGTCCACTAGCACTCCAGCCTGGAGTGAAAGAGCAAGATCGCTGTCTCAAAAAAAAAAAAAAAAAAAAAAAAAAGGATGACAATGAGCAGAAGAATGTGGTCATGAGGATGCCCAAAATCAGGGCCCATATTCAGGCACTTGGCCGGTGGAGGCATAGGCCTGGGCCCCAGTCAGGTGCGCCAACAGTCTTCCTGTCCCTAGACTTCACGGGTAGTACGCTATGAAGCCCAGGCAGCAGGGGTCATGAAGAGGGTGTTGAATAGGGACCAGAGCGACATGAATTAGGGCGGAAGTCTGCAGCTGCGGATGTGGATCACCCGGTGGATGTCGGGGAGCAGGGTTGTGGAAGCCCCAGCACAGCCACTCCTCGCCAGGCATCTCATGGTTGAGAGGCTGGCGCTGTTGACAGGAGAGAAGGTTTGGACCGTGTGGTTCATGGTATCCTGCGAAAGCCAGTGGTGGTCGGGTTAGTGGGATGGTTCTCAGTGGGCCCTCCCTTTCCCCAGTAGTTTCCATTTCTCCAAGATTCATTATATCTTTTCTTTTTTTTTTCTTTTTTTTCTTTTTGAGACAGAGTCTTGCTCTGTCACCCAGGCTGTAACCTCTGCCTCCTGGGTTCAAGCCATTGTCCTGCCTCAGCCTCCTCAGTTGCTGGGGCTATAGGTGTGCACCGCCACGTCTGGCTAATTTTTGTATTTTTAGTAGAGACAGGGTTTCACCATGTTGGCCAGGCTGGTCTTGAACTCCTAACCTCAAGTGATCTGCCCACCTCTGCCTCCCAAAGTGCTGGGATTACAGGTGTGAACCACTGCGTCTGGCATCATTATATTTTATTTATGAGGAACATCTGAGAGCCTGCGTCATCCTGTGGAATGGGCTGTGCAGGGGATCAAGGCCCTTTGTTTTGGGCTAAATGAAGGTTGCCAGGTGGAGGTTGTTAGGGGAAGGGTACTAAATGAAAACACTATAGAAACTGCCTACTTTCTTAGGTGCTGGTGCTTCTCTGGCCCAGCCTGCTGCCACCTGACCATCCTGTATAAGTTCCTCTCAATAAACCCCATGTTTCATCTGTTGGCTTTGGGTCTCTTCTTCAGCCTCTTGAACCTGATGCCATCCCTACTGGAGTTAATGGGGGTCTGGCATGACACCAACTCTTTTTTTTTTTTTTTGAGATGGAATCTCACTGTGTCACCCAGGTTGGAGTGCAGTGGCACCATCTCGGTTCACTGCAACCTCTGCCTCCCGGACAAGTGATTCTCCTGCCTCAGCCTCCGGAGTACCTGGGACCACAGGCATGCACCACAGCGCCTGGCTAACTTTTGTATTTTTGTAGGGATGGCGTTTCATCATGTTGGCCAGGCTGGTCTTGAACTCCTGACCTCAAGTGATCCACCTTCCTCGACCTCCCAAAGTGCTGGGATTACAGGCATGAGCCACCACTCCCAGCCCAACACCAACTCTTGAGGTAAAAATGTTTAAATGAGAATGTGTATAAAGCCCTTGGCATGGGTAAGGGTGATGGTGAGGATAGAAATAATAGTAGCAAGAAAAACAGTGATAGTGACAAGCCAAATAGCAGTTGTGTACTGGTTTGGGGATGGGGGAGTGGACGGGAAGGGCTGTCCTGCAAGCTTGGGGCCCAAGGGAATCTGAGAGGAAGAGCTTCCTACTGTGGTTAACCTCTGAGGTCCTCATGATCCCAGGCTGGTTCCCTTCAACCTGCCTACAGCTCTGGAAATCCTCCCTTCACTCAGGACTCTTTTATTTTGTTTTGTTTTTTAAAAAATTTTTATTTATTTATTTGTTTTTAGATGGAGTCTCGCTTTGTCGCCCAGGCTGGAGTGTAGTGGTGTGATCTCAGCTCACTGCAACCTCTGCCTCCCGGGTTCAAGTGATTCTCCTGCCTCAGCCTCCCAAGTAGCTGGGATTACAGGCACCCACCACCACGCCCGGCTAATTTTTGTATTTTTAGTAGAGGTGGGGTTTCACCATATTGGCCAGGCTGGTCTCGAACTCCTGACCTCAGGTGATGTGCCCACCTCAGCGTCCCAAAGTGCTGGGATTACAGGTGTGAGCCACCGTAATCTTCATTGAAGCCATCTGAGTGGATTCTGTTGGGACCTCAACTGATCCAATACTTGACGATTGCTGTGTGTCCTTCTGTCGGTCTTTTGAAATGGTCCTCAAATCAGCGCCTTCTCTGAACTTCCCTTGGCTTCTTCCCTTGGCTGTAGACACTAACATTTCCTCAAGCACCCAGGTGTGACTTTTAGTCATGCCTGATTGATGCTTCCCTCTCCCTGAGCCCCCACATCCTGACACTCTTACCCCCGCCAATCCCTCATGCCCACTCCTTCCTTTCCCTTCCCCTGGCTTCTCCTTCCCATTCAGACCTTACTTCCTCCTGCTTGGGCTGTGACAGGAGTCTCCTTCTATACCCTCATTCAGATGAATCTCTCTAAAGCTGGGGCTTTCTTGTTTCTTTCTTTTTCTTTTTTGAGACTTTTTTAGACAAGGTCTCGCCCTGTCACCTGGGCTGGGGTGCAGTGGCACGGCTCACTGCAGCCTCGACCGCCCAGGCTCAAGCCATTCTCCAGACTCAGCCTCCCAAGTAGCTGGGACTACAGGCACATACCACCATGCCCGGCTAATTTTTTGTAGAGACAGGATTTCGCCATGTTGCTCAGGCTGTTCCGGAACTCCTGGGCTCAAGTGATCTGCCCACCTTGGCCTCCCAAAGTGCTGGGACTTATAGGCACGGACCACCATGCCTGGCTAAAACTGGAGCTGTCAAGCTTTTTTGACCATGACTCATAATAAGAAATATATACATATACTTGAGACAGGGTCTCGCTCTGTTGCCTCGGATGGAGTGCAGTGGCATGATCATGGCTCACAATCACAGCTCACTGCAGCCTTGACCTCCCAGGCTCAAGTGATCCCCCCAGTTGCTGGGACTACAGGTGTGTACCACCACACCTGGCTAATTTTTTATTTTTATTTTTAGTAGAGATGAGGTCTTGCTATGTTGCCCAGGCTGGTCTCAAACTCCTGAACTCAAGCGATCCTCCCAAAGTGCCGGGATTACAGACATGAGCCACTGTTCCCAGCCAAGAAGTATGTTTTACCTTACAACCCAATACACACACACAAAACTCACAAAGCAATACTGCATTCTGTTTTATTCATGATCCACTAAATTGACTTTGTGGCTCAATAATGGGTCATATCCCACAGTTTGAAAACACTGCCCCAAAGCATAGCTCCGATTATGTCACTGCTCCAGGGAAAGCTTTCAATTATCTCTAGCACCCACTGAATTGAGTACAAGTTTAACCTGGCATTAAAGGTCTTGTATAGGATGACTCCAAGCTGTCTGTCTAAACATTTCTCTCCCTACCTCCAATTATGCCATTTAAACTGTCGGGGTCTTAGTGGTCTAATATATTGCATGGGAATAAAAATACTTCCCTAGGCTGGAAGCTAGGGGTAGACCAGATGGTCCGTTTACTTTCCTTTATCTATAAGAGCTATGACTCTGGGATTGTAAGGACCCAATATCAATGACCAAGCACATCTCCTCTCTGGTGTCTGTGCATTCTCATGTCTTTATCTGTGTTCATGTCGTTCCCTTTAGTCACTGTCCTCCATCTCCCTCTATCTTCCTGTGTTGAAATCCCAACAAAGTCCAACAAGAGCAAAGGACACAGGAAGGAAAGGTAGGAACTTACCTGAGGAATGAAATTAGCACTGAGGCTGGAGACACGAAGGCTGGCATGTTACCTGAGATGGGCTGGGCTACATCACACCAAACCAAGAGCCTCAGGCTGAGATTTTATCTTAAATTGAAGTCATAGGGAGTCAGGGCTAGCTTCTGGGCAGGTGTGACATGTTCAAAGGTGAGGTTGAGCCATGGTCGGTGGCTCATGCCTGTAATCCCAGCACTTTGGGAGGCTGAGGAGGGTGAATCATTTGAAGTCAGGAGTTTGAGACCAGCCTGGCCAATGTGGTGAAACCCTGTCTCTACTAAAAATACAAAAATTAGCTGGGTGTGGCAGTGGGCGCCTGTAATCCCAGTTACTCGGGAGGCTGAGGCAGGAGAATTGCTTGAACCGGGGAGGCAGAGGTTGCCATGAGCCGAGATCACGCCACTGCACTGCAGCCTGGGCGACAGAGTGAGACCCTGTCTCAAAACAAAAACAAAAACAAGAAAACATGGTGAGGTTGAAGGCTGATTTACGTGGAGCTGGGGACATAAGAGTTTACTTCAATAGTACAATGGACACAGCCGGGATATAATTAGTATCAGGCCAGACCACGGATGAATCCTAGAAATCTAGGCAAGCAGCATCTGGGAGCTTTGGCTACAGATGAGCGTGCTGGAAAGCAGGAGGGACACTGTGTCAAGGTAAAAGAGACAGGCCTGAGCAGTGAGTGCCTGGCTGCAACATAGTGCAGGGACACAGGCGGGGACTGCGACTTGGGAGCAGGAGGCCATCCCTGGGAGGGCTGATGAGAGCTGAGCTTCTGACAGCAAATAAAATGTGTTCCTGCTGTGACAGGATACCTAGAAAGCACTCTAAGGGGGGCGGGGGAGGGGAGAGGGATAGCATTAGGAGAAATACCTAATGCAAATGATGAATTAATGGGTGCAGCAAACCAACATGGCACATGTATAAATATGTAACAAACCTGGATGTTGTGCACAGGTACCCTAGAACTTAAAGTATAATAAATTAAAAAAAAAAAAAAAAGAAGAAAGTACTCTAGGGAACCCATTGCTTGTCATCCATCTGGCACCAAAACCTAAGCTCTGAATGATGCCAAATTACCACCAAAGTCTCTAAGGGACAGATGCAAATTCTCTCTCCTGGGACCTAGCACAGTGCTTGCACAGAGCAGGTCTTGACAGGTTTTTGTTGAGTAGAATTGCAAAGGGATTATCATCGTTATCATCCCATGGATAACACTGTTTGCTTCTTTGCCTTCATGGGTTGACTTTTTTTGTGTCCTGGGCCTGAATTGTCTTCTAAATACTAGAGCTCTGTGGCTGATTATGTTAGCATTCTGATTTCATTAACCTAAATGCATTTCTAGATGAAAGCTTTGATATGCAGCTTCAACAACTGGTGCCGGTGTGAACTGGCAAGGCCCCAGCGTTACTGTGCTGTCGTCGTCTTTCATCCCAAAGCCCTTGAGGAGCAGTGAGAACTCAGCGCTGTGGTGAAACATTTCCTATGAATAGTCATGAGACTTGCTTCCTTCTGGTGCAGAAGAAACTGTTACCAAGCAAGGGCTGGAGAAGCCAATACTATGGCAATGGCTTCTGAGATAAGAAAAAACCTTATCACCAGTTGACTGGCAAAGACACAGGAGGCAACATTCAACTCGATTGCCAGGATCTGGGTGGTTGGGTCAAACTTTTGTGGCATTTCTAACTAGGCCCAGTCCCCCATGGCAGCCAGTCTGCTATGCTGGCAGTGCTAACAATGAGGAGGTTAAACTCATCCCATGGCACGTACCAGGGCAATTTTTTCTGTGTGACATAGTCAAAGGTGAGGCTGAACACCCTAACAGCTGTTCAGCTGAGGCTGTAACAACTTAGGCAATGGTTAATTGGTTTGAGCCGGTCCCATGGTTACAAAACCAGCACTATTATTTTTCTTTTCATATACTCTCTTCCAGATACGCCATAAACGTTCCGGTCCCTCTCACCAACGTGTCAAGGGGCTCAGTTGCTGAGTGCGTCCACTCAAGGAGCAGTGTCAGGAGGAAGCTGAGTCCTGCGCTGGAGCTGCTGCATCTGTGTGGCTCCCACTGTCATTTCAGCAGCCCCGACACAGGTGGGGGAAGCTGGCTGGGGTCTGTTTGGAGCAGCATACTCTTGGGGTGAACAGGGAACATTCGACTGCCAGGAAAAGGGTGTAAAACACTTTCCCTTGGTAATTTCTCCATGAGCACGGGTTAGTCAGAATCCATGAGTCCTGCTTATTCATTCACACTCGCTAGAAGCTCCTTTGCTAACACAGAAGCAGAGGGAAAGCTGGCCCATTCCACTTTTGAGGCAAATAGTATACTAAAAAAAGAAAAAGTATAATTGGGCCAGGCACGGTAGCTCATGCCTGTACTGCCAGCACTTTGGGAGGCTGGGGCGGGTGGATCACTTGAAGTCAGGAGTTCAAGACCAGCCTGGTCAACGTGGTGAAATGCCATCTCTACTAAAAATAAAAATTAAAAAAAAATAGCCGGGCATGATGGCACATGCCTGCAATCCCCGCTACTCGGGAGGCTGAGGCAAGAGAATTGCTTGAACCTGGGAGGCAGAGGTTGCAGTGAGCCAAGATCACACCACTGTACTTCAGCCTGGGCCATCTCAAAAAAAGTTTTTTTAAAAAGTACAAATGACGAAACAACCTTTTTAAATTGTGGTACATTTTAACGTTTATTTTTAAAATTAAAACTGTATAATGAATATTGCCTTTCCCTCCTATAGGTATACCTCTGTGTCTGAGTTCATAACCTCACTTGCAGATAGCTCAAAAGCCCGTATTAGAGGCCCTTTATGAGTCTGGTGACTGGATCTATCCCCACCCATGGCTGGTCCCTTGTTCCCATCCCCATCATGTCCCCTGCCATGTCATGATGGTCAGAGGGCTGAACTGTGGCTTTTTACGTATGTCTTAGACTAATGCCAGACTATCCACTTCCTGCGCAACCACAGAGGAGACTCCCTTTGACTTCAAATTGAGCCTGGAGCTTTGATCTGCCCTGAGAGGCTCACACTCAGCTGCAGGACTCTGTTCTGGTCTGAAGCAACTTTTCCGGGTTGGGAAAGTCTTTCCTACCCAGCCGACAGTAAACCACGCTATTTGGCTTGAGTTATATCTATGGTTTCCCCACATGCGTTAGAATTGTGGGGAACACCCTCTATGTATATGCTTGGACATGCTCATCTGCAGCAATAGGGAAAGAAGGGATTCCCCAGGGAGCCTCTTTGGCTTGGACATGTGATAAACTCCTCTAAAGCCACAGAGTCAGGAGTAGGAGGTGCCGTGATGTCCAAACACAGAAGCACATGATTTGATTTTCATTGTGATAATATGAGGAACTGCCAGCGCCCTTTTTTAAAAACAACAGAGACCACAATATGAATACATTTACCAGATTTTGGTTTTAGAGAACAATGGACCTGAGGGACTCATTTCTTTGGAATCTGCTTCTTCTACAGCTTGGAGTTTTTGGGGGACCCAAACTGGGGCCTCCCATAAGGCCAACCGATATCTGAGGCAAAACCTTGCTGGATTTCCTTTCTAAGACCTTTTCTCTAAGAATTTCAAATTTGTTTTGAGAGAGTTAAGGAGTTAGCACTTCCCTGACAACACTGAAGAAGAAAAGGGCTTCCATTTCTTCTGGAAGTGGAAGATCTTGAGCCCTGTGGCCTGTTCTGCATCCTTGGTGGTGGACCGATTCCTACCCCAGCGTTCACAGACAGCTGAAAATGTGAAGCGATGCTGAGGAACAGGGAGTGACGCAGTTAGAGCTCGCTAAAGAACTCGGTAACCCAGAAATTCTTCATGTGTAAAAATGCCTACCCGTTCAGAAACAGCAGATGAGAAGGAGCAGGCAAAATAACATAGAGTCTCTAATATTGCTAAAGGAATAAAAATACTTTTTTCACATCAATTTCATCTTAATTACAAAGATGCATGAATGTGATGATGTAGCTGTTGCTATTGTGTTTTCTGGCACTCAGCTATGTTATTTTGTTTCCTCATGGGCTTGTAGCAAAGGAAAAAAATTAAAAAAAAATTTTAAGTCTAAAGGGGAAAAAAGACACAAGTGGAAGGAACATTTTTTTCTTCAGACCAGATCACACTTGCATTTGAAAAAGTAGCACATCTCTTAACATATTTATCTTAGGAAGTTTCCACCCCCCAGGAGAAATGCTAGAAATTATGGCGAGTTACTTTGTATTTATCTTGGGTGTTAGCTATTGAAAGAAGAGAAAATTATAATGGAAGTACCTGTCTGTTATTAATTACTGAGCTTCAGAAATCCTGTCACATGGCTTCTAGTGTCTCCTTCTAAAGGAAATAATGACCATGGCCTCCCCTTCCTTACTTTGCCTTTAAGAATGAAAATTCTAGTATAGCTTTTATATTAATTCTGGGGAAGTTGATCATGACTATAGCAGTTCCTTCACTGCTGTTCCCATCACCCTCTTTCTCACCAGCTAAGGTGATTTTCTCCATCTCCCACCATCAAGGACATTGGCAGACTGGGCAAAGTGGTGCACCCTGTAATCCCAGCACTTTGGGAGGCTGAGGCAGGAGGATCGCTTGAGCCCAGGAGTTTGAGGCTGCAGTGGGCTGTGATTGCACTCCAGCCCGGGCCACAGAGAAAGACCCTGTCTCTAAATAAATGGAACACTGGCCCTGGTGACTCCTTCATATCTAGGAAAAAGAGATGTTCTGGCATTTATTCACTTTATTTGGCATGTATAAATTCAGTGCCTGGTATTCTGCTAGGCACTGGGGATAAAAGAGTGACCAAAAAAGGACAGAGCCCTATTATTAAGTGGTAAGAATCATACCAATAAATATGACATGAAACTCTGACAAATCCTATTCTTTCCAAGGAGAAATCCTCCTTATTCTTAACTCATCCCTTCCTAACCCCCTTGTCCCTCTGCAACTGCAGTCTTAACCTGTTCACCTTTTCCTTCCTCCCAGTCAGCAACATGCTCCAGTTTCCCCTTTTAACCCTGCGTCCGAATAGTCTTATCTTCCTCACCTTTTTAGCCAATAAACCGTGTAAGTTGGTGCCCACTGACTTTCTCCAACCTACTGGAAATGGCCACAAAGGCCTCCGCGTTACTGAATCCTCACCGCAGCCTTCATTATTGCTCCCGATCTCTCCGCAGTGTCTGACGCCCTGACTACCTCCACCTGGAAACGTTCTTCCCCCATCACACAAGCCTCTCTTCTTTCTCCTTACACCACATGTGGACTGGTGTTCCCCCACGTTCTAGTCTTGACCCTCTTCTATATTCTGTCCATTCTGGGAGATGGCACTGAGTTTCAAGCCTTCAATGACACTCTCTCCTACACCTCCAATTTGAGTTTCTCCTGAACTCAGACCCATGTTTTCATGTCAGCCTTTACACTTGAATGCCCTGTTGGACTTCAGACCTGAAGACATGCAAAACAAGCCTCATGGTTTTCCCTCCCATCCCACTATTTCTCTGTTCTCCATCACCATCCATAGCATGGCTTTCCATTGAGGGACCCACGGCAGAAACCTCCAAGGTATCTGTGACTACATTTTTTTTCACCTTATTGGGACATTCTATCTGCCATCGTGTCCACCGAAAATGTCTGTCACAATGAGAGATGACAAATAGGTTTCATCTAATGTACCAGCTGTGACTGATTGGCAGTGGCTGCCCGGAGCACTGTGTTGAGAAAGATTCTGAGGCAGCATCCGACCTCAGCAAGAAAAAGTAGTGTGATTTGTTATCAACATCTGTCTTGGGTGGTAGAAGGCATGCCAGGTATTTGCCATCTGGCTGCGAACTTAACCAGTAAGCAAATAGAGATAAGCTCCTCTAGGTCCCATCTCCGCTGCCCTGGGTTCTCTCTTAGAGTGTTGCAATAACCTCTCTTGGTCTCCTCCTTTCTGTCTCTCTTCCCCTCCACCCATCCAGCCCTTGCATTATTCCTCTAGAGCAAATTTATCATACTAGGTTAAAGTACATGGCATTAAAGGCCATTGTGAATCTGACTACAGCACCCCTCCCTTCCTCCATGTGTCCCGTGTGCTCCTGGATCAGGTAGTAGAGCATCATGGCTCACATCATGGACTTGAGGCCTTCCTGCCTGGTTTCAAACCCCAAATCTTACACTTACCAGTTGTGTGACTCTGATTAAGTTATTTGACTCTCTGTGCCTCTGTTTTCTCAGCAGCAAAATGAAAATATCTATCTCCTAGGGTTGTTGTGAGCATTAAATGAGTTAAAGTATAGAAAATGCCCAGAATATCTGCGGGCATATGATAACCCAATGTCAATGTTCAGTCTTATTGCTACCACACCCGCACCCTAATCCTCATTGGCTTTGGTCAGGCTGTTTCCATGGGCCCTGCCCCACCTTTCCTCACGCCTAGGAAGAATGAAGTGTTCCTTGTGTTGTCCTTCTATAGCAGGGGTCATATTCCTCTACTCCAGCAGTTACTGCATTGCACTGGGGTTAGCTGTTCATGTGTGTGTCTGATCCAACAGTTGGGGGATCCTCGAGGGCAGGGAACATGTCTTTCCTACTTTTGTGTCCTCTACTTCTTTTTTTTCTTTTTTGAGATAGAGTCTCACTCTGTTGCCAGGCTAGAGTGCAGTGGCACGGTCTTGGCTCACTGCAAACTCTGCCTCCCAGGTTCAAGGGATTCTCCTGCCTCAGTCTCCCTAGTAGCTGGGACTACAGGCACTTGTCACCACACCTGGCTTTTTTTTTTTTTTTGTATTTTTAGTAGAGACAGGGTTTCACTATGTTGGCCAGGCTGGTCTCGAACTCCTGACATCGTGATCCGCCCGCCTCAGCCTCCCAAAATGCTGGGATTATAGGCGTAAGCCACCGCGCCCAGCCTGTGTCCTCTACTTCTACCAGAGTAGAAGTCTGGAGGACAGTAGACATGACAATGTGTGAATGATGACATGATAAATAACTGAATGAATGAATGAATGAATTGGCAGCAGAGGAAGAACGAGCACTGGGTGCTAATAATGATTATAGTGGACACTTGTTTATCTCTTAAGTGAGATAATAAACAAAAGTTTACTTCCTGGAATACTATCTCCATGGTAGATAAATTCTTTCTTGAATACCAGTACATCTCCAGTAATCAGTTACTCAGCTCTGACTTTTCCTTTGCCCCTAGAAAGGGCTTTCGTTAACTAAAATGTAATCGTGCTCATTCTCATCTCTATAAACATAAATTGTACTTTTTATGGCCTAGTTCCTCCCCCACCTGTAATTCTATGCTAGGTATAGAACAAACAGGAACTTCTAACTTGATTGTAAGATCTCTGCCCTTTACTCTCAATGGCACCACGGGCCAGTAGTGCTGAGGATTTTATGATTGCTGCTAATGATAATGAGGCATTTGGAGAGCTCTGACTTGCAACCTGGATGAGAAAGAATTAGCTCTTTTCTGAAAACTACCTGCCACCGTTTGCTGCTCCATGCTCTTGATATGATTTAGATTGTGCATTTGTAGTCAATAGACTTCCACAGTTTATAGTAAACAGCCAGACTTCACTAAACGTCTGACTTCTCTGTGAGGTTTGCAACCTTGGTTCTGCCCTTGGCAGAAGCATGTGGCACGCTCTTCAAAAGTGCAGAGAGGGGCAAATCCTCCTCCATGTTCCCTGATTTTCTGCACAAACCAGATCTCCCCAGCTCATTCCACAGAGATATTTATGGTTGCTGGCTAGCAGACATATTGAAAATATGCATGGCACGTTGCCAATGTGCAGATCTGGAAGAAACAGGAGCCTGTCAGTCCTGTTCCACCCCACCCTGCCACAGCCCTGGCAAGCCCCATGGGTCAGTTTGCGCTGTGAACCCTCCCGCTCCTTGCAGGCGATGCTTATCAGTAGCGACCGTGGCCTCCTCCCTCTGCTCTCTGTAACATAACAGGCCGGCAGTGCCCAGAGAGGATTTTGACTATTCCAGTTTTAGTAAAAGTCTGGGGGAAACCCACATAAGCAAGTCTATTGTTCTTGAGGAGAAAAAGAGTATGACTTTGGTGTAGAGAAAAGAGGAGGACAGAATCTGCAGAGGCGTAGGAGGCAGGATGACAGTCTTGGAGAATGGCACAGGTGGAGGTCAGAATATGGTGGATCCAGGCAAATCTGAACTGACAGTGGGCCAGGATGCGCTGCCTCGCAGGGAAGGTGCAGTCCAACCCCAGCTTCCCAGGAAAGACTTCCCCCTGAGTTGTAAGCCGGCAGTGTGGGATCAGTGGGTGGACAGTGTGGGATTCAGTGGGGAAATACTACAACATGAGTCAAACAGCAGTAACCATGGTGACAACACTGAAAACCAGCTCTCTCTGGCTCATGTCTCCACCAGCACACACACAGGACCCAGCCCTCCACATTTAGGTGGCCTGCAGTGAGGCCCCATTCGGGTCTATATTCTGTATGAGGGCTCCTTGGTGGCAAGTGACAGAGATCAGCGTCAGCAAGCCTGAGCAGAAAAAGGACGTGAAAAAGGGAGGTGGGCCGGGCGCGGTGGCTCACACCTGTAGTCCCAGCACTTTGGGAGCTGAGGTGGATGGATTGCTTGAGCCCAGGGGTTCAAGACCAGCCTGGACAACATGGCGAAACCTCATCTCTACAAAAAATACAAAAATTAACCCGGCAGGGTGGTACACGCCTGTAGTTCCAGCTACTTGGGAGGCAGAGATGGGAGATTCACTTGAGCCCAGGAGGTCAAGGCTGCAGTGAGCCATGATCGTGCCACTGCACTCCAGCCTGGGCAGCAGAGTGAGACCCTGTCTCAAAAAAAAAAAAAAAAAAAAAAATGTGTTGGGGGAAGTTGGGGTTGGATTCCTTGGATTTAGAATCTGAGGAAAAAAGAGGAAGGGTGTGGGGGCAAGAGCAATACACAAAATCCAAATGCAGACGTGAGACCAGGCCTCAGGAATTTAAATGCTACAGGACTCTCTCTGTCTTGTCCCTTCCCTCTGTACAGCTTCTCAACTTACCTCTGCAGACCGTCTTTCTCTACTCTTCCTTTCTCATGGCAGAATGTGCATGGCTCCCAGGCCGACACGCTGCAGATGCAGCCACACATACCAACTGACTCACAATCCGTCAGGGGCCCAGACTCAAGCTTTCAGGCGAGAGAAACCAAATACTCAGCTGCGTTCGGAGTTCCTTTTTATTCTTGTTGCAGGTGAGCCGTGACTATCAGGGGCCAGTGGCGTGAGGGTAAAAGGAATTTATCAAGACAGTTGTAGGTAAAGAAAGGCAGATTTATTAGAGAAAGTATAAAAATATGTTGCAAGGAAGCAATGGGCAGGCTGGCAAAAGAGAAGCTGAATGAAAGGAGACAAAGGCTTGGTGGGGATTTTATAGGATAGAGCTCGTGCTGTGTGCTGAAGAGGGTTTTGTGCAGTACTGATGATGTCAAGGTTGCAGTGAGCTAACTTGCATTCTTTCTATCAGCCGAGGATCTGGAGATAGCTGGGAGCAGGAAGATTGTGTGTTATTTACGCAAGAGGGCTATGTGTCCTGGACCATGAAGAAAGGCAGACTTATAGCTTATCTGCTTTTTTTTTTTTTTCTTTTAGACAGAGTCTCACTCTGTTGCCCAGGCTGCAGTGCAGTAGCACGATCTTGGCTCACTGAAGCCTCTGCCTCCCTGGCACAAACGATTCTCCTGCCTCAGCCTCCCGAGTAGCTGGGACTACAGGCACCTGCCACCATGCCTGGTTAATTTTTGTATTTTTAGTAGAGATGAGGTTTCACCTTGTCATCCAGGCTGTTCTCGAACTCCTGACCTCAAGTGATCCACCCATCTCCACCTCCCAAAGTGCCGGGATTACAGGTGTGAGCCACCGCACCTTGTCTGCTTTCTCTTTTTGCTTTCCCTTGATCCCACCAACCCAATTCTCCACTTCCCTCAGCTCCCAGTTAGGACTCCACAATTCTCCCAACTCCATTTAAGGTGAGAGGTCATGAAGTACTAGCTTGGCTGCTGGGCCACTTTATGAGGATGGCAGGGAGGGGATTCTGAGGAGGTGCCCCATGGGTGTCTATGCTGGCACAGGTCCCTGTTGCCACTCACAGTGTTATTCTTGCCATTCCCACTTTCTCAGATCTCTACAAGCCTGCCCCTACTCCTTATTTAGGTCTCAGCTCAAATACCACCTCCTTGGAGAAATCTCTGCTGACCACACTTGCTGAACTGACAATCGGCTCCTCCCCTGCCCTTTTCTGATATGGAATGAATTGTGTCCCTCTCTCTTTGCAAAAAAATTCATATCGGTACCATCCTAGCCCCGGGCACCCAGAATGTGACTGTATTTGGAGATAGGGCCTTTAAGGCGGCAATTAAGTTAAAAGGAGGTCTTAATGTAATACGAATGTGTCCTTCTAAGAAGAGGAGATTAGGACACAGACAGGCATGTAAGAAAGACCATGTGAAGATATAGAGAGACGTGCAAGCCAAGGAGAGAGGCCTCAGAAGAAACCCACCCTCCCAACATCTGATCTTGGACTTCTGGCCTCCAAAATTGGGAGAAAATAAATTTCTGTTATTTAAGTCACTCAGTTCCTGGTGTTTTGTTACAGCAGCCTTAGCAAGCTCGCACACTCTCTATCCCTTTCCCTGGTTTTATATTTCCTCAAGAGGCAGGTGGTTCAGATCAGGCAGCGTGGTTAAGATCATAGCCCTATAGCGTGGTTAAGAGCATAGCCCTGGGCGTGGCTGCAATAAGGGCAGTAGTAGTGGCAGCAGCCACTTCCTGTGTGTAGACAGGAGAAGTGACTGGTAGGAATGTGGGTGTGGTGGTGGCTAGTGCTGAAGACAGGCCTGGGTTAGGCTTGAGGGACAAACAAGGAAGGTTAGGCTGAGGTGGCCAGGGCTGAGCCTGGGCTGGAGAAGGGGCTTTGCACCTGCGGTGGCACCTGGGACACCTCTTCTCCCTGATGCTGTTGGCCTGCCCATCCAAGGCAGGAGGGGCTGCCTCCCTTCTAAGCAGGTTCTGGCTCTCACTGTTCCCAAGGGGCTCTAGTTGCAACCCAATTGGTAAGACCTCATAAACCATCATTGGGCACATTACTGCCACCGACCCTATTTCATTTGTTGACCAGGTTTTGGTGAGCCTGTTCATTCAGCGAGCTAGAAGGGGTGGATTTTGCAAAATAGTTGAGGCATATATTAGGCCCCCACTAAAGGCCTTGGATATGAGTAAGTACATTCAGATAACTGGGACTAGAAACAGCAGACAGCTACAATCATTTCGTTCTGGAATTGGAAATTGCTTTGTCTTCAAGGCATAAATGGTTCCCCAGAACACTCAGCCTCTCTTTCAGTCCCTAAGTCTGCCAGCCACCCAGAATCCAGTTGTTGACACCAGAAAGATCAAATGCCCTGAGGCCTGACCCAACTCTTCACTTGTCACCCAGATGCATTAACACCATGTAGACACAGAATTGCCAAACTTGCCTGGGCTCCCCGGGGTCCAAATGTGAAAACTGGAAAGCTGCTGCTTTGCTCTTTTCTGGCTCTTCCTGTATTCTGCTGTCTACAAGACTTAATACCAACATTTTTGTTTACATTTCATAAGAACTTCAGCTTTTGTGAGACATTCTTTCCCTATTTGGCCCACTGTAGTGCTAATTTCTGGGAAATTTCTCTCCTCTTTTCTGGCTTGTTCCAGGTTCACTCACTTTTTATATTTTCATAGTTCTTCTATTCTCCTCTTTCTTTCCTTTCTCTCTGGTTCTATTTTCCTATTTAAAAGGTGACTTTAAAAGATTGGCTCTGCTGCCGGGCATGGTGGCTCACGCCTGCAATCCCAGCACTTTGGGAGGCTGAGGTGGGTGGATCACCTGAGATCGGGAGTTGGAGACCAGCCTGACCAACATGGAGAAACCCCGTCTCTACTGAAAATACAAAATTGGCCGGGTGTGGTGGTGCATGCCTGTAATCCCAGCTACTCAGGAGGTTGAGGCAGGAGAATCGTTTGAACCCAGGAGGCGGAGGTAGAGGTGAGTGGAGATTGCGCCATTGCATTCCAGCCTGAGCAACAAGAGCGAAACTGCATCTCAAAAAAAAAATATATATATATATATATATATATATAGGCTCTGTTTTCTCCTCCAATTACTGTCTTTCTTTCTCTTTTCTGCTCATCCTTAAAGACTTTCCCTTTTTGTTCTCATCTTCATCTCCTACTCTTCTGGCTCTAACTGAAGTTCTTACCCAGTTTCCCTCCTGACCTTCTGGACCGCCACCTGCTTTCCCAAGGTTCCTCCTTTCCCTCCTGTGGAGATGCCTCTCTTAGAACCCTTGCTTTTATCAGGGGCCTACAATCTCTGCATCAGTAGAAACCAGCCAGCCTATTTGTTTGAGGGCTAACACTGCCTTGTGCCTTATTTCAAATAACACAGTGATCTGTACATAGAAGTTACTCAATGATATTTTAATTGATTTTATTAGGTTCCTTTTTACGCTTATCTTAGAAGAGGTATATGACTTTGGATTGGGTAATAAAGAGCTGTTTATTGCATGTGTACAAATTATAAATTTCCAGGCACACCTTGATCATATCAGGATCCTTTTGTTAGCTTTATGGGGCATGAAGTTGGCACCAAAGTATTCATGGGGATGCACAAGTAAGGAAGTGAAGCCAAAAGGATGTCTGATCATACAATCAGGTGTAAGCAAGCCCCCTAAGTAGCCAGGGCATGAACTTCGTCTATCTCCGAAATGAACAGAAGAAAAGGCAAGAGTGTGTTTCTTCCTTTGCCTCCACAGCGATTCATTAGGCTATCTACTTTTTTTTTTTTTTTTTTATTACCAATGGCTAACCCTCTAAGGGTACCACGCCTGGCCATGAGGCCTCATGACTCAAAGTCTTAAGATTTATAGCATTTTCCTTGGAGACCAAGGGCATTCCTGTGGGTGACACCTTTTTATTACCCAGAGGTTAGTCATTTACTATGGTGATCTATTCAAATAAATTGGTTGCCAGGCCACGTCTTCAGGTAAGAGTTCACACTTTCATTAAATAATCCCCAGCCACACTGTGACTTCTATGTGCAAGCCTAGAGGGGACAATGTTGCAGGAACAGTGCCAGCCACTAAGACACTTTCAAATTTATCCTAGAGAATGCCAAGACAGCTTCTCAATTCCATCAAGTGAGTCCCTTACAGGAACATATCCCTAAGCTGAAAAACTGCAGGAAATAATTTATCTTTATGTTATTAATTGGTTACTATAAGGGCTACAGGAATTATTTAGGAACCAGATGATAACTGGTTTTCTCCATAGGTTACATAAGCCGGTTCCTGCAAAGATTCTTCCCCTACCCCCCTTAATTTTTTTTTTTTTTCCTCAGAGATCCTTGTTTTCACCTGCAAGGATTCTTTGACCTGGTGCTTTTCCAGATAAAGTTTAAGAGTCAGGATTTCTGGATTTTGTTCCTAGACATGAGTGAGCTTGGATAAGTAAATCATTTTCTCATTTAGTCTGTTTGGGCTTCTGTAACAAAATATCATAAACTGGGTAGCTTATGGATAATATACATTTATTTCCCACAATTCTGAAGGTCGGGAAATCCCCAGGCCAGCAGATTTGGTGTCTGGTGAGGGCCTGCTTTCTGGTTCACAGAGGGCGCCTTCCGGCTGTGTCTTCACATGGTGGAAGTGGCAAGGGGTCTCTCTCCGGCCTCTTTTATTAGGGCACCGATCTCATTCATAAGGACCCTGCCCGTATGACCCAATCACTTCGCAAGGCCTCCACCTCCTAACACATCACCATGAGGGTTAGGATTTCAACATATGAACTTTGGCGGGATATAAACATTCAGACTATAGCACCCTGAGAGTAAAAATGAGTTAATAATACTTATCCCTTTCTTCCAACAAAAAGATAAGGTGAAGTTAAAAGGAGGGTATATAATAATGTGAATTTCCTGTGCAAAATGTGTTAAAGAGTTGTCTGATTAATTGCTTCATAAGAGAATTGCTTTGAGACTAGGCCTATTGATCTAGAATAAGTAGTCAATTTGTAGTCAGTTCCCTAGGCAATAGACATTGAAAAGGTTTTTGGTTTTGTATTCTACAAATAAAGCAACCTATTAATTGAATTCCCCTCAGTGAATTCTTCACTCAGGTGATTCTGGAGAGGGCGGGGGAGAGACGCGGCCGCAGCCCAGGCCCCCGGAGCGCCACGGAACCGAACGGTGGTGGCGGAGGGCGCGCCCCTCAGCCCGCGCTCTGCCCGTCGGGAGCTTCCTGGTCGCCCCTGCGGCGGCGGCTCGGGGTGTCAGGCGGACGCGGGGCTCGCCCAGCATGGTCCGGGGAGAGGCTGGGCTGGGCAGGGGAGCCGCCCCGCCTCGGGAGAGGCGGGCCGGGCGGCGCTGGGAGTATTTGAGGCTCGGAGCCACCGCCCCGCCGGCGCCCGCACCTCCTCGTTAGCAGCCGTCCGGAGCCAGCCAACGAGCGGTGAGCGGCGCGGGGCGCTGGGGACGCGGCTCCGGCCGGGCAGGGGTGAGGGCGCCCGGGCGCTGCTTGGGGCGCGGCTCGGAGGGGTTCGGCTCCCCGGGACCAGGCCGGGACGCGCGCGGAGAGCCCCACAGCCTGTGCTCTGCCCTCCGGGTGCGCGGCGGCGGGTCCGGGGCGGTCGCCTTTGATTCTTGAGGGCGCTGGCGCTCGGGAAAGGTTGGCAGCGCCTTCTGAGACCCACACACGTCCCCGCGGCGGCACGGGCCACCTTCTGCGGAGCCTCGGGGGCTTCACCGCCGTCGCACCTCCGCCGGCTGCGCTCTGCGGCCCCGGAGTAAGCCCCATCCGGTGAAGAGCCGCGGTCTGGTCACCCCTATCCTGCCAGGTCCCGCCGCGAGGGGAGGCGGAGGGACTCGCTCAGCAAACCAGACGGCCGCTCCAGTTTCTCTAACTGGGATTGGGGCCGGGTCACCCTTCCCCAGAGCTCGGCCGCGGGGGAGCGAAGGGACTT
This sequence comes from Papio anubis, assembly GCF_008728515.1. Lineage (NCBI taxonomy): Eukaryota > Metazoa > Chordata > Mammalia > Primates > Cercopithecidae > Papio > Papio anubis. Next base: position 51,377,469 of record NC_044982.1, on the reverse strand, counting down.
CTGAGGACTGCATAGGGCGCCTCCCGGGACCCACAGCTTGGCTCGCCCAGCCCCTTTTGAGCATCAGCTGAGGCTGGACTCGGAGGAGATCTCTCTGTGGGGCGCGAATGAGTTCTTCCACGAGGACCAGCTGCGGCCGGGCTGCAGCCGCTCTCTGGTTGCTGATCCCACAGAAATGGTGCTTGCCCCATGGCCTGAGTGGGCATGACCCGGCTTAGCGAAGACTGCAAACTCTAAGCTTTTCCGAATCAAATGCCCCTCCCTGCCCAGACTGTCTGTGCCGAGGAAGTGTTGGGTGTGGCAGAATGTTGGTCCTAGTGTGCAGAGCCCTAGTGGGGGACTCCGAAAACATGTGTGAGAGTTTATTCTGAATTATTGGGTGCTCAAATAGAAACACTAAAACGATTGCCCTCTGAGAAGTAGGCGCTAAGGGCCAGGGAATCGGGGACGGATGGTGGAGGCTGGGACTTAGGCTTCAGTCTTACCCTTCAAGTTAGCCATGCCGATTCCAGAGACTGCAGAATGTTTGTAAAGTGACTCTGGGAGTTGGGTTGCTGCACAATGAGGACACCTGGACCTCAGTGACCCAGGCTGTTTCTAGGATTGTGGGAAAGGAATGGGAGAAGGCTCAGTTAATTCTGAAGAAAATGAGGCTGATACAATGAACCACTTGGGCACAGAGCTTGAGAAGAAAAAGCTGTCGTCAGCTTCCAAAGTTCTGATTTGTTTACTTCAAGGTTTTTGTTTTTTGTGTTTTTTGTTTGTTTTTTTGAGACGCAGTTTCACTCTTGTTGCCCAGGCTGGAGTGCAATGGCACGATCTCGGCTCACTGCAATCTCTGCCTACTGGATTCAAGCAATTCTCCTGCCTCAGCCTCCCGAGTAGCTGGGATTACAGGCATGCGCCACCATGCCCGGCTAATTTTGTATTTTTAGTGATGGTGGTGGTGGTGATGGGGGTGTCTCTCCATGTTGATCAGGCTGGTCTCGAACTCCTGACCTCAGGTGACCCACCCGCCTCGGCCTCCTAAAGTGCTGGGATTACAGGCCTGAGCCACTGCGCCTGGCCTACCTCAGGTTTATAAACATTTCATGCTAGGAAATTGTGTGTTTCCATGAAAGGTAAAGTTGAATAATGATCATTTACTTTTCTCCAACAATGGTCTCCCTTTTAGACATTGACTCTAAATCCTTAGGGTAGGGTCTCTCATTCTAGGGATGATCATACCCCATCCTTGATCTTTGGGGGATTTAAGCAGCTTCCTAAATTCATATTTAGAGGTGACATTTAAAATCAGCACTTAGTCCAGATTCTGGGGAGAAGTTTGATGATGGTCCTTGAATATTTAGCACTTAGAAGTGCTAGGAGGATGCCTCACTAAGTTACGTAAGAAGCAGAAGAGGACGAGTACCGCCTGATGGATTGACCCTGAAAACTAGTTGTGTCCAAGTAGAATAGGTGTCTTGCTCTGTTAAGGGGTCTTTAATCTATGATAGTTCGCTGTGCTACAAATATGCATAGGTGCTTTATAAAGACTTTTCACTTAGTGAGGTCAAGAGGCTAATGCTGGTCTCATGTATAATTTAGGTACCTTTTTACATAGAACTTTCATTAGCCAGACTATAAACCTTAACTGCAGCCGAGACCTATGTTCATGTAGTATGCCTTCAGAATCTCGTGTTGACCTTAAATGCCAAGTGACTTGTAAACCTATGTACTTGATACTTGCGGTAACTGATCTCAAACATAGCTCTTCTTTCCTGTCGTTTGGGACACAGGCTCCCACTCAAGGGTAGCTCCTTGTGTCTGGTGCCTGAACTGATCTTCTCATTAAATTCTGAGTGGGTAACTTGAGAGCCAGGCTAGGCAGTGCTTGCTGTATACTTCCAGTTCCCTATTGACTAAGTGTCATGTGTTCTCTTTTGACCCCTGTTCAGCTTTTCCATAGCGGGAAAAAATCAGTCACTGAGAAGCAGAAAGTAACTCTACCTTCCTTGATGCCAGGGAGCTATGATGAGAAAGAAATCCTAGGAAAGGACCAGTTCCCTTTATTCCAGCTTAGCATCACTGAATTTGTCTTTGGAAAATGGGCTTTCCTCAAGTCCTGCTCTGTGTTTCAGCAAGGACAGAAAGTAGACTGCCTCTTGTGCTACTTGAGGAGCAGTGTGGGGCAGTGCCGAGGGGCTCAGGAAATAGTCTTCTTCCCTTACGGCTTGCGTACAGGTCAGGGACCTTTATGAGCAGAAATTTCAGAAGTGTTCCTGGGAACCCAGACAACCAGACTGATTGCTGGGTGGGCCTAGAATAGCATAGCGCGGCTACGCTTTGTTAAAGGGAAAAGCTACCAGTTAACAACCGATTAAAATGGTCTGTATTCTAACTCATGTTTAAATTCCTTATTCCAAAGCTACACTGAACTGCTTACTGTAGGTGTTTACAAATGTGGAGACCCAGCTAGTATTTCTCTACTTTTAGTTTATTTTTTGAAGTGTTGTTTTTTTTTTTTCCCTCTGACTCTTCAAAATTCTCTGATCCTGGAAACACCAGGATGGGGTTCACATATCTATAGTGTCTGTAGAGTGGGAGGATTTCTGACATTTGATTGTATGTCTCTCTCTGTAAACTACTCATCTGAAAAGAAAAACGAAAAAAATTTTCAGGCAAGTAAGGATGATATTTATCTGAATAGATGTCTTTTTTGTTTTCCTGGAAGTTTTGAGGTTAATAATCTTGATTTCAAAAGAGCATCAGTTATAATGCTTTTTTTTTTTCCTTTTTTTCTTGAGATGGAGCCTTGCACTGTCTTCCAGGCTGGAGTGCAGTGGTGCCATCTTGGCTCACTGCAACCTCTGCCTCCCGGGTTCAAGCAATTCTCCTGCCTCAGCCTCCCTAGTAGCTGGGATTACAGGTGCCTGCCACCACAGCTGGCTAATTCTTTGTATTTTTAGTAGAGATGGGGTTTCACTATGTTGGCTAGGCTGGTCTCGAACTCCTGACCTCATGATCCTCCCGCCTTGGCCTCCCAAAGTGCTGGGATTACAGGTGTGAGCCACTGCGTCCGGCCTATAATGCTTTTCAAAAAAGAAATCTCATGGTTGGAAGTTGACATAATCAAAACCGTACATACCCAATTTTTGGAAAAGTACACTTTATTGGTTAAAATGTGGTTATAATTAGCAAAGTGACTACACAAAATGGCATTCTTGTATTAAATATTCAATATTATTTTGTGCTTGAATGAATCACCCAGTTAGTTTTCTGACCAAAACACAATCCTTTTAAAATTTTGTTTACAATTTCAGTGTGTTATGTAGTTACAGATGAGTCAGAGAATTAATTTCCCAATGAAGTAATTAACACTTTCAAAGGACTGTACTTTAAAATTTCAAAGTGTGATATTTTCTATTGGTGTAGAATGAGCCTAAATAAGGAGTAAAAAGACACAAGCCCTACTCCTTGATCTGCCAATGACAGATGACTTTGGGCCACCATGTTCTCTCTCTGAGCCTCAGTTTCCTTATGGTGAGAACACAGGAGTCTCCCCCTTATTTTCAGGGGATGCATTCCAAGACCCCCTGTGGATGCCTTCAACCATGGATAGTACCAAACCCTATATATACTGTTTTTTTGATCTGATAACCAAGCCTGCTACTAAGTAACTTGTGGGTGGGTAGCATCTGCAGTGTGGATAGGCTGGACAAAGGGATGATTCATGTCCCAGGCTGGACAGCGAGATGGCAGGACAGTACAAGATTTCACCACAAAGATTGTCATCATAACTAAAATAGATAAGGTATGTGAACATGCTTTATAAGCTGAAAAGCACCACACAAATGCCAGGTTTTGTTCTAGTGGCCTTGTCTAATATGTCGAGACAGAATCTATACTGCTCTCCAAGGTGGTGTTGAAACAGTGGAAATGCAGTGAGAGCTGCTTTGTTTCCCAAACTGGATTTGGTTAGATTGGAAAATAAACTAAACATGCTTGAGCGGAGGCTTTGAAAAGAATAAATATTAAATTATGGAAATGCCTTCTTTATTTGACTTTCTGGTTGGAATCAGCCTTTAAACACATCTTAATTTGAATAGAGTGATGTTAGGACCCTTTATAAAGCAAATTCAGGCTAGTTTGAACAATTGAAACTACCTTTTTGGTTTTGTGGAACCACGTGTGTACATTCATGTAGGGATACACTGCTAACTAGCTAGATTGGCGGTCCTCAACTAGCCATGATTTTGCTCCCAGGGGATATTGGCAATGTCTGAAGACATTTTTTTTTCCTTTTTTTGGTAGAAACTGGGGTTTCGCTATATTGCCCAGGCTGGTCTTGAACTCCTGGGCTCAAGCAGTATTCCCGCCTCAGCCTCCCAAATGACTGGGATTACAGGTGTGAGCCACCTCACCCGGCCTGAAGACACTTGGTTGTCACAAGTTGGAGTGTGGTGTGCTGGAGTTCTGGCAGCATATGTAATGAAGTCAGCAATGCTGCTGAACATCCTATAGCGCACGGGACAGCGCCCCACAGCAAAGCATCTGACCTGAAGTGTCAGTGGTCCTGAGGTTTACAATAAGCTCCTGTGCAATGAGGACATTTAAAAGAAATCAAAATGTTGATAACATTATTGCTGGGTCTTTGATATGTTGCCTTAGGCTGGAAGAAGTATGTGTAATTAAAGGAACTAAGCTTTCTGCCCACCTTGAAGTTCAAGATTGTTTCCTACTGGCATCCAAAATGAGGGAGACTTTCTTTTCCCGAATTAAAAATTTTCATTTATTTTCCTTTTCTGTAACAACTCTTCTCTCAAGTTCCCCCTCCTGTAGCAACACAGTTTCTTATACAATAGTGTGGCAGCCTTTTGGGGAAGGAGGCACATGCAGAGGAGCTCACAACTTTTGCTTTAAAAAGCCAAGCACTACAGGATGTAAAAAGTAAATGAAAGATGCAGTAACCGCTGGAGTCACCGTGACTTCCCTGTCAAGCTGCCAGCAGTTCTCTAGGTTGGAAAATGGGCATGGTCATAACCTAACCACTTCTGAATAGGTTTCAGAATGACCATGTTCAAAAAGAGATGTGTGGCTGGATGTGGTGGCTCATGCCTGTAATCCCAGCACGGTAGGAGGCTGAGGTGGGAAGATCACTTGAACCCAGGAGTTTGAGACCAGCCTGGGCAACATAGTGAGACCCGGTGTCTACGAAAATAATAACTCAGCTGGGTGTGGTGTTGTGTGCCTGTAGTCCCAGTTACTTGGGAGGCTGAGGTGGGAGGATCACATGAGCTTGGGAGGTGGAGGCTGCAGTGAGCCCTGAAATCATGTCACTGCACTCCAGCCTGTGCAACAGAACAAGACCCTGTCTCAAAAAAAAAGAGGTGCAAAAATATTTTAGTCAAAGGTAATGTCTGACTATAATATAAATAATAGCAGTATAGTACAAGATGAGCATCCCCAGAGCAGAAATCTGAAATGCTCCAAAATCCCAAACTTTTTGCATGCCTGCATGATGCTCAGAGGTAATGCTCTAAAGAAATGCTCACTGGAGGTCTTGGATTTTGGCTCTTCAGATTAGGGATGCCTAACTGGGTATATGGACATATTCCAAAATCTAAAAAAAAAATGAAAATCAGAAACACTTCTGGTCCTATTTCAAATAAGGGATACTCAACCTGTATAAAATATCCAGTGTGTATAAATGAAGCATGTTAAGCTCTAGGAGGAGCTCTGCCTGTTTGAGTTTTACCACAAAAAATGTAATATTTTGTGCTTTTCTTTCTTTCTTTTTTTGAGACGGGGTCTCGCTTTGTCACCCAGGCTGGAGTGCAGTGGTGCAATCACAGCTCAGTGCAGCCTTGACCTCCTAGGCTGAAATGATCTTCTCACCTCAGCCCCTCAAGTAGCTGGGACCACAGGCTGCACCACCACACCTGGCTAATTTTTGTATTTTTCATAGAGACAGGGTTTTGCCATATTGTCCAGGCTAGTCTTGAACTCTTGGGCTCAAGCAATCCGCCCACCTTAGCCTCCCAACGTGCTGGGATTACAGGCATGAGCCACGCCCAGCCAATATCTTGCATTTGAATCAAGTAGTGGACATTTATTGAATCCCTTGGGGCGATGTCATTTCTAAAAGTGATTGAGTAAATATCACAGGTAGGCAATCAAGGATATTCTGGTTGTTTCAAGGTCTACGTAATTCAGGCCATGGCACAGGTGATCCTGAGCTTAGGAAGAACTCACTCATGCCTCAGGGGCCCAGCTGCCCTCCTCCCCTCACAGCTGGAGCACCTGCAACAGCTGTGAAGCATCTTGTGCTTTAGGAGCCTTGACATGGGAAGGAACAGGAGAAAGCAGGATTGATGTCTCCAGACCACCCCTTGTGGCAGCTTTGGGCAAGGCAAACCCTCTTTGGTAGCATCTTACACCCAAATATTTTTTTCTTTCACGTTGCCTGAATTTTTTCACCTTAGTTTGTTGTACTACCAAAGATTTTATTTGGAATAACAAGTACCTTTAAAAAAAGAAAGCACATACAAACTTCAGCTGCCCTTTGAGGCTTAGCTCCAACAGCACCTTTCCTTTCCTTCTTAGAAGTAAGCTTTCTGCGTTTGAATTCCTACAGCACACATTCTGACTCATAGCATTCGTGACTTGTTATTTCACATTTCCATGGATGCATCTCATCTGCCTTGCTGGACTGTGGGCCCTTTGGCTTTTTTTTAAATTCTTAATCTTTATGGGTACATAGCAGGTATATATATTTATGGGGTACATAAAGATGTTTTGACACAGGTATGTAGTGCATGATAATCACATCATGGAAAATGGGGTATTCATATTCTCATTTATTTGTGTTACAAACAATCCAAGTATACTTTTAGTTATTTTCAAATGTACAATGAAATTATTGACTATAGTCACTCTGTTGTGCTGTCAAATATCAGGCCTTATTCATTCATTGTAACTATTTTTGTCACGCATTAACTATCCTCACCTCCCTCCCACTCACCCACCCCCACTACCTTTCCCAGCCTCTGGTAACCATCCTTCTACTCTATACCTCTGTGGGCTCAATCGTTTTGAGTTTTAGATCCCATGGCCCCTTTGACCATGCAGATCATGGCCTATTCATCTTCGCACCTAGACAGGAGCCTGCGCAGTGCCTGACCAAGAGCAGGCATAAGTGTGTGCAAATAGAGGAATAAATAACAGGGCAGCAACTATGTCTGGAGGTCATTGTCTTTCCTGTCTCAGTAGCAATCAATCACTGCTGATCTTCAAAAACCCAGAGGAGGGGATGGGGCAGTTAGTGGGGACAGAGGGCAGATGGACAAGATGAACACACCAAACCCTTTATTAGGGGTAAGGAAGGAAGGTGAAGAAGAAACAAAGAGAAACCATGACCGTTTACATTTTTCACCTGGAAAAGGGACAGGACCTTTTCTTCCTCCCTGCCTCCTCCTCCCTCATGCATTGTATGGCCTCTTGGTCTCAGGATTCAGAGCACAGGCTAGTGTGATGGAAGTTTAAACTTGTGAGTTATATTTAACTCACAATCTAGCTGGAAAGCATCCCTGCCCCTTGAAGAGATGTTGTGTGGTCCCACACTACTGACTTAGGCATAATGCCTAGAGATTGACTAGAACTGCACAATGAACTAGTGGTGAGGTTCAATTTAATGGAAATTGGTAAAAGCTTTCAGGATCAAATGATAACCTTTGTCTCTTTCTTTCTCTCAGGAAAATGGCAGACAATTTTTCGGTAAGTGTTTTATGCCTGTTTCTTACCCTCGATCAACTCCACATGGTTGAGGGTTGGGGGTTTTGTTTTTACCATGACTTTCCCTTTTCACTCTCCCACTGTGTGGCTTCCCCTAGACTCATTTGTCCAACGAGGGCTTGTGAGCTGGAGCCTTGTTTTTCCAGCAGCAGATTTGGGAAGAAAGCCAGGCAGAGCAAGGCCTGGGACTAACTCACAGTAACCCTTTCACCAAAAGGCCCAGGGCGGAAGGGAGTGGACTCTGCTGGCAGGAGCTGAGAAATCCTCTGAGTAGCGGGAAGCGCGGTACAGTCTGGGCATTCTGATGTTTGTGATTGTTTTTCTCACAGTGATTAAAAAATATGTGCTGTAAATAGAGGCGCGCTAGCTCCTGACTTGGGCTAATTATGAAAATGCAGCCCTCCCTGATCTGAGACGTTGGGAGGCAAGAACAAAGTGAAAAAGCATATGTAACCCCAACGTCTAATTTTAGTCTTAGACACTCAAAACTATTAACAAGTGGAAAAAGTATAATGATATGCATGTAATGCCTTTGCCATATTCCTCTCCTTCTTAGATCACATATTCCTATTTCCCTGAAAATTCTGCTTTTGAGAATGCTTTCTGTCCTGTAATTGTTTATGTCTTTCTTTACAGCTCCATGATGCCTTATCTGGGTCTGGAAACCCAAACCCTCAAGGATGGCCTGGCCCATGGGGGAACCAGCCTGCTGGGGCAGGGGGCTACCCAGGGGCCTCCTATCCTGGGGCCTACCCCGGGCAGGCACCCCCAGGGGTTTATCCTGGACAGGCACCTCCAGGCGCCTACCCTGGAGCACCTGGAGCTTATTCCGGAGCATCTGGAGTCTACCCAGGGCCACCCAGTGGCGCTGGGGCCTACCCATCTCCTGGACAGCCAAGTGCTCCTGGAGCCTACCCTGCCACTGGCCCCTATGGCGCCCCTGCTGGGCCACTGGTGAGATGGCATTCCTCCTTTCATGTACTTGGCATGCAGAGGGCTTCAGGGAGACCCTGAGCTTTAAACTTGCTGTGACAGCCACTTCTCAAGGGCCAGCCATGGGCGTATGTTGGTAGAGTCGAAAAATTAAGTGTTCATGTTGAGCTTATTGTGTGTGGTTAGTATAAACAGAAGGTAATGAATATTTTGAAGGCACTGATAAAGCTGCTTATGAATATAAACCAAAATTGTAGTAATGGAGAACATTTTGGTTATTATTAACACTTACTGAGTACACGTCAATAATATGCATCTACCTGGATGATCTAATTTAACCCCATTACCACCCTATAAGATACTGTTAATAACCCCATTTCACATGTGGGGAAATGGGGCAATACAGAAGTGATATAATTTGTCCAGGGTCATTGAGCAAACAGGTAGAGGAAGCAGGGTAATCTGGTTTTGAAAAACCTTCTAAAGATAATTTTGTGATCTAAGGGTTGAATTTTCATGCAAATTAAAATATGTCTTAGCAAGTGAATTCTAAATGTAAAACATAACTCCGTGGGGGATCCAGATACATCTCAGCCACAGGATCCTTCCTTTCCAGATTTATAGTCTAGTTAGATGATAAAACATATAATAAATATGAGGAAAGAGCTAAGTACCAGTGTGGGATTAGACCATTTCAGAACTATGCAGAAGATGGCACAAGATAGCATTGTTTCCTTTTAGGTCAGTTCAGAGTAGAAAGACTTGGGGGAGTGGGTGGCATTGAGATGGGCCTATACCAGAGATGGTTAGTCTGTTGCAGAGAGAGGGGGACAGGAAGGCTGTGGAAAGGAACAGGCAGATGTAAGAGAGATGACAGAGGAAGAACCCCCAGAACCTACTGATTATGTCTTAGAAGACATAGAAGACTCTGACTTTTCAAGGCTGAGCAATTAGAGCCATCAGCAAAGCTTTAGCCCAAACTGGGAACTCATGAAGGGGAACTGATGGGGGAGGGGGAGGGAAGACCATTCTAGTTCACACTTGTTGAATTTGAGGCACTAGCAGCAAATCCAGGTGGGAAGAAGTACAGGACTAATACACATCAGGACTAGAAAGAAAAGATTTGGATAGGCTGGCTGTGGTGGCTCATGCCTATAATCCCACCACTGTGGGAGGCTGAGGCAGGAGGATCACTTGAGTCCAAGAGGTCGGGGCTGCAGTGAGCTATGATCACACCACTGCACTCCATCCTCAACAACAGAGACCTGGATTTTTGAAACCTTGTCTCAAAAAATGAAAAGGTTGGGGTGATAGTTAAACCCAGAGGGAAGCCTTAAAAAGGGAAAGAAAAGAGGCCATAAATAAATAGAGCTTTGGGGATATTCACAGTACCTTGAATGTAGATGGTCAATAAACATTTGTAGAATGAACCTCAGTTTTAACAGTGTTCATTCTATAAATATTGAGTATCTGCCACGTGCAAAGCACTCTGCTGGAGCCATATGAGTACAGACCATATGAGAACCCACAAGCCCAGTATGTGATATGCTGCTTGCCCCCAGGAAGCAGAATAACCACAGTGAAGCAAGTTACATGACAGGGCCTTAAGAGTGATACAAAAATGTTAATGTTGATCACAAGATCTAGCTTAAGCCTTTCCAAAAAATAGCCAACATGAATGAGTAGATTGGGATGGCCATAGTAATGAGACTTACTGATGGCTTTCTTTTCAATTATTTGTACATGTAAGGAACCTTATCTCTTTGGCCCCTGGGCAAAGTGGCCTGAGAGTCTGGACAGATGGCATATACTAGAGTTATGTGTTTTTCACACATATTAATAGTAATGGAACTTCAGCAACATCGTTTTCTTTCCCTAAAGAAACATGACTCCCATATGTACTTGTTCATTCCCAGTCTGTGCCTTATAACCTGCCTTTGCCTGGAGGAGTGGTGCCTCGCATGCTGATAACAATTCTGGGCACGGTGAAGCCTAATGCAAACAGGTAAGGAGAGCAAAATTAACAAGCCTACCCTATTTGTAGACTGGTTTTTGAATAAAGAATGGCCTATTTTGATTTTTTTTTTCTTGCCCTGTCTTATGGTGCTATTTTGAATTTTAATAAAATTTTAAAAAACTACATATTTAGAATCTTGGCTATACCATCATATAGGATTATCCCATAAATCTGTACATATTCCCATATAATTTTGCTAAGCATCAGGGCACTCATAGTAAATGGTAACACACCTTATTCTATACTTTGATATGTATTATGTCAGCTAATCTCCATGGTTGAAGGCAGGATAAGGAATATTGCTTTCCCCTTTTTATAGACAAAACTGAGGCTCAGGTTCTACAGATGATCAGTGGCAGGCCTGGGAACCTGTCTTTTGATTAGATACTATTTGCTTATGGGTTTGAAGAGATTCTTCAAGTTAAAAACTTCATCATAATAAATCAACCTTTGCTATTGGAAGTGGTTTGATTGATGAGGTGGGCTAGGATGGGGTAAGGCTTTATTTAGGAAAATACATGCTAATTATGGCTGTCCTGGGCCACTTGGCCCTGGTTGTCACCACTGGTTATGTAGTATTTACATATTATACAAAGAAGCTGGCCATGTCCTGAAACCATCCGGGATGCTTGCGCCTGAGGTTAGTGGAAGAATCTCTAGGTCTTATGAACAGTACCTAAATGGTACAGATTCAAGCCATGTAAACAGGTTTATGCAAGAATCCATAAACAGTCTCAGTGTCTGTCACCTTGCTCCACATCCTGCCATCAAGAGATGGACTTCACTTCTGATCTGATAATTTCACATTGAAATGCTCATTCGCTCCACCTCAGCCAGCCTCCCCTGTTTCTGCAATGGTAGTCACTATCCTAAGCCAACCCATCTTTCCACACAGCCTAGACAATTTCTGTAAGCACAGAACTTCCCCATACAATAATGCCCGTCTCATAGCAAATTACAAAATATATATATCCTCTATGTCCTTATCCGTATTTCCTCCCAACATCACATAGAACCCAGCACACCTTATCCTGTGCACACAGCACTCATGATTTATTAAATATCTGCTCTCCTCCTCCCACAACCCCTAATGCACACTGAATACCCAGTGTGGTATCCTTGTCTTGTTAGAGTCATTTCACTGGAAAGTTTAGTTCTAATAATGCTAGAGATGTAGATTGAGACTGGCAGATCAAAACTAATTCTGGTTGAAATGGTTAATGGTAGTAAACTAAAAAAACTTGCTTAGTCCTGCAAATTCTATATGACGAACTGCATAGAAAAAAAAAAGTGCTTAAGGTGACAGAGATGACAACATTGTATATTTAGTCAAATGCAAATTCTATTGCTTTTTTTCCTTACAAATTTAATCACTGGAAGATCATTTGTGGTTGAATGTGACTTTTACTGGGTGAATCAAAATACAGAGAATCTTTGTTAGTTGGTCTCGAGTGCAGACCTGGCTTTAAAATAAGAATACCTACTGATGATTCTGGTGTTACTGCTCTATAGAGCACACTTTGAGAAACTCAGGGATGGGGTTAGTCAAAGAGGACTTGTGTTTGCATTAACATCCAGGGAGAAGGAACAGGGTCAAAAAGCTAAACTAGCAATTTCATTGGTTCCAGCTCACATCATAGAATGTTTACTACATTTACTATCATGACTTTACAACTTAGCAACAAGATACTGAATATTAACTACCTTATCTCATCCTTGCTGTTTTAGAGGAACTAGGGCTTCTGGTTAATTACGAGGAAGCCAGGCATTTGATGGCTGTTAACTATATAGCTGGCTTGCCTTTACCAGGGATTGAAAGCAAACTGGAAGAGCAGGAAAGAGATAACCATTATCTATAGTAAGGGATAAAGTATCCTCAGAGTGGCTCTAAACCTCTGTAAGAAAACCTCGAAGGGTTTTCATGAGTCTGTAAAGGAGGCATTACAGATGAATGGAAATATGATCGAAGACAATGAGGCAAAAAAATTCAACATATATTGTCTTGCTTACCTTTAGATTTTATGATAGTACATAGAACATCAGGCGTAGGATACTTTCCAGTTTGAACCCATTCTGATTTGCTTTCTGTTCAGAAAAATTTCCTAGGTACTGTATTATGAAATTATTTGCTTTTTAGAAAATTGTATTCTTTACTTCGTGTAGATATACAGTTTTAATCATTTTAATAACTGGTCTTTGGTTTAAAACAGAATTGCTTTAGATTTCAAGAGAAGGAATGATGTTGCCTTCCACTTTAACCCACGCTTCAATGAGAACAACAGGAGAGTCATTGTTTGCAATACAAAGCTGGATAATAACTGGGGAAGGGAAGAAAGACAGTCGGTTTTCCCATTTGAAAGTGGGAAACCATTCAAAGTAAGTTATTGCTACTATTATATATTGATAATGTGCATTTCTCATGAGGAATCACTCTAAAACCACAAAGCACTTGAAGTGAGTTTTTATCACCTGTCCTAAGGTGCCTAACCAGTGTATCTTCTCCCTGCCCAGGGGACCAGGCTCAGCAGGCTGAGAACATGGCCAGGAGTGGCACACTGCGCACTTCTTTCAGGCACCTCACCAGCATCACTGCTGCCACCCTTCTGAGTTTAAGCCTTTCTAGAGATGAAAAGAATATAATCTTTAACAAAAAAGGCAAAAGTCTTTATGGTACAGTTGTACTGCAACTTTGTTGCTTAAAACAACACAGTTGGGCTGGGTGCTGTGGCTCACGCCTATAATCCCAGCACTTTGGGAGGCTGAGGTGGGCGGATCACAAGGTCAGGAGATCGAGACCATCCTGGCTAACACGGTGACATCCCGTCTCTACTGAGAATACAAAAAATTAGCCGGGCGTGGTGGCGGGCACCTGTGGTCCCAGCTACTCGGGAAGCTGAGTCAGGAGAATGGCGCAAACCCGGGAAGCGGAGCTTACAGTGAGCTGAGATCAGATCGTGCCACTGCACTCCAGCCTGGGTGACAGAGCGAGACTCCGTCTCAAAAAAAAAAAAAAAAGTTGGCATAGAGATCAAAACTAAATTTTTTTACTCTAAAATTAAAGTTTTATGAAAAGTTTATAAATTTTAAAATTAACAAGGTTTCCTTTCCTTTACTCCTTCCCCCATCCTCACAAAGATTGCAATTTGATGAGTATCTTCCTAGTGTTTTCTGACATACAGCACGCTTTTTATTTGTAAGCACTGCTTCAACAAATATTAGGTCCACAGCATTGAGTTAGGGTTGACTATAGAGTGGTAAATAAAACAGCTGGACTGTAAACTCTTCAACAACAGGGACAAATAAGGACCATAGTCTACATTTGGTGGACATCTTTTCATATCAGCATATTGTTACTTAATAGCTTTTTTTTTTTTTTTGAGATGGAGTCTCGCTCTGTCGCCAGGCTAGAGTACAGTGGCACGATCTTAGCTCACTGCAACCTCTGCCTCTCGGGTTCAAGTGATTCTCCTGACTCAGCCTCCCGAGTAGTTGGGATTATAGGCGTGTGCTACCATGCCCAGCTAACTTTTGTATTTTTAGTAGCGATGGAGTTTCACCGTGTTGGCCAGGATGGTCTCGACCTCTTGACCTCCTGATCCACCCACCTCGGCTTCCCAAAGTGCTGGGATTACGGGCATGAGCCACCACGCCCGGCCAATAGTATTTCATTTTTAGATGTGATAATTTAACTAGTACCCTACTGATATAAATTTACAGAATAGAAACCCTCCAACCTGGAAATGTTTTACTAAAATACTGTAATAACTATCCTTACAAATATTTTCTTCCTAGAAGCAAATCTTCTAGAAATCTTTGCTTTAAATATATATGTTTACAATTTAGATATTATCAAATTGCTGCTTCCAAAAAGATGTAGGAATGAACATCCACTAACTATTGGAAGAGTAGATTTCTCCTACCCTTGCCAAAACTGATTATCACCAATCTTTACAATATTTGCCAAAAGAATCCTACTTTTGTGTTTTTCTTTCAGGTGTTTTAGGCCATACCAGAACTTTTGGTTGTTTTGAGACAGAGTCTCACACTGCCACTCAGTCTGGAGTACAGTGGCACGATCACAGCTCATTGCAGCCTGTCAACCTCCCAGGCTCAAACGATACTCCCACTTGAGCCTCCTTAGTAGCTGAGACCACAGATGTATGCCACCCACACCTGGCTAATTTTTTAATTTTTTTTTGTAGAGATGGGATTTCACCATGTTGCCTAGGCTGGTCTCAAACTCCTGGGCTCAAGAGATCTGCCCGCGCCTTTGCCTCCCAAAGTGTTGGGATTACAGGCGTGAGCCACCACACCCAGGCTCTTTTAAGTTTTTATGCAGGCAAATCCTTACCCTTCACCTTTATGGCTTCACTTATATATCCTTGTAATAAATTTGTTGCTTTTAAAAAAAATCTGAATAACTTGGAATTTTTGCTGTAAAGTTACTTTCCCTGGATCTTAACTGGTCCCACGAATGATAAGGATGAAATGTTGGACATCCTGAGTTCAGGCCAGACTGGTTTGAAATTAATGGACTTTTTTTTTCCTTTCAGTTGACAAAAAGTTGTTTCTATCATGTACATGAAACATGTATATATTGTGGAACGGCTAAATCCAGCTGACATATGCATTACCTCATGTAATAGTTTATGTATATGCCATTTCAGATACAAGTACTGGTTGAATCTGACCACTTCAAGGTTGCGGTGAATGATGCTCACTTGTTGCAGTACAATCATCGGGTTAAACAGCTCAATGAAATCAGCCAACTGGGAATTTCTGGTGACATAGACCTCACCAACGCTTCATACACCATGATATAATCTGAAAGGGGCAGACTAAAAAAAAAATCTAAACCTTACATGTGTAAAGGCTTTATGTTCACTGTGAGTGAAAATTTTTACATTCATCAATATCCTTCTTGTTAAGTCATCTACTTAATAAATATTATAGTGAATTACCTGTCTCAATATGTCATTTAATTGGAGTGGTTTATTCTCGATAATGCGCAATGGAAAAAATATGCAGCAATATTAATACTGCATTGGGGCCTCAAGGTTTCCTATACTTGTTAAAATCTTTTTCTTAAGGAGAGGAAGTAAATACTACCTCAAGATTCTCTCTTCCAGAATTTCATAAAAATCAGGAGATGTTCCAAGGAAATTATTCTCTCATTTTCTTAAGGAAATATGTTCAGGAAATGAGAATAGCATTAAGAAAAAGTTTACCTATAGATGACCTATAGACAATTATTGTTAGGATTCTGGTATATTTCTTGACTGCTTTTTAATCCCATTTCTCCTTCTAAACTCTAGTTTGCTGCTTTCAGATCAGTAATTTGATATCAATAAAGGAACATCTCCCTGGTTTTTATGAAATCTCTTACAGAGAAAAAAGGTATCTTATATAGTCAGCTTTCAAAATTTAATTGTTCCCATCGTCAACATTCTTACCCATGCCTTTCTACCCTTATTAGCAGCAAGCCCAAAGATTAATAAAATTCCAAAACTAGGATGTGGCAAAACCACTTCATCTTATAGAAGACCAAATTTTTTTTTTTTTTTTTTTGAGATTGAGTCTCGCTGTCACCCAGGCTGGAGTGTAGTGGCGTGATCTCAGCTCACTGCAACCTCCGCCTCCTGAGTTCAAGCAATTCTCTGCCTCAGCCTCCTGAGTAGCTGGGATTACAGATGCCCGCCACCATGCCCCGCTAAGTTTTGTATTTTTAGTAGAGACGGGGTTTCACCATTTTGGCCAGGCTGATCTTGAACTCCTGACATCATGATCCACCTGCCTTGGCCTCCCAAAGTGCTGGGATTACAGGCGTGAGCCACCACACCAGGCCCAAAATATTTTATACAATACTACCTTTTCACATCTGTTAAATTAGTAATTGTCACAGGTTGGGTTTCCCAGGAAGCAGAGAGATTAGATCTCAAGAGGCTTGTGAGGGAGTGTACTTGCAATCAGTACATGCGGGGATGGGAAAGACATGATTGGGTTGAGGGAGAAGTTGAGCAGCAATAACTTAGCCTACCCTATGGGAGTTCTGAAACTGGGATTCTTCAGAGCTGCAAGGGGGCCAGGCCTTTTTATACCCCCACTTTGATCAGTCACTGACTATAGGACAGCTGGGAAAGAGAATGTGACCTGAGATAACATGGCTCTCTTCAGCTGACACAGCACAGTCCTCACAAGGGATGTCAGCTGAGGGCTGCTGCCAGCAGCACTTCCTGCAGCTCAAGGAGTAAGTCCTCTATTGCTAAAGAGGGATGTGGGCAGCATATCATAGCATATTTCAAAAAATTCCTTACCCTAACATTTGGGTCTTGACTTCTACTCTTATTAAATAAATGGAAGAACATAGCTTTGGAGAAAAGAGAGAACTTGGTTTACACAAAATTACTTAAATCCTCTGAGCCTTGGTTCCTTTGTCTATCAAATGCACAGGTCTCATAGAGTTACTGTAACATTAAGTAAAATATTGTTTGCAAAGGGACTGTCAAATAGTAGGTCCTCAATAAATAGCAATTCCCATTCTATTTTGGTAGAAAAGAACTTTTTTTTCCTCTGACAATACACTGCATTAAGAACTCTTGCTCTGTCCAAAACAGTTTTCTTTCATTTTGTCTCTAAAAATTTTCCTAATACCTCATAATTCTAGACTCCAATAGCCAAGCACGTTATGTAGTAGGGGACACTGATGGTTGCCTACCCAAATATCTATTCCTTGTTTCCTAAGAGCCAAGGTTTTATTCAGGTGTGATCCCAGATTCAACAGGGAATTCTGATTCATTTAAGTCAATCCCCTGCTGGCTTACTGATCTGCAGATGGGGATGTGGCATTAGTTGGTCTAATCAGGCCAAAGGGAAGGACATAACTCTAATTGCCAATAGCAGCCATCTTATGACCCCAAAAAGACCCAGCTGTAGAGGAGAAGCCGACATCAAGGATAACAGAATGAACTAGGAATAGAAAGTTGGACCTTGATGTGATCACTGAGCTATTGATTATAAAGTACCTGGAATCACTTTGATAACTTGTGAAATAATAAATTTCCTTACTGTTAAGCCAGTTCGAGTCCATTCCTTGTTTGAGTAATTCAAACAAGCCATGTAGGAAAAAGAAATATACATAAACTAGGGTTTTCTAATGGCCCAGGGCCATGAACAGCTGAAAGCTTTCTAAACAACTCAGTGATACATCTTATTAAAGATCACATTTACTGACATTGTCTTATTCTGATCTGCTTTATTTTTGAGAGCAAAATATTGTTGTGTCGCATATTGCTTTGTATTAACTGTAAATCTTGGGTTTCTTTGTACCAGTTTTTTAAATGTTCATGTGACTGATATGTTATATGATTGATACGATTTTTTTCAAAAGTAAAAAGCATCTCCTCAATGTCTCTTGGGCATGCCAATGGGAAAATGAAAACAAAAACGCAAGGACTTAATGGGTACCTCTAATGATTGAACTGTTTGAAACCGCAGCATGTCAAACTGACTTCGGAATCCAGAAAGCTCATGTAAAGAAACTCAGAATACTATGGAAAAATGTAATACCCAAAGCTGTTCAATGTCAACAAATTTAGGATTTCAAACTAAGAATAAAGTGTAAAAAGATGCAAATACTTCTGGCACAGGTTAATATTTCAATTAAACTAAAGAATGTTTATAAGTGCTAAGTATACTTAGCCTTAAGCTTATTCCTTTCAAACAAGAGAGGCAAGGCACAGTATATTTTTTATTCTGTGTTGAAAATGTACAAAATATCCCCACTTCCCTTGAGAAAGAGTATATCTAAAATACACTTTGATGAACAGAGTATTAAAACATTATATGATACTATAGAAGTGAACACAAATACATTTTCTCCAAAATTTCAATAGTCTAAAGAATATATAAGCATTGATAATGTGAAGGAAAATGGATTTATTTTTAAATTCAAAATTCTCCTTGTAGAGGTGAAAAAGTAATCAGGTTACCACCAAAAGAAATGTGTCTGGCATGCTCTTGATGTCTCCTCTCCAGCTGAGTAAATGGATTACTGCACTGTAGACCTGGCTGGAGAACAAATCCAGAGAAGTCAGTAAAGTATCCATCACGAGTTTCACCAAGTAATTCTTCAACATTGCTATAGTAAATTAATAAATAACATAAATAAACCGGGTGCGGTGGTGCACACCTGTAGTCCCAGCTACTCGGGAGGCTGAGGTGGTAGGATCACTTGAACCCAGGACTTCAAGACCAGCCCGAGCAACATAGCAAGATCCCATCTCAAAAACAAACAAAAAGAAACATGTAAATATTTTCCCTATATAACAATAAAATTATAAACAACGATTATGCTACTTTCCAGCAGATCTTATTTCAAATGTATATTAGTTTTTTTTTAAATTGGAAAGGTATATTCAGAATATATGTATAAAAATGTGAATAATATGTAAATGGACTCAACCAGTGTATGCAGAATGAATAAAACTGAGGCCATATCTTAAGCCACTTACACAGATTCCATAAATCCTAAACCATATAATAGCACTTAATAGCCCTTTTACTACTGTGTGATCCTGCTGGGATCTTTTTACTCCCTCAAGCCCTGCTTCAAGTTCAAATTATGCTACTGGGGCAAGCAATAATTTGGGTCTAAAATAGACATCTAAATATTAATATTTACAGAAGTGAAAAAAATCAGACTAAATGATAAGGTACTAAGATCTATCAATGAGAAAACATAATTGTGATGTACTTTTAATCACATTACTAATATATTAAAATATTATGATTTGGTAATCTCTGGATTTACTTATAACAACATATATTCTCAGAATCAATCATTCAGAGTTTGATCTGGGAACAGGGTTAAATCAGGTTTACATAAGTTGGCCTTATTCTAAAAGCCCTGATCCTCTAGGTCTCAGTGTATGATTAAAGAAGGCTAAAACCAAGAAAGAATGGTATGCAGGTCACAGTAACACATTTTATTCTGCTCCTGAGACACAGGACAGCCCAGGGCCTGACCACAAAAAAGGCAGCTTTGAAAAATAATGAAAACCAAGATACACAAGGGTCTTTAAGGAATTCATGGCTTATGGAAGCTAAGTATTTGCCAGGTTTCATGACGTTAACAAAAACTGTGGTTGTTTGATCCTATATTTGCTTTATGAATGAATTTCTTACATTCTGAGATTAAAGAAGATAAAACCAAGGCCATTTTCTGATCTACTGTAGTAGTTAGTCCTGGAAAATTCCAAGGTAAGGCTGTAAACCAGAGGTGTAAACCATAAGAATCACTGATGAAGAAAAAAATGACAAATCCCTACTCCAGATCTTTGAAATAAAAATATCGGCCAGGCACAGTGGCTCACCTGAGGTCAGGAGTTCAAGACAAGCCTGGCCAACATGGTGAAACCCCGCATCTCTACTAAAAAATACAAAAATTAGCCAGGCATGGTAGCAGGCACCTGTAATCCCAGCTACTCGGGAGGCTGAGGCAGGAGAACTGCTTGAACCCGGGAGGCAGAGGTTGCAGTGAGCCAAGATCACACCATTGCACTCTAGACTGGGTGCAAGAGTGAAACTCTGTCTGCAAACAACAAAACAAAACAAAACAAAACAAAACAAAAAAATGTCTGGGATGGGGCTGAAACCAATGCTATATATAAACAGCAGGAAAGAGAGCACTTTTAATTCGTGCCATATCAAAGGTATGAATCGGACAGCTCTACTTAATGTGGAATTTACAGTTAATAAAGAATTAGATTCCTGAAGTTATATTTTTGGAATGCATTCATATTATACCCTGAATAAGAGATGAAATGTAAACACTGTATGCCTATGTGCATATGTAGCTATATATAAATTAACATGGGAGAGATAAGAGCTTTTACAGAATGCTTCACAAAAGGGCTGTCTGAACTAGATTTAGAGGCAAGAGGTCACCAGAAGTAAAAGCAGGGAAGTAGTCACTTAAAATAGCAGGACATAAATAACCAATGACGACTGAAGGTGGGATAGACATGATTTCCCCAGAAGGGCAGAAACTGCCTTATATTTTTCTTGAATCACCTAGAAATATATTTAGACATTCAAGTATCCAGTTTATCAGAGCAAATTTGATAGAAAAACCACATAGAGAAACATATCTTCAGGGTTTAATATTAAAACATATTATATTTTAAAGTATATAAACACCAAATTTTTTCTTCATTCTGTGAAAAATAGTGAGTAAGCAAAACAATGACAAGATATACATTTTAAGCCTTGTACACAAATAGAAAAGCAATATTCATTTTATAAAACAAATCTAGAGTATAAAGGGACTTGTCAAATTAAGTTGGAAAACTTACCGAATCAAGAAGGTGGCATTCAGTAGTGAGACTTTTATCAAATAGAACTGAAAAACAACAAAAAAAATTAACTTTTTAAAGAATATTCTCACGTTCGAGGGTCTTAGAAATGGACAAAACCTTGAAAAATATGAAAAGTTCCACATATCAAATGCTAAGACAAAAATATAGACCATTTTATGCTATACTTTTTGAAAGTAGTTACATTTCTTGGTTAAATTCTTATCCTTAACTTTGGTATAAAAGGAGTCTTCTGTAAACAAATCTCATACTTGTAATATTAAAAGTACCCAGAAGATGCTGATGAAGAACAGCTGGAAGACATTAAATGTCTGGCCAAGGTTATAACCTTTTGTTTTACCATAGGCCCCAGTTAGATCAGCTACAGAGTAACTGATGAAGATAGCAGGTGGAACTGGCACACATTATAACAAAAATACAGGAGCCATTTCCTATTGCAGAACCATCACAACAATATAGGTAGAACTAGGCAGTAGGGAAGAAAAATAGGATATTTTGAAGAAAGACTTGGGGATATGTGTTGAAAAGAAGGAGAACTGAAAAAAAGCCCAGCCTGACCAATGTGGTGAAACTCTGTCTCTATTAAAAATACAAAAATTAGCCAGGTGCAGTGGCACGTGGGGAGGCTGAGGCAGGAGAATCGCTTCAACCTAGGAGGCGGAGGTTACAGTGAGCTGAGATCACGCGACTGCACTCCAGGTCTGGGCGACAGAGTGAGATTTTGTCTCAAAAAAAAAAAGCTTGAGGGAATTTTTCTAATTCATGGTCTTCACTAACAGTGAAGGTTCCTAAATAGTTAGCTCTAATGTAAAATGGACCTTATAGGATAATTTATACCTTAATCCAAGTTCATTTCTTTAATAAAGGCTCATTTAAATATATTTTAAATATCTCACCTGACTGAGAAATTTTAGTTTCCCCTTCTTCTAAGATGCTATTTTGTGAAGCTGTATTTTTTTCAGGGCTACTCATCAAAACATCCTGTGATGTAATCGAAGAATTCAGTTCCATTCCTTCCACAACATCTGAAATTCCTTCTTTTTTGTTAGTATTAATATCATCTGCTACTCCACCAGCAAGAAGAGGCAAACTCATTCCCTCACTGGGTAAACAATCCACCTTCAAGTTTGTCTTATTTACATCCTAGAAGTAAAAATGGCATTAAATTTAATTATCAATTACTTGGAACAAATTTTAAAAGTCTTGTTGCCATTAAATGTAAGAAAAACAGAAGGATGACATCCTGGACACAGGCTTAAGAACATTATAAATCCTACTATCCTGCTTCTTCAACAATTAGTTCAGATAATATAGAAATAGTATGATTGAAGGCAAGTTTCTCAGCAAGTACCTATACTCTAGCTCAGGGACTGGCAAACATTTTCTGTAAAGGACCAAATAGTAAATATTTTAGGTTTGTGAGCCACAGGGTCTCTGTGATAAGTACTCAACTCTACCACTGTATTGCAAAAGCAGCCAGATAGAATACATAAACAAATATGTAGTTATGGCAATAAAATATGATTTGTAAAAATAGGGGCCAAAGTTTGCTGATTTCTGCTCCAGTTCACTGGTTCCATATTCATCCTGATATGAGTTGAAGAATACAAAATGACACTATGGTTTTAAATGACCCAAATGTCATTGAAACAAGAACCACCATTCTATATGACTGATTTAGATTTCCAATGGAAATTTTGGGGATGGTTTATGAAGTTACATTCTATAATGATATAAACATATGACATACTGGGGGCTATCTAACCACACTGGAATTGTACTTACATGGTTTTCTTCAATTAAATCTGGTAATCCAGGACACTGAGCATCTTCCACTATGCTGTTCCTAAAGAAGAAAAAAAAAACAGCATTACACTCATAATTAAACATATTGTTATTGTTTCACTTGTGTTTTGAGTCCATCCTTTATAATGGCAATTAATTTAGGGAATGGATCAAACATGGAGCCTGGCGCAAGATCAGGCCTGATCCAGATAGATTAGTTTTGGACTACAGCTACTGTGGGATGGCCTTATAAACTAAATGCATTCTTCTGCAGAAAGCTCACAAGTCTGTTACCACGGTGGTCAGTCAGGCTCAGGTGGCTCTACCAGCAATACTCTGAATCTCAGCCAAATCCAGAGCTATATACTAAAAAAAAGTCAAAAGGAAGGTGACTTCTGGAGACAGAAGCAACAACTCAATTATTGTCTAGCTGGAGTTAGCTACATTTACTTGTTACTTGTTAATCCATGAGCTGGAGTAAAGGTACCTGCTAAGAAACTTGCCTTCAATCATACTATTTCTATAATTTTATCTGAACTAATTGTTCAAAAAGCAGAACAGGAGTTACAATGTTCTTAAGTCTGTTGCTTGTTAACAAGTAAATGTAGCTAACTCCAGCTAGGCAATAATTGAGTTAGAATACAAGGTATTCTAATCCTGAAGTTACTAGCTTGTATCTTATTAGAAAGACCTGTCTTGGCCAGGCGCCTTGGCTCACGCCTGTAATCCCAGCACTTTGGGAGGCCGCGGCAGGTGGATCATGAGGTCAGGAGATTGAGACCATCCTGGCTAACATGGTGAAACCCCGTCTCTACTAAAACTACAAAAAATTAGCTGAGCGTGGTGACACGTGCATGTAGTCCCAGCTACTTGGGAGGCTGAGGCAGGAGAATCACTTGAACCTGGGAGGTGGAGGTTGCAGCGAGCCGAGATCGTGCCACTGCACTCCAGCCTTGGCAACAGAGTGACACTCTGTCTCCAAAAAAAAAAAAAAAAATCTATCTCCGTTTCTTCCAAGTTACTTTTTAAAAAAGATATGCTCTATTTTTCTAGTGTCCAGCTTTACTTTGCCTTTATTGCACAAAGTTGCTTATTTGTATGATGCCCTTTGAGGGCGTTTTGGGGAATCCAAAACATTTTTAAAGAGTACTTATGGCCGGACGCAGTGGCTCAAGCCTGTAATCCCAGCACTTTGGGAGGCCGAGACGGGCGGATCACGAGGTCAGGAGATCGAGACCATCCTGGCTAACACGGCGAAACCCCCATCTCTACTAAAAAAAAAATACAAAAAAGTAGCCGGGCGAGGTGGTGGGCGCCTATAGTCCCAGCTACTCGGGAGGCTGAGGCAGGAGAATGGCGTAAACCCGGGAGGCGGAGCTTGCAGTGAGCTGAGATCCGGCCACTGCACTCCAGCCTGGGCGACAGAGCGAGACTCCGTCTCAAAAAAAAAAAAGGGGGTACTTATAATATGACTCAAATGCAATTATGAAGCTTATTAGCAAACAATAGTAAACTACAAGATATACAAAGTAGGCCGGGCGCGGTGGCTCATGCCTGTAATTCCAGCACTTTGGGAGGCCAAGGCTGGCGGATCATAAGGTCAAGAGATCGACACCATCCTGGCTAACATGGTGAAACCCTATCTCTACTAAAAATAGAAAAATTATCTGGGCATGGTGGCACGTGCCTGTAGTCCTAGCTACTTGGGAGGCTGAGGCAGAAGAATCGCTTGAACCTGGGAGGCAGAGGTTGCAGTGAGCCGAGATCGTAGCACTGCACTCCAGCCTAGGTAACAGAGTGACACGCAGCCTCCAAAAAACAAACAAAACCTAGAATCATATCTAGCCAATAATAATTGTTCAGTACACATTAACTCCCCTTTCAACATGCTCTGCCATCTGTCAAGACAACAATCTCAAGGTACTTTCTACAAAGGCAGGTAAAAAGTGTCTATCTCTCAACCACCTTGGGGAGGCATTAGCATTGCTGCTTTGTAGATGATGAAAGTGAAGGTAAAGAGAATTGATTATTCGCCCCAAAGTTGCATAGCTAGTAAGTCACAGAGCTCTTCTCAGCTCAGAACTGTTGAGCAGTACGTTTAGCACCAAAGGATACCATATTGCTTCTTTTCTTCTTAGTGCCACAGAATTTACCGATCTAAATGTAACCATTTAGTATCCTGAAATCTTAAGCTTTAGTTTTCTCATTTATAAAAAGGGAGTACTGCCTATATGTTGCAGAGTCATTATGAAATTTATTTATTTATTTATTTATTTATTTTTTTTGAGACGGAGTCTCCCTCTGTCGCCCAGGCTGGAGTGCAGTGGCCCGATCTCAGCTCACTGCAAGCTCCGCCTCCCGGGTTCCCGCCATTCTCCTGCCTCAGCCTCCCAAGTAGCTGGGACTACAGGTGCCCACAACCGCGCCCGGCTAATTTTTTTTTTGTATTTTTAGTAGAGACGGGGTTTCACCGTGGTCTCGATCTCCTGACCTTGTGATCCGCCCGCCTCGGCCTCCCAAAGTGCATTATGAAATTTATTAACAATATATGTCTGGCACCTTTTACCATCTTAACAATCTGAAATGGCATTTAATATCAGCAACTGTTAAACTCTTATTAACATGTTAAAGAAATACCTGCTTTCAGGAATATTCAAAAACAAAGTCTTCTTCACAGGTTCACTTTTAGTATTCTGAGGACCGGCACTTTCTGGTGACGTAGTTTGTTGTGGAAGGCCCATCTCACTTCTACTCTGAGATACAGCTTTGCTGACAGACTTAGGTGTTCTAAGTCTTTGAGAAGGGCCTTCAGAAGAGACAGAAATTCCTAGAAGATGAGAGAAATCGCCTCAATACCAAATAGTTCTTTTACTTTTCATAACTAGGAATACACTGAAAATCCTATCAGCCTCTTTCTCCTGTCAAATAATGTCTGTTAAAGACAAATGCCTGGGACTTTCTGTTTAAGACAGTATTGAAATGCATATCAGATGCTGCTTCCATTTGACATCCCACTACTTTTACATGAACAGAGATAATTTTTTTGTTGTTGTTGTTGAGATAGAGTCTCACTCTGTCACCCCGGCTGGACAGGCTAGAGTGCAGTGGTGTGATCTCTCGGCTCACTGCAACCTCTGCCTCCCAGCTTCAAGTGATTCTCCTGTCTCAGTCTCCCCAGTAGCTGGGACTACAGATGCATGCCACCATGACTGGCTAATTTTTGTATTTTTAGTAGAGATGAGGTTTCGCCATGTTGGCCAGGCTGATCTCGAACTCCTGACCTCAGGTGATCCACCTGCCTCGGACTCCCAAAGTGCTGGGATTATAGGTGTGACCCACTGCGCCGGGCCTGAACAGAGATAATTTTTTTTTTTTTTTTTTGGAGATAGAGTTTCATTCCTGTCGCCCAGGCTGGAGTGCAATGGCACGATCTTGGCTCACTGCAACCTCCGCCTCCTGGGTTCAAGCAATTCTCCTGTCTCAGCCTCCCGAGTAGCTGGGATTACAGGCATCTGCCACCACGCCTGGCTAATTTTTTGTATTTTTAGTAGAGATGAGGTTTCATTCACCATGTTGGTCAGGCTCGTCTCGAACTCCTGACCTCAGGTGATCCATCCGCCTCAGCCTCCCAAAGTACTGGGATTACAGGCGTGAGCCACCGTGCCTGGCCAGAGATAACCTTAAAAAGCAGAACTCTACAAGGACAAAGGAAACTAAAGAAGAGACAGCAACAATAACAACATTTTGGAAGCTATAATGTAGATTGTTGAGTGGGACTTAGACTCAAGAAAACAAATTCTAAGCCACCAATCAAGAAAAAAGAGAATCAATCCAATTTCTAGCACATAACCCCTCAAAATAACTGGTGGCTCTAAGTACCTTTGCAAGTGGAGATGAAAATGGAGCTAAACACAGAAGGAATGGCTCAAAGTCAGTTTAAACAAGGAGAGCTCAGAATCCTTTCCTCATTCTGCACAGCAAAGCAACTGTCATTACCCACCCCCATCACCAAAAACAGAAGGGTCTCTAGTTTAGAGGATACCAGATACAGTTGAGAGACAGGGTACTGCATGGAAAATAAGGGAAATAAGTGAATATTTACACATAAAATGTTGAGACACTTAGCTTTCTTCCCCCACATGGCCCCTGAAAGACTGGCAGCCAGAATGATACCTTCCAGGAAGCAGATGGAAAGCATCTTCTCTGGGGAATCTGAGTAGACTATGAGAAAAGTCTTAAATGCAGTGACGTGTAGGTTCCCAGCATAATGGCCCCGCTAACAGTAGGGCCCCCACAGTAAAGGTCCTACCCATGTGCAGAGAGTTTCCAGTCAGCTTTTTAGTGCCCTATTCTTAACCATGTGCAGGCAGTGAGAGATCACCAGATTCCTGAGGAAAGCCTCTAATACAAGAGACAGAAACCAAAAACAACTAGATGAAAGTACCCTGAAACAAACACTGTCTATAGTGGATGAAGAACACATAAAAGCTATCATTAATATCCTTGGAAAGATAAAACAATGCACTTATGAAACAAGTGCAGAATGCTATAAAATGAACATTTGGAGAGTAAGAAAGGGCTCTTGGGAATTAAAAACATGATAGCCAGCATGAAAATTGAGGAAATCTCCAGGAAATAGAAGAAAACAGTAAGTACATGAAAGAAAGATTAAAAAGTCTACCAGAAGAAAACTGTGTTTTCAAAAAAGATCAAACCTTGTCAAGAGAGATGGTGGTTAACAACAAAACACTCCAGTAAGAATTGAAAGTAGTTGCTTCTAGGGGCTGGCAAATGGAATGAAAAGGGCTTCCTCAGGGACTACTGTTTTGTAATTAGCCTCATATAAACTATGTGTTCTGTAACAATTTTAAAAGACCAATTTTTGCCATAAACCTTAATCTCCCTATCTATAAGGACTGAGTTGAGTATGCGAAAGAACAGAATGATGAGCTCATGGCTGTAAAAACCACGAAGATCTTTGACAGGTAGTAGAATGGGGCCACGTTATTAGCAGTGAGAGATTCCTGGGTATCCAGGGAGTATAGCTGCTTAAGGAAACAAACAAAAGTGCAACAGATTTGATACCTAAACCAACAAGAAAGTTATAATATACTTGAGGATCACTGTAAATATCAGATAGCAGGTATTAGAGAACAATTTAGGTTTATTTTGAAAAAACTTCCTGGTGGACATCTATGGCTTATAAATAATTTCAATTGAGATAAATTCAATTCAAGAAAAATAGTCTGTGAAAAAAAAGCTATTGACAAATACAATTAGAAAGTCATAAAAAATGATTTCCTAAAGTATTAAAAACTGCTTTTACTGGAATATTTTTAAATTAGAAAATTAGTACATTTATTGCCTCTCAAAAAGATTTGAGCAAAAGTTTTAATACAAATGCAAACAAAACCAAACCCACTTTGCATAAACTCCTTCTGTTTTTAGAGATAGACTCTTGCTCTGTCACCGAGGCTAGAGTGCAGGGGCACAATCATAACTCGCTGTAACCTTGAACTCCTGGGCTCAAGTGATCCTCCTGCCCCCGCCTCCCGAGTATGTGGGACTACAGGCATGTACTGCCAGGCTCGGTTAATTTTTTATTTTTTTGTAGAGAGGGGCTCTCACTAAATTGCCCAGGCTGGTCTCAAACTCTTAGCTTCAAATGATCCTCCTGCCTTGGTCTCCCAAAGTCCTAGGATTATAGGCATGAACCAACACACACAGCACATAAGCTTCATTTTAAAGCACAGCTAGAGAATTGTGATAGCTGGATGCTCAAGTTTCCTTTGCAGTTTAAACTCTAACCAAACTTCTAACTGACCTGAAGAAAATCACTTTACTTCTTCATGCTTCTGTCACTTCTCTTACCTCTTGAGATCCTGTGACCTTTCTCATAGACTGTAGGGTTACATGATAATTACATTACAGATGTGAAATTACTTAGAAAGTAGAAAAGCAATCTTAGAAGACATCGCACTTAAACTAATCTGATCATACCCATCAAAATGTGATTTACATGTGTTTGTGAGTGAGCGTAGTCTATTTTCTAAAAATCACAGAAAAACTTACGTCTCTTAATGTAAAAACTATTTTTCACCTTACACAAGCCCCCATCTATCCCAAATATTTCTCTTAAGTAGTCTCAGGAAAAAACAACAACAACAAAAACCAAAAACAACAACTAACCTGAGAATGCTTTAATAGGACTTTCAACTCTGAAAAATCCAGCATCAAATACTATTTTATCAACTTCCTTTGGTATCACAGAGGCTGCTGTTTCAGCATGTTCTTCCTGCTTAATTCTCTCTCTCATTGCATTTTTTATGGCAGCTAGGCGATTTCTCGCTGCAATTCTTCCAGCATCATCCTGTTTTGGTTTACTCGCTATACCTGAGACAACTTTTTTCTGCAAAGAGAAACTGACATATAGTAAAGCTGCCCATTACCATCTTATAAGAAAAACACACAACAAACACAAATTATCACTTAAAAATTTAATTTTTAAAAATAAAGTATACATAAAATATTTCACATTCATCATGTATTTATCAAGTTCCTAGTATGTGCTAAAAGGGTGAAAAGGTAAAGGACACAGTGGCTGCCCTCAAGGAGTTTGCAGCTTAGTGGAAGATCTGGGAAGTAAAGTAAGAAGGATAAATGTCCCGTTAGAAATAAATGTAGGGGCATCCTTCAGATTACAACCATGACACCCCCCTCCAAAAAAAAAAAAAGAAAAAACAAAAAAAAAAAGTAAAGAAAGAAAAAAAGTAAAACATTAAAAGAAAATAAATAAGGATGACATCTAAACCAATCTTCAGACATCAGGAAAGGTTGTAGGAAGTAGCACCTATGCTGAAACCACATTTCATCAAACTAAAAGATGGGGTGAGGCAAGGGCTAGAGAGATGTTTCCAAAGCCAGAAATGAAAGAAAGCAAAGTGGAGTTAAACAATAGCTAAATTATAAAATCACCTGCATGTAAGTTTTAAGAAAATCACATTTACACAAAGGACAAAGCAATAGAGAGTTATTAGTGATTTTTAAGCAGAAGATTAACATTATCAAGCTGGTGTTTTAGAACGATCACTCAGACTAAGGAGTAAGAGATGAAAAAAGTGGATAGATTCAACAGATATTTGAAAGGTAGAATTGAGAGGACTTACTCATCTATTGGATGTCTGTGGGGTGGAGATGGTGAAATAAAGAAAGCAAAGGACCAAAAGAGATACTGAGACTTCTATCTTGAACACCTGGTGGGATGGTAACAGCATTATGAGACAGGGCAACATTGGTGTGTGTGGAGATGCTGTCAGTTTGGAATATATTGATTTTTAAGGTATATTGAGTCATGATATACAGAATTAGAGCTTAGTAAGTATGGTCTGCAATACAGACTTGGGAATCATTACAGGTTGGGTAAGATTGCACAGAAAAATTATGGAAGGAAAGAAGAGAGCAGAGGTAGGAATTCTAAGTATCAAAAACATTTAAGGGATAAATGGAAAACGAATATGCAAACATGACTGAAGAATAGACAAAGAAGTAGAAAGGAAATATAATTTCAAAAACAAGGAAGTAGGTCAGGTGTGGTGACTCATGCCTGTAATCCCAGCACTTTGGGAGGCTGAGGCGGGTGGATCACTTGAGGACAGGAGTTCCAGACCAGCCTGGCCAACATAGAGAAACACCAGCTCCACTAAAAATACAAAAAATTAGCTGGGCATGGTGGCACATGCCTGTAGTCCCAGCTACTCAGGAGGCTTGAGATGGGAGATCGCTTGAACCTGGGAGGCAGAGGTTGCAGTGAGTCGAGATGGCGCTACTGTACTCCAGCCTGGGCAACACAGCAAGACTATCTCAAAAAAGTAGACCATATTTAATACTGCAGAAAGGTTAGATTTATTTATTTACTTATTTATTTTATTTTTGAGACAGAGTCTTGATCTGTCGCCCAGGCTGAAGTGCAGTGGCATGATCTCGGTTCACCATAACCTGTGCCTCCTGGGTTCAAGTGATTCTCCTACCTCAAACTCCTGAGTAGCTGGGATTATTGGTGCCAGCCACCATGCCTGGCTAATTTTTTATTTTTAGTAGAGACAGG
This sequence comes from Papio anubis, assembly GCF_008728515.1. Lineage (NCBI taxonomy): Eukaryota > Metazoa > Chordata > Mammalia > Primates > Cercopithecidae > Papio > Papio anubis. Next base: position 51,346,484 of record NC_044982.1, on the reverse strand, counting down.
GTTTCACCATGTTGGCCAGGCTAATCTCGAACTGACCTCAGGTGATCTGCCTCCCTCAGCCTCCCAAAGTGCTGGGATTACAGGCTTGAGCCACCACGCCTGGCCTAGAAAGGTTAGATTTTAAAATTAAGTACCTAATAACTTAAGCAACTAGTGGATTAATAATTTAGATAACTATTCTAAAGTTATAGAGGGGGTAAAACTGAATTGCAATGAGTTGGAGAAATAAAGGAACAAAAATAATTGAGTATAGACAACAGTCAGCTTGTCAGTGACTGGGAAGAAAGAAAAATGGGGGTATACAAGCAATTAAAGGGAGAAGCAGACACCACAGGTTTCTTTGTTTTAATGTAAACAATGATAAGACACTTAAACATGTTTAAAAACTGATGGAAAAAAGGGGGTAGGGAAAACAAGACTAACTGATGGAATGAGGGATTAATAAATAAGAGGTAGTAGGGAGTGGTATCCAAGTATAGTATAAAAGATTAGCTTTACTTTGTTTGATTATCTTAACAGTAGCCTATAAAATAAAGTAGGAGAGAGACACCTGGTGATAACAGGCAGAATTACAAATCTCTCTAGGACACAGCCATGATCTGCATCACTGATGATATTAATATTTCCAGGACTAAATCCTTAATAAGAAATGCCCACAGTAGCTTTAATAATGAAGTAGCATCCTTCACTATTTATAGTTTTGAAATCCATTCCATCAATTTAGTTACTGTCCTCAGGGTCCTTGTCGTGAGACTTTATTAGTAAAAAAAAAATTTTTTTGAGACGGAGTTTTGCTTGTTGCCCAGGCTGGAGTGCAACGGTGTGATCTCAGCTCACCACAACCTCCGCCTCCCAGGGTCAAGCGATTCTCCTGCCTCAGCCTCCCGAGTTGCTGGGATTATAGGCATGAGCCACCTTGCCCAGCTAATTTTTGTATTTTTGGTAGAGACAGGGTTTCTCCGTGATGGTCAAGCTGGTCTTGAACTCCAAACCTCAGGTGATCTGCCCACCTCAGCTGCCCAAAGTGCTGGGATTACAGATGTAAGCCACTGCGCCTGGCCTAGTAAAATATTTTTTAAGGCCGAGCACAGTGGCTTATGCCTGTAATCCCAGCACTTTGGAGGCTGAGGCAGGAGAATCACTTGAACTCAGGAGGTGGAGGTTGTGGTGAACCAAGGTCATGCCACTGCACTACAGCCTGTGCAACAAGAGCGAAACTGTCTCAAAAAAAAAAAAAAAAAAAGCTTAAACATAAGGTTTAAAAAAAAAAAACACTTTAACAAGTTAAACTCCTAAGATAGGATTCAAGAGAGTTTTTATTTGGATTACATAGTATAATAAAATACCAATCTAGACAAGCTGAATTTATAACTACAAGCATTTTTCTCATATCACAAAAAAAAACTGAATGCTTAGTTTGAAAAGTGTCCACCCAAACCAAAAACTTTGAATTCAAAAACATTACTAGAAAGATAATTACTAGAAACAAATAAGAACAAAATCTATCATGTTAACAAAGCAACAAGGATAACAGCTTCCATTTCATATAACTGTTGTAAGAATTAAGTTAATATATATAAAGTACTTGGAATATTTGGCACATACTAAGCATTATATAAATTACCTACTACTACTATAACAAAATGTGTAAGTACAGTTTAAAGAATAAAACCAACACTCATATATCACTATGTGGTAACTTAGAAGCCCTCTGGGTACCCCAATTCAATCACAGCCCCTCCTTCTCTCTAGACATAACTATCCTAAATTTTATGTTGATCGATTTGCTTGCTCTTTCTTCAACGGCAATCAATACACTGTAAGCAATATACAGACTTAACTTTGTAAAATGATGAGAAATCTGAAGTTAAATGTTTTTAAAACTTAAAAACAACAAATAGAAGAATCTATATTAGAAATCTGGATGTATGTAGAACAGTTCCTTAACTAGAAAAAAAAAATTTGGATATAAAACCCACAAACTTACCCTAAAGACATTTTTGTTCATATTATTATTCATATTATTATTGACTTGCCACCCAGATTCCTCAAGTTTGATCAGATTGTTGAATTTGTGGATTACATCTTCTATCTGTTAATAAATAAAGCACAAATTTAACAGATTAATGATAGCCATATTAAAGTTATAAACTAATGAGTTGAAGACTAAAAAATAAAAATGGCGATTCAGAAATCGCCAGTTATTAAGTCCAGTTACTAAAACTGGACTGAGTCATTCTCAATTTAGTGTTCAAATCAAGAATTTTTATGGTAAAGTTTTTCATTATCTTTCGTCTTACAAACCTCCAAAATCTACATAAAGAATATCATATATGAATAACTCTCCTAGATTATTTTTTACTAAAATGCTAAAATGGTAGAAAATACATCCTAAATGTTTTTGTTTCTTAATTACACAATGTGAACACAATCCAATTTTTTATTTATCCATTCCTCCACTGAAGGACATCTTGGTTGCTTCCATGTTTTGGCAATTATGAATAAAGCTGCTATACTGCTAAAAACATCCGTGTGCAGGTTTTTATATGGACATAAGTTTTCAACTCATTTGGAGCGCAATTGCTGGATCGTATGGTAGGAGTATGTTTAGTTTTGCAAGTGACTGCCAAACTGTCTTCTAAAGTGGATATAACATTTTGCATTCCCATAGGCAATGAATGGAAAGTTCGTATTGCTCCATACCCTCCCCAGCATTTGCTGTTGGCAGTGTTTTAAATTTTCACTGTTCCCTAGTAGGTATGTGGTAGTATCTGTTGTTTTGATTTGTAGTTCCCTAATGACATATGATGTTGAGCATCTTTTCATATGCGTATTTGCCATCTGTATATCTTCTATGGTGAGTTAACAGTTCAGGTCTTTTGCCCATTTTTAATTGAGTTGTTCATTTCCTTATTCCTGGGTTTTAAGAGCTCTTTGTATCTTTTGAATAATAGTCTTATCAGATACATCTTTTGCAAATATTTTCTCCCAATCTGTGCCATTTCCCATTTTCTTGACATAATCTCATTTTAAAAGATACAAGTATATTTAATAGGATGGAAATATAATCTCCATCTTTCTGATACTTCCAGTCTCCTACAAAGAGTTAGTTACTGTCAACAGTTTGGTAACCATGCTTTGAGTTTCCACGTCATGCACTTATACACACACATCCTCTCAGCTTTGCTCTCCCTTAAAAATATGTAAATGTTTGTAGGCGCTGTGGCACATGCCTATAATCCAAGCTACTTGGGAGGGTGAGGCAGGGGGATTGCTTGAACCCAGAAGGTCAAGACTAGCCTGGGCAACAAGTGAGACCCCATCTCATAAATGTCAAAATGACTCAGATTTACACTCATGACCAACTGATTTTCAACAAAGATGCCAATACAATTCAATGGGGAAAAGACAGTCTTTTCAACCAGCAGTGCTTGGAAAATTGGTTATCCACAAGCAAAAAGACGAATTTAGACTCACAATCTCGTACCATATACAAAAACTAACCAAATGGATCATAGACTGAACTGTAAGTACTAAAATCATAAGACTGTTAGAAAAAAACACAGGAGAAAATCTTTATGACTCGTGGTTAGGTAAGAGTTCTTAGACATGGTGTCAAAATCACAACATAAAAGAAAAAAAAAATCTGGCCGGATGCAGTGGTGCACCCCTGTAATCCCAGCACTTTGGGAGGCCAAGGCAGGTGGATCAGTTGAGGTCAAGAGTTTAAGACCAGCTTGGCCAACATGGTGAAATCCCATTTCTACTAAAAATATAAAAATTAGCCGGGCATGGTGGCATATGCCTGTAATCCCAGCTACCTGGGAGGCTGAGGCATGAGAATTGCTTGAACCTGGAAGGCAGAGGCTGCAGTGAGCCGAGATCACACCACTGCACTCCAGCCTGGGTGACAGAGTAAGACTCCATCTCAAGAAAAAAAAAAAAAAAGAAAAGAAAAGAAAAAATTCGAAAAATTTAACTTTAACAAAAAAAAAAAAAAAAATGGCACTTCAAAAGATACCATTAAGAGGATTAAGGCCGGGCGCGGTGGCTCAAGCCTGTAATCCCAGCACTTTGGGAGGCCGAGACGGGCGAATCACGAGGTCAGGAGATCGAGACCATCCTGGCTGACACAGTGAAACCCCGTCTCTACTAAAAAAATACAAAAAACTAGCCGGGTGAGGTGGCGGGCGCCTGTAGTCCCAGCTACTCGGGAGGCTGAGGCAGGAGAATGGCGTGAACCTGGGAGGCGGAGCTTGCAGTGAGCTGAGATCCGGCCACTGCACTCCAGCCTGGGCGACAGAGCGAGACTCCGTCTCAAAAAAAAAAAAAAAAAAAAAAAAAGAAGATTAAAAGTCGAGCTATAAACTCAAAGAATATTTGCAAATAACATTTCTCATAAGGCACTTGTATCCAGAATATATAAAGAATACTTAAAACTCAATAATAAAGACAATCAAATTTAAAAATGGGTGCAAAAGATTTACACAGACATTTCAGTAGAAGATACATGAATGGTGAATAAGCTCACAAAAAGATACTTAATATCATTACTCATTAGAGAAATTCAAATCAAAACTACAATGAGGTCAGGCATGGTGACACCTGTAATCCGAGCACTTTGGGAGGCAGAGGAGGGTGGATTGCTTGAGCTCAGGAGTAAGACCTGGGCACCTGGGTAACATGGTGAGACCCTACCTCTACAAAAAAATACAAAAATTAGCCAATCATGGTGGCACATGCCTGTAGTCTCAGCTACTTGGGAGGCTGAAGCAGGAGGGTTGTTTGAGCCCAGGAATTGGAGGTCACAGTGAGGTGAGATTGTGCCAATGCACTCCTGCCTAGGTGACAGAGTGAGACCGACTCAAAAAACAAACAAAAAACAAAAAACCCTACAATGAGATACCTCATACCCACTAGGATGGCTATGCAACAGTTCCCCCTTATCTTCAAGGAATCTGTTCCGAGGGGATGCCTGAAATGCAGATAGTACTGAACCCTATATATACTATGTTTTTTCTATACATACATACCTATGATAAAGTTTCATTTCTAAATTAGGCATAGAGATTGGCAATGATAATCAACAATAAAATAGAACAATTATAACAATATTCTGTAATAAGTTATGTGAATGTGGTCTCTCCTCCCTGCCAAATATCTTATTGTACTATACCTCAGGTAACTAAAACCACAGAAAGCAAGACTGCTGATAAGAGGGGACTACTATAATAAAAAAGACTGACAATAACAAGTATTAGTGAGGATATAGAAAAACAGAACACTCATACATTGTTGGTGGGACTGAAAATGGTATAATCACTTTGGAAAATAGTTTGGGCAGTTTCTTAAAAAGTTAAACATAAATTTACAATATGACCTAGCAATATCTAGGTATCTGCCCAAGAGAAATTTAAAAAGATATGTCTACACTAAGATTTGTGTGGAAATATTCACAGATTCTTAATAATCACCAAAAAGTGGAAGCAATCTAAATGTCCATCAACTGATAAATAGTGATATATCCATACAATGGAATACTACTCAGCAATAAAAAGGCATGAAGAACACAGGGCAAGCTACAATATGGATAAAACTCAAAAACATGGTAAGTGAAAGAAGCCAGATGCAAAAGACGACATAATGTATGATTCTATTTATATGAAATATCCCAAAAAAGGCAAATCTACAGAGACAGTAAATAGATTAGTGGTTGCCTGGGTCTAGGAATAGAAATGGGGATTGACTGCAAACAGGCAGGAGGGATCTTTTTATACTGATGAAAATGTTCTGACTGGGTGTGGTGGCTCACATCTGTAATCTCAGCACTTTGGGAGGCCAAGGCGCGTGGATCACTTGAGGTCACGAGTTCAAGACCAGCCTGACCAACATGGTGAAACCCCGTCTCTACTAAAAATACAAAATTAGCCAGGCGCAGTGGCACATTACTGTAATCCCAACTACTTGGGAGACTGAGGCAGGAGAATCGCTTGAACCTGGGAGGCGGAGGTTGCAGTAAACTGAGATCACGCCATTGTGCTCCAGTCTGGGCAACAAGAGTGAAGCTCCATCTCAGAAAAAAAAAAAGTTCTACATTTGGATTGTGGTGATGGTTGCACAACTCTGTAAATTTACTAAAAATGATTGAACTGTACATTTCAAATGAATAAATTTTATATGTAAATTATACCTTAATATAGTTCCTTTGTGTTTTAAAAAAAAAAAAAAAAGTACCCCAACTTGAAGTGGCTCCCACTAAGCCAAAGCTGGGAAATGAGCATCGATCAAGATAATGACTATAGGCTGGTGTGGTGGCTCACACCTGTAATCCCAGCACTTTGGAGGCCGAGGCAGGCAGATCACTTGAGGTTAGGAGTTTGAGACAAGCCTGACCAACATGGTGAACCCCATCTCTACTAAAAATACAAAAATTAGCCCGGTGTGGTGGTGGGCACCTGTAATCCCAGTTACTCGGGAGGCTGAGGCAGGAGAACTGCTTGAACCTGGGAGGCAGAGGTTACAGTGAGCCAAGATCACGCCACCGCTCTCCAGCTCGGGTGACAAAGTGAGACTCTATCTCAAAAAAAAAAGAATATAAACAATGAAAACACATCATACTTTTAAATCCACAACTAATAATGATACAAAAATCGCCACAGAATCATATAATCAGAATTGAAGGGTGCTAGTGAACCAACTATTATGAAAACTGGTGAATATATAAAAACTGATCATAAAGTAATGCTTAATTATAACTACATAAACACTATTCATGTCTGGGCCATACAGTTGCTGAGATTCCGTTTCTTTCCTCACAACGTTTTCTTTAGACTTAATAAATGTTTTGCCTTTTGTTTGCTCAGGGTTTTCATTTGGTTTTTTTGAGACAGGGTCTTGCCTCTTTCTAGGAATGGAGCCCACTCCTCTTTTCTTGGGTAACTCCCTCATCTTTGTGAGGGACATTCTCAGTTTCCTGAGAAAGGGTCTCAGGTACATGGAAGGAGGTGAACTTTGAGATCTTGCGTGTCTGAAAAGTGCCTTTCCACCCTCATACTTGATTGGTTCAGAATAGAACTCCAGGCTAGAAGTTAATTTCCCTCAGAATTTTCAGAGTATTGTTCTAGCTCATAATATTGCTGTTGAGAGATCAATGCTACTCTAACCCTTGATGCTTTGTATAAAATTTGTTTTCTTTCCCTGGATGCTTTAGCCTACCCTCTTTATCCCAAGAGTTATATAACGGTATTTAATGATGTAAGTTGCTGTGGGTCTACTCTGATTCTCAGTGCTAAACACTCAACGGGCTCCTTCATTGTTCACTTCCTCCCTAGTTTTTTTTTTTTTCTGTTCTCTTTTTCTGGACTTTCTATAATTTGGCTATATTTCCTGGACTGGTCCATGTAATTTTCTTATCTAAGCTCTTCTGTCTTACAGCTTATACTACAGGCATGTGCAAACATACCTGGCTAAATTTATTTTCTGTAGAGATGGGCTCTCACTATGTTGCGCAGGTTGGCCGTGAACTCCTGGGCTCAAGTGATCCTCCCACCTCAGCCTCCCAAAGTACTAGGATTACAGGCTTGAGCCACTGTGCCTGGCTGAAATTTCCTTAACTTCATATTCTACCTATTGTATCTTACATTTCTGTTCTCATATTGCTTAACTTCAAAAAGCTATTTATTCTCTGAATGTTCTTTAACAGGTATTTTTACTTGACAGATGAAATGTCTGGTCTCTTTGAGAATATGAATACTTGCATTTAAAAGTCCATCCAAATAGCTTTCTTCCTAGATGTTTGCTTTGGCCTTTTTCTTTTAGCTTTGAAGCTTGGTTCGATGTCTATTGTTGACTGTTGGTTCTTGAAATGCTATTTTATATGCTTATTTCTAAAATAAGTTCAAAAAGCTAGAGTCATCTTCCCCCATACCTTTATGGATCTTCCTAGTAATTTCTTTTATCACAGCACTTTCTACATTAGAATTATATTTTGTATCTCAGTCACTAATCAAATTACAAACTCCTCTGGGATAGGGAATGAACTCTTTTATCAACTCCTAATACAATACTCCTAATACAATAACAGATTAATACAATATGGGCACACAACAGGAACTCAGTAACTGCTAGCTGAACTCAACTACCAAAGGCCAGTTGACTCATTTCTCACGGGTGGAATCATTACAGACTATTCAAGAATTGAAAATAACTTCAGTTTTCAACCTATATAGAAATTATCCTGAGAATACATGGGAGAAGAGTACATCAGTCATAAAATTTAGATGTTTTACAGTTTATAAAGGTGCTTTATAACATCTCATTTCATATTACAGGTACCTAAGCAGCGACTATTACCCCATTTCACTCCTGCTACTTAAAAAAAAAAAAAAAAGTCCAAAGTTAATATATTAAAAATATTGAACCACATACCTGAAAACTAATCATATCCCAAAATCCATCCAGATCTGAACAGGTAGTCTCCTTTACACCTCGTTTATATTCACAATCACCAACCAGTCCTTCAAACTGTTTGAACCTTTCCTTCATAAGGAGTCTTGTTTGACCAACTGCTGTGCGAATAAGATCTTTAGCTGAAGGAAATAAGAGGTTTTTCAAAATTAAAAGACAAAACAGAACATTCATTGCAAGTCAGCCCAGTGATAAGACTTCACTCCAAACATCCTAAGGCTTACAGGTTGTTAAAGCAAAACAAAAAATATCTACCACAAAACTTTGTCATACAAATAACTGAGTATTAACTATTTGCTTCAATTCCCGCTCAAAATTAACAATATATTCTCGGCCGGGCGCGGTGGCTCAAGCCTGTAATCCCAGCACTTTGGGAGGCCGAGACGGGCGGATCACGAGGTCAGGAGATCGAGACCATCCTGGCTGACACGGTGAAACCCCGTCTCTACTAAAAAATACAAAAAAACTAGCCGGGCGAGGTGGCGGGCGCCTGTAGTCCCAGCTACTCGGGAGGCTGAGGCAGGAGAATGGCATGAACCCGGGAGGCAGAGCTTGCAGTGAGCCAAGATCACGCCACTGCACTCCAGCCTGGGCGGCAGAGCGAGACTCTGTCTCAAAAAAAAACAAACAAACAATATATTCTCATACCTATTGCTATATACTAAATAGCATTCTACTTTTTCTTGTACTTTATAAGAAGTCAATGTCAGCCGGGCACGATGGCTCACACCTGTGGGCACGGTGGCTCATGCCTATAATCCCAGCACTTTGGGAGGCCGAGGTGGGTGGCTCACCTGAGGTCAGGAGTTCGAGACCAGCCTGGCCAATGTGGTGAAACCCCATCCCTACTAAAAATACAAAAATTAGCTGGACGTGGTGGCAGGCACCTATAATCCCAGCCAACTGGGAGGCTGAGGCAGGAGAATCACTTGAATCCAGGAGGCAGAGGTTGCAGGGAACCGAAATGGCGCCACTACACTCCAGCCTGGGCAACAAGAGCAACGCTCATTTTAAATTAATTAAAAAAAAAAAAAAAAGTCAAACAACTCACTGCAAATAATTATCTAAGAAGGACTTCATACTGAGAGCACATAATTTTTTCTAAACAGCTTCCCCAAATAAATCAGATTAAGGAACTCTTCAGGAAATCTTTCCCATATTGATTTAGGTAATTTTCATTCAGAATATATTTTTGTGTAAACAGTATCAGATATTGATATCACCCATAAAGTCTTATTAAAAAAGTTAATAATATTCACTGTTACTTGCTTGGTTAGAAAAATGTCTAAGTCAAAGGAATGATAGTCAATATTCTAATTTCTTAAATCTTTTAAGTTATATACCATTTCAGCACAGATGTTAGGGAACATATGTTGAGATATGAAAAACACTTGCTACTTTATTGTAGACATCAGGTTAAAGAAGAAAAATTCTTGCTACTTTGAATAATAATGAAACTATAAAGTTAGGCAATGCTATATTTTTATGCTTCAGATAAACGTAACCATAGTAAAAGAAAGCAAACACAAAAAATATAAATGTTGCCTCACCATCATCTGGAATGTCCAATTCAAGCTTCCTGTCCCACTCGAGGCAATGTGAAGTTAATTTCTCAGTTTCTGATTGGAGGATATTTCTAAAATGATGACATACATTTCAGTTCTACAAGTAGTTTTTACACTACTGTCTAAGTATTAGCATAACATCATGATACATCATATTAGGAAGTTATAAAAGGGAGCCATGATATTTTCCCATAGTTGATACTGAATATTTATAAACTGTGATATATTAAAATCCATAAATACAAGTCGATACCCTGTGTATGTACATCCTTTTACACCTAAAACTTATGTGGATGGATAATACCAAGAACCTACTTTTTAAGCTAACATTTCTAGTTTGTTCTGTTCTTTTTCAGAGGCTGATCAAAGTCAGACATTTCTAAATGTGCATCAGATTCTCTGCATTGTCTATGAAACTAAAGCCAACTCAACTGTCAAGAGTAAATTAAAGCTAAAACTGTTAATTCCAGGATTACAGTGATAGGGCCTCACAGATCCTAATTATTAGGCTTTGCTTATTTAAAGGCAGTGGTTCTCAACTGGGTCAATTTTGCCCCACTCTAGGGAACATTTGGTGATGTTTGGAAATATTTTTGATTGTCATGACTGGAGGAGTGCTACTGGCCAGGGATGCTACAAAACAGCCTATGATGTATAGGATATATACCCACAACAAGTATACAATCTAAAATGTCAATAGGGCCAAGGTTGAGAAACCCAGGCCTAAAAGAAGTTTAACTTGTGTCTACGTAAAAAGTATCCAAGCATGTAGAGGGAAACTGGAACCCTTGTAAGCTGTTGGTGGGAATGTAAAATGGCAAAGCCACTATAGAAAACAGTATGGCAGTTCCTCAAAAAATTAAAAATAGACTTACCATATGACCCAGCAATTCTGCTTCTGGATATACTCCCAAAAGAATTTAGAGCAGGGTCTCAAAGGGATATTTGTACACCCATGTTCATAGCTGTTCACAACAGTTAAAATATGGAAGCAACCCAAGTGTCCATTGACAGACAAATGGATAAGCAAAATGTGTTATATACATACAATGAAATATTATTCGGCCTTAAAAAGGAAAGTCTGACACATGCTACAATGAATGAACCTCAAGGATATTATGCTAAATGAAGTAAGCCAGTAACAAAAAGACAAATACTACATAATTCTACTCAAATAAGATACTTAGCTGAGTCAAAATCATAGAAACAGAAAGTAGAATGGTATTTACCAGGGGCTGGGAGGGAATGGCTGAGGAATGGTGAGTTACTGTTTAGTAGGTACAGAGTTTCAGGCACCTACCACCACTCCCAGCTAATTTTTGTATTTTTGGTAGAGATAAGGTTTCACCATGTTGGCCAGGCTGGTCTTGAACTCCTGACCTCAGGTGATCTGCCTGCCTCAGCCTCCCAAAGTGCTGAGTTATAGGCGGGAGCCACCGCACCTGGCAGGTTTTGTTTCTTAAAAAAAAAAAAAAAAAAAAAAATTAGGGCCAGGCTCAGTGGCTCATGCCTGTAATTCCAGCCAGCACTTTGTGAGGCAGAGGCAGAGGCAGGCAGATCACTTGAGCCTAAGAGTTCCAGATCAGCCTGGGAAACATGGTGGAAACCAATCTCTACTTTAAAAAATTTAGCCAGGCATGGTGGTACTCTCCTGTTATTAAAAAAAAAAAAAAATTAAATTTAAAAGATAAATGAAAATCACCTAACATCAGTTTCCCTCCACTATATTAAGGTTATAAATATTTTAGTTTGGGTTTTAAATGTCTAGATATTAATACAAAATTCTTACACTAGAAACAGACATAGTCCCAGCTCCTCAGGAGGCTGAGGTGGGAGGTCGGGAGGTCAAGGTTGCAGTGAGCCAAGATCGAGACTGCATTCCAGATTGGGTGACAGAGTGAGACGCTGTCTCAAAAAAACCAAAACCAAAAAATTTGAGTTGTTTATATTCCATGACACACATGATGATTAATGAGTAAGCAGAGGCTCGGGCATGGTGGCTCTTGCCTGTAATCCCAGCACTTTGGAAGACTGAGGCAGGTGGATCACGAGGAGTCCAGAATTGAACCAGCCTGACCAACGTGGTAGAAATCCTGTCTCTACTAAAAATACAAACATCAGCCAGGTGTGGTGACACGCGCCTGTAATCCCGGCTACTCAGGAGGCTGAGGCAGGAGAACTGCTTGAACCCGGGAGGCAGAGGTTGCACACAGCCAAGATCAAGCCATTGCACTCCAGCCTAGGCAGGCTGAGACTCAAATCTCAAAAAAGAGATAGCAAAAATGATTTAGCCCTCACATTGTCTAGTTAGGTAGACTGCTTAATATTTCAATAACTCAGTGGAACAACAATGGATTAGCTACCTCTAAAATCCCTTATAATTCTAAAACCTAGTGCTCTGAAAAAGAAATCAAGCCAGACATAGTGGCTCATGCCTGTAATCCTAACAGTATGGGAGGCCGAGGCAAAAGGATCGCTTGAGCTTGCGAGTTCGAGACCAGCTTGGGCAGTATCGTAAGACCCTGTCCTACAAAAAAAAAAAAACAAAAACAAAAACAAAAAACCACCAAAATTAGCCACCCACTGGTAGGAGGATGGCTTGAGCTCAGGACAGAGAGGCTGCAATGAGCTGAGATCACGTCATTCTACTCCAGCCTGGGCAACAGAGTGCGACCATTTCAAAACAAAAAAAGAAATGAAGTCACTCAAAAAAAATATTCATAATAGAACAAATGAATAGTAAAACTATAGTGAGATACTTATCTATTTTGATTTGCAAACAGAATAGTGTATATTGTATGATATTGTCTAGATATATATATATATTTTATTTTTTTTGAGATGGAGTCTCACTCTGTTGCCAGGCTGGAGTGCAGTGTGCTATCTCGGCTCACTGCAACCCCCACCTCCCGGGTTCACGCCATTCTCCTGCCTCAGCCTCCCCAGTAGCTGTGACTACAGGCGTGTGCCATTATATTTTTAGTAGAGATGGGGTTTCACCACGTTGGTCAGGATGGTCTCGATATCTTGACCTTGTGATCCTCCCACCTCGGCCTCCCAAAGTGCTGGGATTACAGGTGTGAGCCACCGTGCCCAGCCTATTGTATTTTTTAAAAAAGAAAAAAAAGGGTATGCCTATATTTGTCTACATAAGCATTAACTATCCATGGAAGTATTCACAAGAAATGAGTAACACTTGCCTTCATGAAATGTTCAGACTATGCAGTTGGGTCACAGTGCTGAGAAGACTTCTCACTTGTACCTTTTCCTACCCTTTGAATTAGGAACCACATGAATGTACAAAAGAAACTAAAATTTAAACGTGAAAATCACCTAACATCAGCTTCCCCCCACTATATTAAGGTTAAAACTTTTTAGTTTGGGTTTTAAATGTCTAGATATTAATACAACATTCTTACACTAGAAACACACAGACATACCTGAAATATGGCACATCATGGTGGGGCTGAGTTATTTGACCTTCATTTCTTTCAAGTGGTGGGACTTCTTTTATCGGAAGGCCATTTGAATTTTTAGTAGTAGCTTCGTTTTTATTTAAAACATGTTCTATAAATTAAAGAAAATCTTACATGTAAATTTCAAAGCGACAATTCCTAAAATGACAGCCCCTAAAAAGACATTTTAAATATCCTTCAATTCTTTCCAATGTTTAAAATTTTATTTCTACCTCAATCACTTAACTTACATTTCCTCTAAAGTAGCTCTCAATATTTTTTTATTTAAATTTACATTTATTTCCCCTCTTCTGTCTGTATTCTTCATTCCAACGATCTCTTCAGGTATCTTTACCCATGCTTTACTGTCTTTTCTGACCCTGAGTTCATAATCCCCAAATGATATGGTGAAAAAGAGCTCCAAACAAATCTGACAAGTAATAATCCAGAAAAGTAAAAATTTAATTACTATACCTGAAAGCAAAATATTTTTTGTATTATTGATAAACATTAGTCTAAAAAATGAATAAATTAATTAAATACTATACCTTCATGCCAAACTGTTAGAGGACCCAAAGGACATTGCAATTTATTTGAATCTTGCTGTATTGTCTTGGTAGAGTAAGTTTTACATTTTTGTGCCAATATTTCTTTTGTTGCTTCTTGAGACTCATCACTAAAAACAATAGCAAAAATATACTTCATGAAACATGAACTCCATATATCTAATATAAAGGGTTTCAAAATTGTGTCACTTTTTATAGATCTGGGCTAAAATAGAAATGTTTCTATTTTTTAAAAATGTGTATTCTGGAGGGGAGAAAATGTAAACACCTATAGTGTGAATGTCCATCTTTAGTAATTAATTGTAATGAGATTCAAAGATTTTGAAGATTTCTTAACAGAACATAAACACTTAATAGTCTTAGATGATGCTGAGTAGTTTTTAGTATATTTGCTGCCAGCCAGTCTTTGCAAAATGATCTTGCTTTTTCTTTTAAAGGTTCCAACTGATTTTTCCATTGTTTTGCAAATTAATCATGTTTGTTTTCAGAGGCAGTTTCTCTAAATACTAAGCCAGAATAAGGAAAAAGTCGTATCTGAGTTAAATTAGTATAGCAATTTTCTTCTTTTGAAAAATGTATTTGTGTTATAATTAAGTCACTTATTAAAAACAAAAAAACCCAAATTGTATAGTGAAAATAACAATGCATAAGAAATATAAAAACTGTCAATTACATTATTGTACCTTCTGAAGAATTTTTTTTAAAGAAAAAATTTCATGATTCCTAATTAACATAGTTCACTAATAACTTTTTAAGAGCATAGACCAAATATAAGAAAGGCATTTATGGCCAGGCACGGTGGCTCATGCCTGTAATCCCAGCACTTTGGGAGGCCAAGGTGGGCGATCACGAGATCCGGTGATCGAGATCATCCTGGCTAACACGGTGAAACCCCGTCTCTACTGAAAATACAAAAAATTAGCCAGGCGTGGTGGCAGGCGCCTGTAGTCCCAGCTACTCGGGAGGCTGAGGCAGGAGAATGGCATAAACCCGGCAGGCGGAGCTTGCAGTGAGCAGAGATCGCGCCACTGCACTCCAGCCTGGGCGACAGAGCAAGATTCCGTCTCAAAAAGAAAAAAACAGAAAGGCATTTATTACCCATCTTATCAAGGGACTTATCATTAAGATCATAGTCTTACACTTCTGTTTTTAAAGGAGTCCAGGTGTAACTGGGTGTCAAAAAAGCATTAGCACTTCTGGGAGTCATAGGTGTTACTTGATAGGTCTTCAGACCATCCAGTGGCTGAAACATAAAATCTTTAGGTGCGAAGGAATTCTTCCCTTTTATTTTTGCAGTATTCATCTCAGGTAAGTTTTCCATTTTTGATAAGACTCCATCTGGATCCATTCCACTTGTTGCACTAGTTTGTGAATTCAAAGTATTTTCTTCACTATCGACTTTACAAGAAATACCCTAGGATGTGAGTTAACAAAGTAGAGTAAGATTTCTCTCTTGTGAGGATATATTCAACCAATTTTTATAGGTCTGAAAATATGACAACAGAAATATATGTCCTATGTACATAATTTGAGAGATAAAAACAGATACAATTAAGTGTATACATGGAATCAGAAGACCAGTTATGCTAAACCCATTGCTATTCCCTGGGAATATAATCAATTATTTCTTTTTTTTTTTTTTTTGAGAGGGAGTCTCCCCTCTGTTGCCCAGGCTAGAGTGCAGTGGCGCCATCTTGGCTCACTGCAAGCTCTGCCTCCTAGGTTCACACCATTCTCCTGCCTCAGCCTCCCAGAGTGGGTGGGACTACAGGTGCCTGCCACCATGCCCAGCTAAGTTTTTGTATTTTTAGTAGAGACGGGGTTTCACTGTGTTATCTAGGATGGTCTCGATCTCCTGACCTCATGATCCGCCCGCCTCAGCCTCCCAAAGTGCTGGGATTATAGGCGTGAGTCACCGCGCCAAGCCCAAATCAATTCTTATTAAAAGACTAACTAATACCTTTCAGGTATTACAAGAAATTAAAAGATAATGGAAAATTAATATGGAAAAACTTATTCAACAAATATGTATCTTTTTACTTAAATTGATAATCATGACCGACACAGAGGCTCACGCCTGTAATCCCAGCACTGAGAGGCCAAGGCGGGTGGATCACGAGGTTAGGAGATCGAGACCATCCTGGCTAATACAGTGAAACCCCGTCTCTACTAAAAATACAAAAAATTAGTGGCAGGAGCCTGTAGTCCCAGCTACTTGGGAGGCTGAGGAAGGAGAATGGTGTGAACCCAGGAGGTGGAGCTTGCAGTGAGCCAAGATCGTGCCACTGCACTCCAGCCTGGGTGACAGAGCAAGACTCTGTCTCAAAAAAAAAAAAAAAAAAAAAAAAAAAAAAATTATGTTGATATTTACAATGGTTTAAAATCAGAAATCTAACATTATGGAATGACTATTAAGGACCAAATCCTTAAATAACCTTAGATTATAAATAGTCTTATCACAACAGCAATACTTTCAATGTGACACAGAAGATTAACCATATAAAATACAAAGCATATTTACTATTTCAAGTCAATGTGTTACTTGGTATTTAAATAATTTCTAGAGATTTCTAGGTTTCTGATTTTTAGTAAGATATGAACTCAAACTCAGGTATTTCAACCTGGACAAGAGTTTAAGTGGTAACACTGTTGAAGCCAGCATGGCAGTCAAAGCAAAAACTAGTGATAATCCTTAAGGGTTAATCTTAAGGGAGGACCTATAAGGTCCAGCTGCTTTATCTGTGAAGATTCACTGTATATGTCCTTTCTCAATCTGTGTTTGATTTTTTACTAAGAATCTAGCCAGGTTACTTAATCTTTGATACTTTTTTTAAATTAAGAAATTATTCTGGCCAGGTGCAGTGGCTCACGCCTGTAATCCCAGCACTTTGGGAGGCCGAGGCAGGTGGATCACCTGAGGTCAGGAGTTCAAGACCAGCCTGGCCAACATGGTGAAACCTCATCTCTACTAAAAATACAAAAATCAGATGGGTGTGGTGGCGTGTGCCTATAATCCCAACTACTCAAGAGGCTGAGGCAGGAGAATCACTTGAACCTGGGAAGTGGAAGGTGCAGTGAGCCAAGATTGCGCCATTGCACTTGAGCCTGGGCGACAGAGTAAGACTGTCTCAAAAAAAAAACAAAAAAACAGAAATAAATTATACCATAGATTATAAGCCAAGGGGTTGGGTCCTCAAATGGGGCATCTTTTTTGAAGACCTTATTAGAAACCATGCTAGATGCAGGCAGAAATTTTAGTTTATTTAATTCTTACAACTACTCTATGTAGGTATTCCATGTTAGGAATAAGAAAACAACCTCATAAATTACATAACTTGCCCAGGGTTATGCAGCTAATTGGAAGCAGAGAGAGTATTCAAACCCAGGCCTAAATGAATCCAAAGTCAATGCATTTCACCCCACTTCACCCTATGTCTTGGCTAATTCCCACATACAGGTTTCTCTCAGCTGTGTTTTTATTATTTTTCTCCATCTTCTAACCAAATTATGCTCTCTCTACCTATAAAGCTCTGAAAATAAGATACCTGAAAAACAACAAGAGTAAATCCTCTTGATGCTTTCTTATGGTTCAGGAAGTTTTAACACACATGTAGGTTAACCTCTTGAAGCAGTTCTTTATGTTTAATTCCAACTTTATGAAAGCAGCAATGAGATTTTCAAAGCATCTAGAAGTAAAAAGATGTTTATTCTCTACCTTGTCAGGTTTTGTTCCTACATTTTTGGCAGGTCTTCCTTTATTACTTGGCACCTTTCTTTCTGGTTCGTTTTCTAAAACAACAAAATATTTATTTTACTAGATAGAAATGCTACATTAAAATACTAGGTAACTTGGGAAAGGAAAAGAAGCAACAGTGGGAATATATGTCTTGAAGGATTTTTATGATTAAAAGCCATATTATAAAAGGGGTTATGGAATTTCCTGCCAAATACAAACCATCTGTTTTCAAAACCAGAGTGTTTTATCTTTTTCCTCTGAATACCAAATACAGATTGAGTATCCCTTATCCAAAATGCTTGAGATCAGAGATATTTTAGATTCCAGATTTTGGAATATTTACATTATACTTACAGGTTCAGCATACCTGATACAAAAATCTGAAATGCTCCAGTGAGCATTTCCTTTGAGCATATGACCTTTGAATGTCATGTCATGTTGGTGCTCAGGATTTTGGATGTTTTGATTAGGGTTGCTCAGCCTGTACATATTTATTACAGACAATTAGAAAAATACAGAAAACTACAAACAACAACAATGACAAATCACCCAGGATTCCATTACTCAGTTGTCACTTCGGGGTATGGTTTTCCAGTCCTATGTCCACATATTCACAAACTGCTTTTTAGAATTGCGATCCTACTGTTCAGAGTTTGACATGCTCTTCTTTGCCCACATAATGTATCATGAACCACGTCACTGAGTGTTCTTTAATAATACTGTTCTTAATGGCTACATTATATTGCACCAAATAAATGAACTGTGATTTATTCGGAGCATTAATTTTTCACTTTGAAACACTGCTTATACTAATTAAGTTCTTCAATGTTTGGGCACCCATTGTGTGCCAACCAGAAGTCAGGGCACAGAATCTATTTTCAGGTATTAGAATTTCCCGTTTCCTTCTCTCCTACTCAAAGAAGTACTTGTTGATTTTTGAAATGGAACGCAAAAACCTCAAGGACCAAATATTCTAGTTCAGTCACTGATCAAGGAATAGTTTTTACCATTAGCAGCTCTTGTGACTGGCTTTCTTGCTGTGGTAGATGAGACCGTTCTGGGAACCTGCTTTGCCGCTTGAGTAGCTGATCGAGTCATTCTCAACGATATGGGCATTACAGGCTGCACGACTGTGGGGGAAAAAAAAATAACCAAATTGAATGTCCCTTGTAGTTATTAAATTACGGCTGTGAAGCCAGGCACGGTAGTGCATGCCTGTAGTCCCAGCTAATCAGGAGGCAGGAGGATCACTTCAGCCCAGCAGTTCGAAACCAGCCTGGGTAACATAGTGAAACCCCGTCTCTACAAAAAATATAAAAATCAGCTGGGCATGGTGGCAAACCTGTAGTTTCAGCTACTCAGGAAGCTGAGGTGGGAGGATCACTTGAGCCCAGGAGGTGGAGGCTCCAGTGAGCTATGATTGCGCCACTGCACTCCAACCTCAGCGACAAAGCAAGACTCTGTCGCAAACAAATAAATTCCAGTTGACCTTCTGGACACTTAAAAAAAATTATGGCCATGGTAGCCTCAGAGGATTTATAGTAATTGCTAATATTCCTACCTTTTTTCTCTTTGTTTGACACTTTCTTTTCAGAAGTTTGTCTTTGACCAGGTTGGATTGCTCGAACATCACTCTCATTATCAATCTATTTAAGAGATTAGGTGCTACATGATTTAATTGCATAATGAATCAAACCATCATATTTTTAATCTGTAAATTGATTCCTCATCTGAAATCTGATCACTGTAAATAACCCAACAACAAAAAACTACCCCAAATAAAATGAGAAAGAAAAGCTTTCCCTTAAGCTTCCAAAAAAGGTTACATCCTTTTTCAGAATCACAGAACTAAGAAAATGCGAATAACCCAAGCTTTTAAAAACAGCTAACTATAACTTGCCTTCTGAAGGTCCTTAAACACTCCTAGACATGTTTTCACTTCAAGACCTTCTAATTTTGCCTAGGAAATGCTTCTCCTGGATAAAAAGCTCTTTCCCATGGTCTCTCCTCCACTATCCATAATGACTTCACTCAAAAGGCTTTCATCTCAGGGAGGCCTTCCTTAACTGCCCAATCAAAATTCTACCCCATACCTACTTCTAGTACACCCCATCTCCCCATCTCTTCCATAATACTTATCATCTTCTGACATATTATGTATTTATTTTTTCTTAAAGCCTTACATGTAAGTTCCACAAAGGGAATTTAGTTTATTATATCCAAAAGCCTACAACACCAGGAACATCATAGCAATGCAAAATATATATGCATATATGGAACTTAGCTTCCTCATCTGATAAAGAAGTATACTATTTCCCTTCTTGCCCACTTCACTTTGTTTTAGTAACCCTCCTAATATCTCTATTACAGTATTTTGAAGACCCATAAGTTTATAACACCTACCCTGTGTGCTTTCCTCCCCATCTGCATTTCATGCAGGTAACTTTGAATGCATAATAGGAGCCCAGTAAACAAGAGTGTGACACAAAGACAGTTTGCCATGGATCTCATAAGGAATGTTGGAGCAAATATTTTAAGTGAAATTGCTCTACGTCACCATACCAAGAACAGTGACTTTGGTACCTGTTAACTCTAGTAAATTAATCATTATGTTTGATTCTGATACTAGATTGAAAATGAATTTACTTACTAAAAAAGTACACTTTATCATTTTAGTAACAATTATCTGCTATCAACTATACCTTAGTCTGCTCCATTTGGTCTTTGGCCTTTGACCTTGTAATCCGTACAGAAGATGGAATAGCCTTAGAATAGTCAAAAGAAGATAAACTTAAAAAAAAAAAATGAACTGGTAAAGGTTTACTTGCATAACTTATTACAAAATAAAGTTCCCATTTTAAAGTTAAATTTTATCCTTAATCTCTTATAGCAAAAAGATACTTAAATTCCTTTTTCTGGTTCTAGCTTGATTTAAATTAAGTTAGTAACTTCAAAAATTACTCATATTTCTCAGTGAGAAAGAAATTTCAAACCATATTTTCCAGGTATTGGAATCATCATTAATATGAGCTTCTATCCTCTCTTTTAGTTCTCCTGCCTCTCTGACCAGTCCTCAGCCTGGTACCGGACTTCTGCCTACCTAAAGGTGCTCTCTAGAGCCCACTTTTTCATAATTTTATATATCCTTATTGGAATGGTCTCACTTAGTCCTACAGCTTAAACACCCATCCATACTCCCAATATTATATCCTAAATCAACATCTTAGCACCGATTTCCATTCTGCTTTCCAAATGTTTGCTAATATCTAGGTGGCCCACACAAGTTTAAGATTTTTTAAAAGTTTATTAACATGCACCCACTTAAGCCTGTTCCTTTTCTTGTCTTATCTCTTTTAGCAGCAGAGCTTCTCTCTGCTTTTTCAATTTCCTTTACCCCTCACCATCTACTTGGCCACCAGTCCTGTCAAATGCCTTTATTTAGATGTCTTACGCCTATTGTGCCCTTTTAAAACCCACTGCCCCTTTCCATCTATTCTATTACAATAGTCTCACAATTGGTCTCCCTATCTATAAATGTTTCTCTTTCCAGACCAAAATCTTTAGGGCTATGGTATTTTCCTGAATTATTAATTTGACAATGGCACTACCCTCATTTATAAACTTCTCCTGATTCTGCATAACCTACAGGATAAACACCAAATCCTTTGCACAACATTGTTTTAGCCTGGTTCTACCCATTTTCCTAGTTTTATCCTATCTCAGCTTACCTACAGCTATCTTAAGGGACCTGATTTTCATTCTTGTGAGCTACTATTATGTCACTCCCACCTTCTACCAACCAGTTAATAAAGAGACTAAGGGAAAGGGGTTATTTTAGTCACTTAATGTCTTGAAGAAAATTCCAAATAAAAAACTATTCCTTTATATTAAGACACTAAATTTACCTTTTTTGGCTCAGCTTTCACAGCATTCTGGTTTGATAAAAGAAAACAAGGCATATCAGGTCTATAACGACCCACTTTAAATATTCCTCGTTTAGCTTTCTCTCTCTGCTCTTTCAATTTTTGAAGCTGCTTTTCTTCTTTGTATTTTTGGAGCATCTGTTTTCGTTGATCACCTAGAATAGTTTTCATTGCCCCTAGGCAGAAAAAAACCAAAACCACACAGTATATAACACATTTCAGATGAAAAGTTATGCAAACGTATAAACAATTATTTTTGTGTCATTTCAACTGCTGCTAAAAAATGCTTTCAGGCCGGGCGCAGTGGCTCACGCCTGTAATCCCAGCACTTTGGGAGGCCAAGGAGGGCGGATCACCTGAGGTCAGGAGATCGAGACCAGCCTGGTCAACGTAGTGAAGCCTCATCTCTACTAAAAATGCAAAAATTAGCTGGGCGTGGTGGCAGGCACCTGGAATCCCAGCTACTTGGGAGGTTGAGGTAGGAGAATTGATTGAACCCAGGAGATGGAGGTTGCAGTGAGCCAAGATCGCGCCTTTGCATTCTAACCTCGGCGACAGAGCAAGACTCCATCTCAAAAAAAAAAAAATGTTTTCAATAAGCCAGGCACAGTGACACATCTGTAGTCCCATCTACTGGGGAGGCTGAGGCGGAAGGATCATTTGAGCCCAGGAGTTCAAGTTCAACTTCAGTAACACAGCAAGACCTCTCCACACAAAAGGAAATGCTTTTAATATTTCTTGTTAATTCTTTAGCACTCTAACCACAAGTTTTTTCAACCCCTAGTCTTTTAAAATTTGTATTCATTTTGCCTTCATGTGTTCAAATATTAACTGCTTGCTATGCTTCACTTTTAAATTAACTAACTTGTATGATAGCCAGCAACCAAGCTGCCCTCTACTGATCCTCACTTCCTGGTAGTCTTGCCCTGTGTCATCCCCTCTCACACTGAATAGGGCTGACTTGTGTGACCAAGACAGTATCACAGGAATAATGGAATATGACTTCTAAAACCAGGTAGTGTTTGCCTTGCTCTCTCTTGAAGAGTCGCTTGCTCTGGGAGAAGCCAGGTGCCATGTGGGGCCTTACGAAGACTCAAGTAGTCCTATGGAGGTGTCCACATGACAAAGAACTACAGCCTCCTGCCAAAAGCCAGCATCAACTTGCTGTTCATGTGAGTCAGTCATCTTGGAGGCACATCCTCCAGTCTCAGTTAAGGCTTCAGATATATCTCTGGATGACATCTTGGCTGTTACCTTCAGAATCACCCAGCTCAGCCATACCCAAGTTCCTGACCCACAAAAATTGTATGAAATAATCAATGTTTATTCTTTTAAGCTGCTAAGTTTTGGGATAACTAATACAATTATAGGTGCTATTTATTATAATATATGTACTCCATTCCTTCTCACCTATTCAAGGACATTCTTCCAGTAACTTATCCTCTCACTCATTTATTTTTTCCTCTACTGAATTGTTGCCATTATGAAGTTACAAACATGCAATAATTTCTCCCAACCTACATCCTCATCTAGCACTTATTTCTCTAGTCCCATTTAAGGCAAAATTCTTCAAGAGAGTTACCTGTATCTCTACTATCAACACTTTTATTTATTTATTTGAGACAGAGTCTCACACTGTTGCCTGAGCTGGAATGCAGCGGCATGATCTCAGCTCACTGCATCCTCGGCCTCCCAGGTTCAAGTGATTCTCCTGCCTCAGCCTCCCGAGTAGCTGGGATTACAGGCACCCACCACCATGCCCAGCTAATTTTTTGTATTTTTAGTAGAGACGGGGTTTCACCATTTTGGCCAGGCTGGTCTCGAACTCCTGACCTCATGATTCACCCGCCTCAGCCTCCCAAAGTGCTGGGATTACAGGCATGAGCCACTGCGCCTGGCCTGTTTTGAGACAGAGTCTCACTCTGTTGTCCAGGCTGGAGTGCAGTGGTGCAATCTTGGCTCACTGCAACCTCCACCTCCCGGGTTGAAGCAATTCTCCTGCCTCAGCCTCCCTAGTAGCTAGGATTACAGGCATGCACCACTGCGTCTGGCTAATTTTTGTATTTTGAGTAGAGATGGGGTTTCATCATGTTGGCCAGGCTGGTCTTGAACTCCTGACTTCAGGTGATTCACCCACCTTGGCCTCCCAAAGTGCTGGAATTACAGGTGTGAGCCACCACGCCCAGCCTATTTCTAACACTCTTTATATTCCCTCTCTTAATTTTTCAAAATTATGAAAAACCTCTAATATACACACAAACAGAATTCTGATGAACCCCATATACCTATTACCCAGATTCAATATTTATGAACATTTTGCTGCAGTTGTTTAAAACAAATTATGCTTAGAAGATTTCATCTCTAAATACTTTAGTATATACTTCTAAAAAACAAAGACATTTCCGGCTAGCGGTAGCTCACGCCTGAAATCCTGGCACTTCGGGAGACCGAGGTGGGTGGATCACCTGAGGTCGGGAGTTCAACACCAGCCTGACCAACATGGAGAAACCCTGTCTCTACTAAAACTACAAAATTAGCCAAGCGTGATGGTGCATGCCTGTAATTCCAGCTACTCGGGAAGGCTGAGGCAGGAGAATCACTTGAAACCGGGAGGCAGAGGTTGCGGTGAGCTGAGATCACACCACTGCACTCCAGCCTGAGCAAGAAGAGCAAAACTCCGTCTCAAAAAATAAAACAAATAAAAAAATAAAACGAAGACATTTCCTTTCACAGCCACAATATCATCATCACACTTAACAAAATCAGCAGTAATTCCTTGTTATCTATTACAGGATCCAGATTTAAACTTCTCTGTTTGTTTCAAAGAGGTATTTTAAACCATCTATTTATTTAAATCAAGAAGCAAGTAAGATCAACGCATTTTATGTGGATGTCTTTTTAAATCTCTTCATCTAAAACAGATCTGTCTGACAAAACAGATTCTGTCTTACTGACAAAAGGTAGTCAGTTTTCCTACTGAATGTCCTTGGAAGCTATATTTGTTTATTTACTCATTCCTCTAGGCCACATGTTTTCTATAGACTATAAATTATATCTAAAGGTTTGATTATACTCACCCATTCCAATCTGACTTTCACTCCCTGAATCTCACTCCACCAAAACTATTCAAGATCACCAGTGACCTCCACAGTGGTGAAGTCCAAATTCTCATCTCTATTATACTTGATCTAACAAGCAGTACTGACTAACATAGTTAATTAGTCTCTCCTTGATATGCACTTTTCTATTCGGTTTCTAGGATAGCACGTTCTCCTGGTTATCGCCTTACATTACTTTGCACTGTTCCTTGGTTCTTTACTAGTTTTCCCTTCTTTTTTTTTTTTTGAGACAGAGTCTTGCTCCGTCACCAAGCTGGAGTGCAGTGGCATGATCTCGGCTCACTGCAACCTCCACCTCCTGGGTTCAGGTGATTCTCCTGCCTTAGCCTCCCAAGTAGCTGAGACTACAGGTGCGCACCACCATGCCCAGCTGATTTTTGTATTTTTAGTAGAGATGAGGTTTCACCATGTTGGCCAGGATGGTGTTGATATCTTGACCTCATGATCCACGGGCCTCAGCCTCCCAAAGAACTGGGATTACAGGTATGAGCCACCACGACCAGCCCCTTGTCTTTTAATACTTAATATCAACTAAATTATTGCAATAGTCTACTTACTACTCTCCCTGATGTCATACATACTACCCTACAATCTATTCTCAACACAGCAGCCAAAGTGATCCTTTTTTTTTTGAGATGGAGTCTCACTCTGTCACCCAGGCTGGAGTACAATAGTGTGATCTCAGTTCACTGCAACCTCCACCTCCCGGGTTCAAGCGATTCTCCCGCCTCAGCCTCCTGAGTAGCTAGGATTACAGGTGCATGTCACCACACCCAGCTAATTTTTGTATTTTTAGTAGAGACAGGGTTTCACCATGTTGGTCAGGCTGGTCTCGAACTCCTGACCTCATGATCCACCCGCCTCGGCCTCCCAAAGTGCTGGGATTACAGGCATAAGCCACTGCGCCCGACCTGATCCTTTTTTTTCTTATTTTTATTTTTTTAGGGGACAGGATCTCCATGTGTTGCCCAGGCCAGAGTGCAGTGGCCTTTCACAGGCACCATCGTAGCACACTAAGCTTCAAACTCCTGAGCTCCAGATTTCCTGCCTCAGCCTCTGGAGTAGCTAGGGCTACAGGCCTGACTCCAAAGTGATCCTTTTAAAATATAAATCAGATTACATAAACACCCATTAATGGCTTCTCATTTCAGAGTAAAAGTCAATGTCCTTATAATGATGGTCCTTAGGATTCTATGCAATCTATCACCCTTGCTCATTCTTTTATACCCAGTTACCTACTTGCATTCACTAAAACATATCAGGCACACTCCCACCTCTAAGCCTTTGCAAATGGGAAATAAAGGATATTTTAATAGCATACTGACATAGTTCGTAGCATACTGACAGTAGTCATACTGACAAAAGTCATACTGACTGACTTTTATTTGAAATATTTTTGGTTAAGAAATGGAGCATTTGAGAGGACAAGAGTAAAGGCAAGGAGATGACTTAGGAGGTAACACTACCACCCTTTCTCAAATAAAAAATGTTTGGTTCTTTCTGCCATTCCCCATTTATCCTAGCATTATTCAATGCCATCTAGCTCCTAATGCCTGCTATATGAACACAACAAATAGGAGTAGGGTGACTCCTGACTAAACACAAGTCATTTTTCAGTTCCCTTTCTCTTCTCTGTAGCATCCTTTGCCTTCTAAGATGCTCTATTTTCATCTTTTTCTGAGATTATTCCTTTCTTCTTTAGTTGGTTCCCTCTATCCTAATGGTCCCAATCCTGCTGGGCAAACTGCAAGGATGGATTCTTTGCTCTTCTTAGTAATGTTTCCATTGACAAAGTACTCTCATTTCATGGATACTTTAATTATTCTATTTTTACATTGCTTATCAGTTTATCTTATTAACACTTACCCTACCCAAGCTCCATAAGAACTTTAGGATTTCTATGAGGCAATATAGATAAAGTGTTATAATACTCCATAGGTAAATGGCTTTGCCTTAAAGACAGTAGTTAGTTGTAGAAAACAGGTTAAGGGGCCAGGCGTGGTGGTTCATGCCTGTAATCCCTACGCTTTGGGAGGCTGAGGCAAGAGAATTCCTTGAGCCCAGGAATTTGAGGTTACAGTGAGTACACCACTGCATTCCTGCCCAGGTGACAGTGAGACCCTGCCTCTTGTAATTAAAAAAAAAAAGAAAGAAAAAAAGGAAAAAGACCAAAAAAGAAAAGTTATTTATAGAATGATATTTCAAAATTCTTCTGGCCAGGGTTTTTTACTCACACAGGCATTAAACCAACTATTATTCACTCTTCAAAGTACTTAAAATTACAACAGACTTTTACTTACTTGGCTTAACGATGGCCTTTTCTGGAATAAGCTCTTGAGAAGTCTCATCTAATTCAACAAGAATTCTACCTTCCAAGGTTGGAATGTTTACATCTTTCAAACCAAAGTGTCTATTTCGTTCGTATTCCTTATGTCTGTTTTCTTTCTGAGACAGTGATTTCCTATGAGCAATTTTAGTTCTAATCATTTCAGTACTTAAATCCTTCCTGTGTCGACTGGCAAAATGTGATGAAGACATCCTGTCAAGGAAAAGGACAAAACCCAACTTACATGAATTTTCATTATTTAAAAAATTAAGATTATAGTTCATCTCCTGTCCCACTTCAGGGCCTTCTGAAATAAAAATATAAAATGTGCAATGAAAGAAATATGTAACACTGAAAAGTGGGAAGAAGATTATCAGAGCATAAGAAGCTACCTATTTGGGGGGTTTTAAATAGGAACTTGCTTGACCGATGAAGAGAAAGCCAGGAAGCTATAGTCCAGAATAAAAGAGGCTCTGGGCTTAGAGAACACTGCAAAAAGAAAAGCGTGAACTAAAGGTGAAAATAGGTTAAGTGAAGGACCATGTACAGAATTGTTTCCTTACCCATGATGGCGAATGCAGGTAGTCTAACATTTCCTCTAAAGCCAAAAAAAAAAAAAACAAAAACAAAAACCCCACACCAGGTACCTATTAGTCATGTAGAGATAATCAATAGGCAGCCAGATACAGATAGAGTTGGATAGAGAGGCACAGGGCAAAGTATGTGGAAAGGAACAAGGAGCTTCCATGCTCTCTCAGGTAGCACCACCGTTTAGGAACCTTCATGTGTTCACCTAAGAAGCTCTCCAAACACAGGTGTTTTTTTTTTGTTTTTTATGGCAGCTTCATTACATAAGCATGAGTGATTAAATCACTAGCCACTGGTGATCAAGTCAACCTTCAGCTCCTCTCCCCTCCCCAGAGGTTGTGAGGTGGGGCTGAAAATCCCAACTCTCTAATCCTGCCTTGGTCTGTCTAGTGACCACCCTCAATCCAGAAGCTACTGAGAGGCATCCAGCTATCAGTCAATCATTAGCATACAAAAAGATACCACTTCGAAGACTCCAAGGATTTTAGTAGTAGTTTACCAGAAAACAGAACAAGACCAAATATATAGTTCACAATAACCCTATCAGTTTCCTCCATTATTTTCATCCATACAAGAAATCATACAGTTTAGGCTGGCAGGGTGGCTTAGGCCTATAATCCTACCACTTTGGGAGGCCAAGGCAGGAGGATTGCTTGAGCCCAGGAGTTTGAGACCAGCCTGGGCAACATAACACGACTCCATCTCTATAAATTTTAAGAAAGAAAAGCCATACACACATACACACACACACACACACGCACGAAATCATATAGTTTACTTGGCACATGCCTTTTTCTTGGAAAGATCTTTGAGAATGTACTCAAGCAAAACAAAAGAGGACAATAAAGACGATGCCAGTGGGTCCAACTGGGGAGAACAAAGAAAACTGGAAAGTTTGAGGGGGTCATCTGGGTAGCTGGTATAGAGAACTACCAAGCCAAACTGGAGAAAGGATACTGATTCTCAGAAGTCTTGGCAGTTAAAAAACAAAAAACAAAAAAAAGGTAAGGGGGGAGGCTCTGTGATAGGCACACTATGGTATACTCTTCAACAAGAATTAACTAAATCCACTAGAAAACTCCAGACAATAGGAAAATTGGCACAAGTAATGTAATAAATTGTTACATGATTCTAAGCAATCGACAAAATATAAAAAATGAGAATCTGACCTGCACGCTAATAACATTCTCCTCTAAGACCCAAGGAAAGTGACAATGGACTGTGCTTTTCATAAAGAACTCTTTTCCACTATTTATCTCCTGCAGTATTAATTCGCTGAAGATTGAAGAAAAATTAAGACTTATGTATTAAATACAGGACAGCACTATCCACAGCAAGAGAAAGAGCGAGCGAGGACAACATTAAAGGTATAATTATCAGAATAACCCTGAAAGATAGTTACTATTATTGCTCTGATACAGATGAGGTCAATTAACAGCTCACATCAGCATATCTAAAAGGTGGTGAAGCCGGGATCCCAAGCCAGGCACCCTGACTCTTCACACACACCTAAATTTTGTTTGGCTGAGTGGCGTTTCCTCCAGCTTGAAAGTCTAGAATGCGTTAATCTTGCTTGACTAGAGGTTCTCAACCGGGCGTTTTTAGTTGCCATGGGACCTGGGAAGAGCTACGGAAATTTAATGTCGGAGCTAGTGAAGAACAGTTTCACCCCAAAGGCCAATTACGCCCCGGTGGTGAAACA
This sequence comes from Papio anubis, assembly GCF_008728515.1. Lineage (NCBI taxonomy): Eukaryota > Metazoa > Chordata > Mammalia > Primates > Cercopithecidae > Papio > Papio anubis. The sequence continues at coordinate 51,317,038 of NC_044982.1, read as the reverse complement.
CTGACTTCTACAGAGGTCACGACAAACATACGGACTCTTCTAAAGGTTCGCGTTATCAGCTTCAGGAAGAGCAGGTAACACCCTCCTAAAGGAGCCTGCCTCTGACTGGCTCCGACGCTCGCAGTCCCCGGTCCTCAGACCCTTCTAGACCTTCAACGGAAGCGGGCCAGCGTTCTCCGTCCAGCTCTTCAGCACCCACCTACCTGAGGCACCTTCTAGCGTGAAACCTCAACCAAACAAAAAGTAAAAAACACTCGTTCTGGACGACCACCGCCGACTCCGAAGCAGGAACCCTCACAACCCGAGACTCCACGAAATTCAAACTTTCCGCACGGAGCCGCTGATTGGAGGGGCTTTAACCAACACTTCCGTGGAAGATCCCGCCCCTTCCACTCAACTAGGCTTGCGATTGGTTTGCTCCTTGCGATATTTGAATTGATTGAAAGGTGAAGGGACGGTTCAAAAGATGGGTGTGAGAGGGAAAATAGGCGGGACGGCGACGCGGGATGAGAAGGGGTGGAGCGGTGGGGGCGCTCACCTCAGGTGAAGGGCAGGAGTGGGCGGCGGAGCCCAGGGGGTGATGCTGGGCCCCTGGCAATACTGGGCTGCGGGAAATCTCCCCCAGAACTCCTGCGGCTTTTTTTGGTTTTGTTTTTGTTTTTTGAGACAAGGTATCAGTCTCGCTCAGGCTGGAGTGCAGTGGGCACCGACCACTGCTCACTGCTCACTGCTGCTTCGACCTACTGGGTTCAAACCATCCTCCCACCTCAGCCTCCCGAGTAGCTGGGACTATAGGCGCGCACCACCACGCCTGGCTAACTTTAAAAAAATTCTGTAGAGACAGGGCTTCACTACGTTGCCCAAACTGGATTCAGGGCTTTTTAATATCTTTGTTTAGTCACGGAACCCAGCAGACCTTCTTGAAATGTTTTCTTTACTATACGTTTTTAAAAAAAGGCTTACCCCAATTATTAAAAACTTACATCGTTTAGTGTTACTTTTCAACGTCGCTAGCCCCTCCCCCCTTTTTTTTCTTTTCTAGTTTGTTTTTTGTTGAGGCGAAGTTTTCGTACAGTGAAAATAATAGTTTTTTGCCCGGCGCAGTGGCTCACGCCTGCAATCCCAGCACTTTGAGAGGCCGAGGCTGGCAGATCACAAGGTCAGGAGATCGAGACCATCCTGGCTAACACGGTGAAACCCCGTCTCTACTAAAAATACAAAAAATTAGCCGGGCGTGGTGGCGGGCGCCTGTAGTCCCTGCTACTCGGGAGGCTGAGGCAGGAGAATGGCGTGACCCTGGGAGGCAGAGCTTGCAGTGAGCGGTTCCAGCCTGGGCGACAGAGTGAGACTCTGTCTCAAAAAAATAAATAAATAAAAAATAATAGTTTTTTCCCCCCAGTGGACAATTTGATGAGTTTTGGTAAATGTACACAGCTGTGTAACTACCACCCAATCAGGACGTAGAGCATTTCCATCACTCAGAAGAGTGGCCTGTTTCTTTCCAGTCCATCTCCCACCGCATCAGCAACCACTCCTCTTATTTCTGACACTATAAAAATGAAGGTGATAGGTACTCTGTTGGGTCTGCGTGAACCAGAAGTTAGTAGTGTTTGTCATTGAGAGGCATTCCATTGAATAGTTTATGCATTCGCCAGTTGATTGATATGTATTGCTTTCAATTTTTGGCTATTATGAGCAAAGTTGCTATAACCATTCTTGTACAAGTCCTTGTGGGCATGTTTTATTTCCCTTGAGGAAATACAGGATTGGAATTTCTGGGTCGTTCTGGGTATGTTTAACTTAATTTTTTTTTTTTTTTTAGAAGCAAGGTCTCTCTGTCCCCCAGGCTATGCAGTGGCACAATCATAGCTCACTGCAGCCTTGGCCTCTTGAATAGCTGGGACTATAAGCGGGTGCTGTCACCCTTGGCTATGGGTATGTCTAACTTTATAAGGAATTGCCAAGCAGTTTTCCAAAGTGGTTGTACCATTTTACAATTCCCACCAGTCAGGTATAAGAGTTCCACTTGTTTCACATGCTTTCCAGCATGTGGGGTTGTCAGTCGTTAATGTTCACCCTTCTAGTCAGGCACTGTGGCTCACGCTTGTAATCCTAGCACTTTGGGAGGTTGAGGCGGGTGGATCACAAGGTCAAGAGACCAAGACCAGCCTGGCCACTATGGTGAAACCCCGTCTCTGCTAAAAATACAAAAATTAGCTGGGCGTGGTGGCACACACCTGTAGTCCCAGCTACTCAGGAGGCTGAGGCAGGAGAATCAGTTGAATCCAGGAGGTGGAGGTTGCAGTGAGCTGAGATCGCACCATTCCACTCTGGCCTGGCCTGGGTGACAGAGCAAGACTCAGTCTCAAAAAACAAACAAAAAAAGAGGCTGAGAATGGTGGCTCATAATTTCAACACTTTGGGAGACCAAGATGGGAGGAGAATCACTTGAGTCCAGGAGTTCAAGTCCAGCACTGGCAACATAGCAAGACCCTATCTCTACCTAATAATAATAATAATAATAATAATAATAATAATAAAATATTAGCTGGGCATGGTGGCACACATCTCTAGTCTCACTACTTGGGAGGCTGAAGTGGGAACATCACTGGAGCCCAGGAGTTTGAGGTTACAGTGAGCTATGATGGCACCACTGTACCCTAGCCTGGACAAAAAAGTGGGACCCTGTCTCAAACAACAACAACAACAACAACAACAACAACAACAAAACAGAAACAAAACTATTCTGCTATTAAGAAACTTGGATGCATTCTTCAGCATGTCAGTTATATTTTTTGACCCTAGAATTAAATTATTTCAGCTTCTTTGTTAAATTTATCTGACAGAATTCTGAATTCCTTCTCTGTGTTATATTGAATTTCTTTGAGTTTCCTCAAAACAGCTGCTTTGAATTCTCTGCCTGAAAGTTCATATATCTATGAACTTTCATAGATATATGAAATAGGATAGAAAGTTCATATACCTATGTTTCTCCAGGGTTGGTCCCTGGTTCCTTATTTAGTTCATTTCATGAGATCATGTTTCCTGGATGGTGTTAATGCTTGTAGATGTTCATTGGTAATGCTTGTAGATGTTCATTGGTGTCTGAGCATTGAAAAATTAAGTATTTATTGTAGTCTTCACAATCTGGGCTTTCCAATCTCTTACTTCCTTTCCCCTCATTACTTATTTATTTAATCATTTGCCTATATCAGGATGGAGTCTTAGAATATTTATTTTATACTTTGGGTTATACTCCCATACTACTTTATTTTATTGCTCAAATTGTTCCAGCTACAGCCATTGGCAGCTCTTTCTGTTTGTTCCTCTATCACTTTGACATATTCCCATCATTGTACAGGTTTTTTGTCTCTGTTTATTTGTTTTAGCACTTCCTTACTCTTTGATACCACAAGATGCTCATAACTCATCTTTTATATGTTTTCCTGCCACAGTACTAAAATCAGCATTTTTCCAAGTAGCATTAATTTGTATTTTATTTACTTGTATTTTTAAAATTAGAGAACCTGTGAAACTTAGATAAGTGGTTAAATCATTTAAATCATTCTATAGAGCTTAATTCAACATGCATTGAGCCCTACTACGTACCAAATGCTGTATTTAAGCACAATTGAAGAAGATACAGTTCCTGCCCTCACACAGTTCTAATGGTGAAGTTGTAAGCAATTTTTTTGTTTTAAGTCCAGAGGAGCCATGATAACCCCATTCACTGTTAATCAACTCTGTTACCTGAGCAGTCGCATGATCAGCCAACTAGCAACTGCTTATTGAATGCCTAATATTAATGACAAACATAAAATTAGTGACATTTTAACGAACACTGATAATCTCTGAACAATGTACAATTTTAAATCTTTCAAATCTTAGCAGTATTTTATACTGTATACTAAACATTTAAAAAATGAGTACAGTTTCATTAGGATGCCAGTGAATTGTATGCTCCATAAAAATCCCCAAATAATTATTCCCAGAAGAGGATTCTGCTGCTGTCTGGAATGGTGGCAGTATTCACAAGTCATTTATTTATTTATTTATATTTTATTTATTTATTGTTTGAGACAGAGTCTTGCTCTGTCACCCAGGCTGCAGTGTAGTGGCATGATCTCGGCTCACTGCAACCTCCCCCTCCTGGGTTCAAGTGATTCTCCTGCCTCGGCCTCCAGAGTAGCTGGGACTACAGGTGCACACCACCAAGCCTGGCAAGTAACTTGCCTTAAAGTAACCTACTCAAGATCACACAAGGAAAGTAGACAAATAAAAAATATTGGATTAATTCTTAGATCCAGAGAGTATAATTTTATCATTTATATTTTCCTCTTCTTATGATTACATATTTTCCTAGTTTTTCCATATGCGCCTAATATATTTTGCAGTTATAGCATTGTTTAACAACACAACATCCAAGTTTTATGATCAGTAATATTGCTCAATAAAATAGGAGTAAATGGAGTGCTGTGTGCCAGCATATTTCAATACGAGCATACAGTTCTTTACTGTTGAGCATGCAAAGAGCATTTGTATTGACTATTTGATGACATTTTCTTGCAGCTTTGAATAGGGAAATGAAATGACTTAGGAGGCACATTGATAAAGTTAGAATGCTCCTTTTTGAGTGTGAAAATCCTTGGGCTTGTGTTTTTTTTCTCCCCGTGGGAATACATGCTATATAAAAAAAAGTAACTTTACACAAAAGTTCTACAGAATGAATCTAATATATACATATTAATCCAATCATAATCTAATGAAACAGGGCATTGATGAGTCAGCAGTGCTGCTATAGTAACTGGTTTTTAACTGCAGCTCCCACTTTAAACAGTGGCCCTAGCTACATCTTGGCGTCTTGACTACTTGGCTCCTAATTTGAATCCACATTTCTCTGAGGAGAGATAACTCTTCAGTGTTTATGCTCTTTCTAGAACAACAAGCTCTCTTTTAAAATGATTATATCACTTTGCTTCTCATTGATTTTTTTTATTCTTTAAAAAAAAATTTTTTTTTGAGACAGAGTCTTGCTCTGTTGCCCAGGTTGGAGTGCAGTGGTGCAATCCTGCCTCACTGAAACTTGTATCTCCTGGGCTCAAGCAATCCTCCCACCTCAGCCTCCCAAGTAGCTGGGACTATATGCCACCATGCTCGGCTGATTTTTTTTTTTGAGACGGAGTCTGGCTCTGTTGCCCAGGCTGGAGTGCAGTGGCCGGATCTCAGCTCACTGCAAGCCCCGCCTCCCAGGTTCACGCCATTCTCCTGCCTCAGCCTCCCGAGTAGCTGGGAGTACAGGCGCCCGCCACCTTGCCCGGCTAATTTTTTTTTTGTATTTTAGTAGAGACGGGGTTTCACCATGTTAGCCAGGATGGTCTCGATCTCCTGACCTCGTGATCCACCCGTCTCGGCCTCCCAAAGTGCTGGGATTACAGGCTTGAGCCACCACGCCCGGCCGGCTGATTTTTTTTAAAACTTTTTTTTTAGAGATGAGGTCCCACTGCATTACCCAGGCTGGTCTCAAACTCTTGGGCTCAAGCAATCCTCCTGCCTTGGCCTCCCAAAGTGCTGGGATTACAGGTGTGAGCCACCATGGCTGGCCAGATTTCTTTTACTCTATAGTTTAAAAATGCTCTCACAATACTGAAGCAAGTATCATTGTACACCTTGGAAAACTTACTAATTTAAATTATTTACCCATTGATTCATAATTAGTTAATGGCAGAACTGAATCGTGAATATGGGTACACTTTTCCCTTTATTAGATCATCATTGGGCACAAACATGTTTTGTCTCTGGAACTAGGCACATAGAACCCTATTTTAAAGTATTGATGCAGGCAGGAACATTGTCTGCAGTCTGCCAAAGTTCTTCACTATTAACTCAAGGAACCTCATTATTTTTATATCAAGAAACTTGTAATGTATCTTACTTGTCATGGCATCTGATTTCAGGAAAGAGCTCTAAAAAACTCTATAATTCCTTTGTGCCATTATGTATATACTTGGAAGTCATAGAACATTATATCCTTGTTTCACAATGATGATACAATCCCTTGACGGGGGAGTGGACAGGGCTGGACAGTAACGCTAAGCTTCAAGCTGAAAAGAAAAAAATGAAATATAATAAAATTGAGAATTCATGTAATGTGGCAGAGAATTTATGGCTACAAAAAAGGTAAGGTAGGAGCAAAATAACTAAAGATAATATGGACATGCAAAGTCTGGTTTTCAGACATCAAGGGCAGTTGATGAGAAAACTTGTTCTCTAAAATCATAGACCTGAGCCATCCAACATGGTTGTCACCAGCCACATAGCTATTGAGCACCTGAATTGTGCCTAGAGTGACTGAGGAATTGAATTTTAAATTTTACTGTCAGTACAGTTGACCTTGAACAATACGAAGATGAGAGGCGTTTCAGGCAGTAGAAAATTCGAGTATAACTCACGACTTCCCTAAAACTTAACTACTAATTGCCTACTGTTGACCAGAAGCCTTACTGATAACATAAACAGTGAATTGACACGTATTTCCTATGTTTTATTTCTTTCTTTATTTATTTTAGAGACAAAGTCTTGCTCCATAGTCCAGCCTGCCATGCAGTGATGTGATCATAGCTTGCTGCAGCCTCAATCTCCTAGGCTTAACCAATCGTGCTGCCTTAACCTCCCCTGTTACATGTATTATTTGCTGTATTCTTGCAGTTAAGTAAGCTAGAGAAAGAAAATGTTATTAAGAAAATATATTTAGTATTCATTAAGTGGAAGTGGATCATCGTAAAGATCTTCATCCTTTTCATCTTCGCATTGAGTAGGCTGAAAAGGAGGGGTTGGTCTCGCTGTTCAGGGGTGCCAAAGCAGAAGACAATCCATGTATAAGGGGATGGGGCAGTTCAAACCCATGTTATCTGAGGGTCGGCTGTTATTTAAATTTAAATATAAAACTGGTATGTGTTTTAAATTCAGTTATTGGAAAACTCTTGAGTATGCTGGAACAGCTGGAGTATGTAAATCTACATTTCCAACTGTAAATTAACTTTTTCTTCTTTTCTTTTTTCTTTGAGACGGAGTCTCCCTCTGTCGCCCAGGCTGGAGTGCAGTGGTGCGATCGCAGCTCACTGTAAGCTCCGCCTCCCAGGTTCATGCTATTCTCCTGCTTCAGCCTCCCGAGTAGCTGGGACTACGGGTGCCTGCCACCAAGCCCGGCTAAGTTTTTTTTTTTTTTTTTTTTTTTTGGTATTTTTAGTAGAGACAGGGTTTCACTGTGTTAGCCACGATGGTCTTGATCTCCTGACTTCATCATCCGCCCACCTCGGCCTCCCAAAGTGCTGGGACTGCAGGCGTGATCCACCGTGCCCGCCCTTGTAAATTCACTTTTTCAACTACAAATTTTCTAAATACAAAGCAAGTATTTCCAGTGAAAATCTAAAGCCCAAATTGATATCTACTATATTGGATTTATTTTTTTTCTTTTTCTTTCTTTTTTTCTGTTTTTAGAAACAAAGTCATGCTAACCAAAGTCAGCCCAGGCTGGTCTTGAACTCCTAGCCTCGATCCTCCTGCTTCAGCTTCCCAAAGTGCTAAGATTACAAGCATGAGCCACTGTGCCCAGCTGTATACTGGATATCTGAGACTTGGTACAAAAAAAAAAGAAAGTAATTTAATATTTTCATATTGATTTCAGGTTGAATATTGTGAATATATTGAGTTAAAATGTATTACTAAAATTAGTTTCACCTGTTTCTATTTACTTTTTAATGTGACTATTACAAACATTTAAATTACGTGGATAGTTCACATTGCATTTCTATTGGAAAATATCATAATTTATGAGAAACTTTCCTGTTTGAAATTATATCAATGAGAATGGAATGTCTCACTCCTACTTGAAAGATCTGAGCCATGTGTGTCACTTTGACATAGGAGAGCTGCCTCAGTTTCCAACCCAGAGCTTCAGATAAAAGATTTTTAAATTGTAGTTTCTAAGGAAACCGGTAATCAGACTAGCGTGTTCCTAACAGAACCTTAAAAAGAAAATGTTTCTAATGAGAGGCGGCTAAGGCCATGTAAACAGTGTTTCTTCTTGTGCTATACAGCCCCTCTCCTTTTGAGTGATTACTGCTCTTTTACCAGTGACACCCCCAGTGCTGCTTTGTTCCTGTCAGCTCCAAAACAAAGATTATTGAGAACTCTCAATTGCTAAACTGCCCCTGCTTCCTGACAGCACCATTCCAGAGCTGATCCCTGCTTCTCCCAGTCCCTCCTCAGAATCATTCCGCACAAGCCCAAACCCTGTGATAAGCCTCTCCCAAGTCTCTCTTGCCCAGAAACCCCAGGACAGCAAATAAACAAACCAAACGTTAACTACAAGTGTGTTCCTGGTGGTGTTCATCTGATGGGTTCTATCTGTAAACATACTGAAATGGACTAAAACTGGTACTTGTCTTAAAATCTTGAAGTTGGAGCCAAAAGTATAACCGAGTACCCCCATTTGCTAAGAGATACAGAACGAGTTATTTTTTAATTATTTTTTTCTTTTTCCTTCTTTTCCTCTGTGCCCCACTTCCTACATAGCTCTTTATAAATGTAATTATAATTTTTTACCTCCCCTGCACCAGATGCTCCCTACAGGGCAAGGTCATCTAATTATGTCCTTAGAAGCTTCAGAGCAGAACTCTTTCCCACCAGGAGATTTTCCCTCAAGAGACAACAGTCAATCTACAATCCAAAGTATGCCTACTATGAAACTCTCTCCCACCTGGAGAGTTTCAGCCATTTTTACAACCTAGTTCTGCCCACAAAAGGCACCAGCTCCACTGCCCATAGATAAGGCACCAAATCAAGTTATGCAGGTTCCCATCTGCGTTTTCCTCTCTGCATGCCATTCATGCCAAGTCCCCCTTTAAAAGTGCCTGCTTTCAGCTGGGCGCAGTGGCTCAAGCCTGTAATCCCAGCATTTTGGCAGGCCAAGGCAGGCGGATCACCTGAGGTCAGGAGTTCAAGACCAGCCTGACCAATATGGTGAAACCCCGTCTGTACTAAAAATACAATAATTTGCTGGGCGTGGTGGTGGGCGCCTGTAGTCCCAGCTACTCGGGAGGCGGAGACAGAAGAAGTGCTTGAACCCGGGTGGCAGAGGTTGCAGTGAGCCGAGATCGTGCGTTGCACTCCAGCCTTGGCGACAAAAGCAAGACTCCGTCTCAAAAAAAAAAAAAAAAAAAGTGCCTGCTTTCCGCTCCACAAGCAAATTGGTACCCTTAAAAACAAGAGCCTGTGCTGCTTCCACTAAGCTAGCTTTGGAACAAAAGTCACTTCCTTTATACCAGGCCTCACTTTTAATAGTACTCTGCAAGTGGTGAGTGACTGAATCTGTCTTTTGGTTATAAAAGGAGCAAAAGGAATCATTCGTTCATTCAAGAAATACTGATAACATAAAGGTTGAAAGTGGAGTTTAAGTTTGTCCACCCTGAGCTATAGTCGTGGAGCTGCTCAAATCCTGTTCTCAAACTTCATCTGTAAGGTGCAGATTATATCAACATCTACTTTGTCAGATTGTTGTGAAAATTAGTGTGGAGAGGGTTTGGGCTTGGGCCCCACAGACTGGTTCAAATATCAATCTTGCCACTTTTTAATCTATGTGGCCTTGGGCAGGTAACTTAATCTTTCCTGAGCTTTGGTTTCCTCATCTGGAAAATAAAGATTTTCAACAAAAACAGTAACAACAATGTCCTTGAATTGTTACCAACAGAAACTCTGTGTTGTTTTGTGAGTTAACAGGAGAGTAGGAAAAAAATAAAAAATAAAGAAGACGAAAGAAATAAAGAAAAAGAAAAGAAACCATATGCGTTTTTAGTTAAAATGTTGAAAAATAAAGAGAAGTTTTGCTGTCAATAATTAGTAAGAATGGCTGGGCATGGTGGTGCATCCCTGTAATCCCAGCACTTTGGGAGGCCAAGGCAGGAGGATCACTTGAGCTCAGGGGTTCAAGACCAGCCTGGGCAACATGGCAAAATGCCATCTACACATACACAGGTGCGCGCGCGCGCGCGCACACACACACACACACACACACACTTAGTATGAATGAAAAATTTTAATGTTAGCTGATCACAACTATAAACTGGTGGAGTCTATCTAGAAAACAAAAGATGTTTCCCACCAGGCATGGCGGCTCATGTCTATAATCCCAGCACTTTGGGAGCTCAAGGCGGCAGACTGCTTGAGCCAAGAGTTCAAGACCAGTCTGGGCAACATGGCGAAACCTCGTCTCTACAAAAAAAATTGCAAAAAACTTAGTCAGTCTTGTCGGTGTGCATCTATAGTCCCAGCTACTCAGGAGGCTGAGGTGGGAGGATGGCTTGAGCCCAGGAGGTTGAGGGTGCAGAGAGCCATGATTACACCACTGCACCCCAGCCTGGGTGACAGAGTGAGATCCTATCTCAAAGAAAAAAAAAAAGAAAAAGATGTTTCCTGATCAGTACCACTTGTTTAAAACATGGATAAGATTTGACTTAATTCACAACATTGTGAGAAATTGCTTTGGATCAGCTTTTCCCCTCTACATGTTCATTTTGAGATTTTAACAAAGTGGAACTCTTCCAAACTTTTCTTTATTCATCCACTTATTGCTGCTTTCTTCTACCAATCATCAAAGGCTGTTAATAATTCTTCCCTTAGGAACCATCTGAGAAAGCATAGCAGAAATGCAATAAATATACTGATTGATATTTTTATTATGTAGATGTTTTACATAAAGTGACATATTTTTATGATGCTGTAAACTCGTAATATGATTGAAAACACTTCTTAATTGAAAATCTCTAAAATTTAGGCACACACCTCCTAAAACACCTCTGAAAATATGTAAGCACAAAGTTGTTAAGTGACAATTATTTAAAAGTTATGTGCACGTGTTGACAAAGCCTGGCACTTACCATGTGATGTGACAAGACTGTGTGAACCTTTCTTGCATTTTAATTTCTACTTTGTGTTTTAATAATGGTTTTTGTACAATAAATAATAGCTTTAAAATGACTGCGAATAGCTGAATCTAATTATAAGTCCCTGATGAGCAAATTAAATATTACATTTTCCAGTTATTAAAAATATATATTTTTAAATTATTTTCTTTAACAACTGTCCAATTTGTTGTTTTAAACATATTATATATTACAAATCAATCTCTTTTTGTTAGCTATTTAAAATTTTCCTATCATAAATAAACCTCTAATTAACATATTTTAAAATGTTGATTTTTGTTCAGGCTTCTTTTTTATATCTCTAAAATATTTCCTCATTTTAAAGTCTTTATAACAAGGGAGGGAAGTAGTGTAATTTTTTTAAAAACTATTTTTAGGCTGGGCATGGTGGCTTACCCCTATAATCCCAGCACTTTGGGAGTCCAAGGTGGGAAGATTGCTTGAGTCTTGGAGTTCGAGACTAGCCTGGGCAACATGGCAAAATCTTCTGTCTACAAAAAATACAAAAATTAGCGAGACATGGTGGCATGCACCTGTAGTCCCAGCTACTCAGGAGGCTGAGGTGGGAGGATCACTTGAGCCAGGAAGTTGAGGCTGCAGTGAGCTGTGATTAAGCCACTGCACTCCAGCTTGAGTGATGGGAGTGAGACCCTGTCTCAAAAAAAACCCAAAAAACAAAAAACAATTTTTTAAACCTGAAAGAAGCAAAAATACCTGTCAATGCAAAATGTATGCTTTAGAAAGTAAATCCCACTTCCCACCTCACCACTACCATCTCCACCTAACTGTGATCCCTTTCAGGGTGTCCAAGTTTCTAATCATTTTTCAAGAGGGAATCCCAGATGGGCAATTATTGAGTAATAAGGAATCAGATAATTTAGAAATTATAAAAACATTAAAGAAAATCATTGATGACAAAATAGAAAAAAATCAAACTGTATATACATTTATATAAAATAAGAAAAATGGCTGGGCATGGTGGCTCATGCCTGTAATCCCAGCACTTTGGGAGGCTGAGGTGGGAGGATCACTTGAGGTCAGGAGTTCGAGACCATCCTGGCCAACATGGTGAAAACCCATCTCTACAAAAAACACAAAAATTAGGTGTGTTGGCACACACCTGTAATCCCAGCTATTCCAGAGGCTGAGGCAGGAGAATCACTTGAACCCAGGAGGCAGAGATTGCAATAAGCTGAGATCATGCCACTGCACTCCAGCCTGGGCAATGGAGTGAGACTCTGTCTCAAAGAAAAAAAAAAAAAAAAGAGGGAAACATTTGCAGAAAAGAAAGATAAAAAAGAACACCAACGGAGTGGGGAAATGAGAGAGCGCAGTTAATATTCCGGACGGAAGTTTGGTATCTAATAAAGATAACTGATGATACATTTCTTTGGAACATAACTAGTATTCAATGGATAAGTAAATATTTTACAAGGGAGAAGAATGAGCGCTAGGGATGAAATGTATCCTGCCATGAGTCTGCTAGGCCTATGTGGTTAATGATTATAGTATCTTATATATTCTTTTATTCAAAATTTATGATTTATGCAAATTTGCTACATAAAGTTCAGATTACATGTAATATACATGGATAGAGATTACATATAGGAATCATGATTTCTTTTAGCAAAATGTTGGAATATATTATTATTGTTATTATTTTCAAGACAGGGTCTCACTCTGTCATCCGGGCTGTGTGCAGTGGTGCAATCATAGCTCACTGCAGCCTCAAACCTCTGGGCTCAAGTGATCCTCCCACCTCAGCCTACTGAGTAGTGGAAACTATAGGCAAGTGCCACCACTCCTGGCTAATTAAAAAAAAAAAAATCTATAGAGATGGGATCTCACTATGTTGCCCAGACTGGTCTGAAACTCCCGGGCTCAAGTGATCTTCCCACCTTAACATCCAAAAATGGTGGGATTATAGGTGTGAACCACTGTGCCCAGCCTGGAATATATTCCTAAAAATAGTTTTACTAGATCAAATGACATGATTATTTTTGTGATTCTGATAATGAAAGGTTTGAATAATTTTCTTTTCTGAAAAAATTCATGCTCGTTACTATTGCTTCTTCAGGCCAAGTACAGTGGCTCATACTTGTAATCACAGAACCTTGGGAGGCTGAGGCAGGAGGATCACTTGAGCCCAGGAGTTCAAGACCAGCCTGGGCAATGTTGGGAGACTCCATCTCTATGAAAATTAAAATTTAGCCAGGTGTGGTGGTGGGAGAATCACTTGAGCCCAGGAGATGGAGGCTGCAGTGATCCAGCACGAATGACAGAGTGAGACCTGTCTCAAAAAAAAAAAACAAAAAAAACCCGAAGTGACATAACAATATATATATTGCTTTGTCACTAGTTATTTTTTGTTACTGTTTCCTTCTAGTTATTTTGCAAGTGTTTCTTCTTGGGTAAATTACTTGTTCATCTGTATAAAGCTAAGGATTTGTTTAAAATGCGAACATTTTAGCAGATGCTTATAATATGGAAAGGAATTTAATAACAAATTTTAAAATTGTAAAATTAAGACAAGTCAGACCCTTAAAGAGTTAAAGGCAGTTTTATTCAGAAGTCTTACTGAGGATTACAACCCGGGAGAGTTTCCTAGAGAATGTCTGTCGTACTACTCCAATACAGCATTTCAGTTCAGTTTTTATACAAGCAGTGAAGATACAGTGTAAAAAAAAATTGCAGTAAAGCTTGAGTGCAAGAGTACCTTTGGTTCCAGTTTGCAGGGGCATAATCTTGCAACACCTTGGCAGGCTTTGTCTTATGTGTCAGAAAAGGCAAGGACCAAGGTCATTTATCTTTGAAGGAGTGTAGTATCTCAGGCGAGAGACTGGGGAGCTATGTGCTCTATCCTGTTTATCATCTTAAAGGCATTCTTTGGAGAGCTGCAAAATTATGCTGGCAAGCAAACATGGCTTCTTATGTTTGCTACTCTGTTTCACAAAAGCCAAGATCTAGTGCCCACGGGCATATTTTAACATGAAATCTTTATTAACTATATCTTATAAATATTTATGAAGTAGTGTGTTGGAAAGGAGGTAGTGTTGTTTATTTTTAATTAAACTAATTTTTGTTAGAAAAGGATTACATTTGCATAATATAAAGATAAGGATAAAAAACTCGAAGTGAAAAATAAAATCTTCCTCCTCTGCTCAACCATGTCCTCCCCAATCCTGAATTCACTTCCCAGAAATCACCCCTGTTAAGTTTCTGCTTTTAGTTTAACCATACTTATCTACTTCAAGTTTTATCGAGTTTACACAAAATCTATTGATTTTCTACTATGAAAGGTTAAGAATTTATCATGACCTACCTACCCCTCCACCTCTGGACTTATTTATAGTTTATATTTTTCTTCTTCTTCTTCTTTTTTTTTTTTTTTTTTCAGAGACAGGTCTAGCTTTGTCACCCAGGCTGAAGTGCAGTGGCACAGTCATGGCTCACTGCAGCCTCAAACTCCTGGGCTCAAGTGATCCTTCCAACTCAGCCTCCTAAGTAGCTGGGACTACAGGTACGTACCACCACACCCAGCTAATTTGTAATTTTTTTGTTAAGACAGAGTCTTACTATGTTGCCTGGGCTGGTCTCAAACTCCTGGCCCCAGCAATCCTGCCTCAGCCTCCCGAAGCACTGAGATTACAGGTGTGAGCCACTGTGTGTGGCTTTATTCACTTTAAACAATGTGTTTAAATGTTGCTTTATTCACTTTAAACAATGTATTTAAATGTTTAATTCTTCATTTATCAAATTTAACATGGATTGAATAACCACAATGAAAGATAAGAATACTATCCTGGCCGGGCGCGGTGGCTCAAGCCTGTAATCCCAGCACTTTGGGAGGCCGAGACGGGCGGATCACGAGGTCAGGAGATCGAGACCATCCTGGCTAACACGGTGAAACCCCGTCTCTACTAAAAAAATACAAAAAACTAGCCGGGCGAGGTGGCGGCGCCTGTAGTCCCAGCTACTCGGGAGGCTGAGGCAGGAGAATGGCGTAAACCCGGGAGGCGGAGCTTGCAGTGAGCTGAGATCCGGCCACTGCACTCCAGCCTGGGCGACAGAGCGAGACTCCGTCTCAAAAAAAAAAAAAAAAAAAAAGAATACTATCCTTCTTTCTACTTCTCTTCCATCTGCTTCTCAATTTTTCTTAGTTATATTAATATGTGTCTGAATAATATTTATGATATTTGTATTTCTCCCTTTCCATTTCTCCACTGAAGCAAGTAACAGCCTCTGAATTTTATCATATCAGGGAGGTATGGGACACGGAGGAAAGCAGAATTAGTCTGTACAATTTTTCCTGGATTTTGTTTTCCGTAAAACTAAATTCACTGAGGAGTGCAGGATTGAAGGGAGGCAGCATGGTGACTGGGAGATACAGGAGGTGGGGAGAAGCTTCTCCCCTAGAGATTCCATGAGGGTGGGTGGTGGTGAAAAGGTATGCAGGATTCAAACATTGCTCCATGGTGGAGCTCCAAGGAGGAGGCTCAGAAGGGTTAGATGTGTCAGATATCTGGGGAAGGAAGGACCCTAGCACAGGGTTCCCCAGCTTAGCTAAGACTCTCATGCCTCACATAGGGCCCCAAAAGTCCCAAAAGAGCAGAGACTTGCAGCATGGGAAACAATCATTCATCAAGGCTCTGTTACCTGGGTATAGAGATCACTCATGATGGGAGGGTCTCCCTTTTCTCTGATGCTTTTGTAACTGTGTGCCATTGACCAGACCAAAGGAGGGCAGAGTAACCCCAGAAATGTCTGTGATTACATTTCCCATCAAGCCGGACCTATGAGGGAGGTATGGGGAGAAAGAGGATATTTCCTAGATACAGAAATTAAGTTGAAGTGTAAAAAATAAGGTGGTATTTCTTGCATACTTGAATTCGTTGAGATTTTTCATGCGATTCTTTAATATAATTATTAAATATACTGTGATTTGGGTATTGTTATACCTGAAATTGAAAAATCAATAGCTAGCACTTATGATAATATGATTGCATAAGTATTATTCACTATAAACAAATCTTGTGACTGGACTAAGCTAGAAGGAAACTTAATCTTACGACATTAAAACTTTGCTGCTGAAATCTTTCCTTCATTTGTTTCTGGTTCTACTTAGCTGCCACCATAATCGCATAACCTGATACCTTAGATTCCTTCTTTTGTGCTGAAGAACTTCCTCAAGTCATGCTTTTTCATATAGGGAGCTTGAATGGTAATTTTTTTTACTTCCCAAATGTCTTTGTTTTGTCCTCATGCTTAGTTAATAATAATGCTGACTTCCAAAAATTTTTTCCTTAGACCTTTGAAGATATTACTCTTTTTTTTTTCCTATATTCTCACTTACTTTTTGTCCACTGCTGTAACATTGATTAAGGGGGGTTAATTGAAGTCTACCTCTAGGGTATTTCTAGTTCTCCTTGTAACTCCTACAGTTTTTGCTTTGAGTGTTGATGCTATGTTATTTGGTGTATAGATGCTACAACTTCATTATGACTATCTAGTTTAATGCTTTTTTCTTTTCTTTTCTTTCTTTCTTTTCTTTTCTTTCTTTCTTTTCTTTTCTTTTTTTTTTTTTTTCTGAGATAGAGTCTCCTTCTGTTGCCCAGGCTGGAGTGCAGTGGCGCAATCTCAGCTCACTGCAACCTCCGCCTCGTGGATTCAAGCGATTCTCATGCCTCAGCCTCCTGAGTAGCTGGGACTACAGGCCCACACCACCATACCTGGCTAATTTCTTGTATTTTTAGTAGAGACGGGGTTTCACCATGTTGGCCGAGCTGGTCTTGGATTCCTGACCTCAAATGATCTGCCTGCCTTGGCCTCCCAAAGTGCTGGGATTACAGGTGTGAGCCACTGTGCCTGGCCTCTAGTTTAATTAGTTTAATTCTTTTTTTTTTTTTTTTTTTTTGGGCCCAGATTCTGTGATTATTCCAAGTCTGGCTTTCATTTTTCTCTCAGGCCCCAATTCTCTCACCAGGAAGCATCTTTAGTGAACTACTCTGATGGTTGCTCCACAGCCCATTCCTCTCTTTGAATTTGCTGATGCTGAACCTGGAGCTTATCTGAGGCTTTCTTGGAAAGAACCTGGCTTGTCTTTGGTGTTCTGAGATGCAATTTTCTCTCTGTTGATTTTTCTGGAAATTCAAACCTATCTGTGTTTTACTTTCCACATAGTTATCAACATTTCTGATACATTGATTATACTCTAATTGTTTTCCACTGTTATGTGTCTGTGCTTTTAAAAAAAAAAAACTGTCTTGGTTACTTAATGTGATTTTTAACCCTTAAAAAAGTGGAGATGTATACATTCGTTAAAAATACCGTGAAAGCATTTTCTTTCTCCTGAGGAAAAGTGAATTTCTTGTCAGAATATCTGACTGATCCTGTAATTTAAATTAAAAGAAAATTTTGGAGAAACAGCAAAACAAACAAACAAACAAAAACTGTCTTGAAGTTGCTGTGGGAGGTATAGAATTAATCGTGTGCATATAGTCTATTGCAGCTTGACCTAGAACCTTTCCTATGAGAGATTCTTAATAATAAGCTCTGCATCCATAAGAATAAAACTTCATTTAGTGGCCCATCCATTTATTTCTTCCGTCTCTGGGTCTTCAACATGCATCGTATGTGCACACTAAATCATTTAATCATTTTTACACTTCTCCTTAATATTCATTAAGCTGGCTGGGCGTAGTGGTGGGCGCCTGTAGTTCCAGCTACTCGGAGGCTGAGGCAGGAGAATCTCTTGAACTGGGGAGGCAGACGTTGCAGTGAGCCAAGATCGCGCCATTGCACTCCAGCCTATGTAAAATAGCGAGAGTCCATCTCAAAGAAAAAAAAAAAAATATATATATATATATATATATTCATTAAGCTATCAATGCTTGGGTTCTCTTTTTTCCCTATCCTGAAAATGTAAAATACTGGAAAGACCTATTTGAATAATGTGTCCCTAATGAGCATTAAAAAATTTCAGTGTACAATTTAAGATATACTGTTATTGTTATGTAGCTGTTATAGGTCGCCATAATTCTAAAGGGAATTATAGTAATTTACAGTCGGGATACAGTTTAAAATAAAAATATATCAATAAGTTCGAAGATTTGAATAAACTAGTTGCATGTAATTTTCTTCCCCTCCCTTCCTCCCTCCCTCCCTCCCTTCTTTCCTTCCTTCCTTCCTTCCTTCCTTCCTTCCTTCCTTCCTTCCTTCCTTCCTTCCTTCCTTCCTTCCTTCCTTCCTTCCTTTTTTTGAGTTGGGGTTTCACCATGTTGTCCAGGCTGTTCTTGAACTCCTGAGCTCAGGCAATCCACTCACCTTGGCCTCCCAAAGTGATGGGGCTACAGGCGTGAGCCAGCCCATCCGGCCTATTCTCATACTTTCTATACATTACCAGCCTCAAGACGTTTTACAGCTAGTGGCTGATAATACTTGAAATATCTGCCAACCTAAAATGCAAGGAAAATTAACATAGGCTGTTGTATAATAGACCATGATATATAAATGGAGACGCAAACCCAGTGCTGAAGCTGTGTCTAAAACAGAATAATAAGATACTCCTGGATTTCTGAAGCTATTTAACTATCCCATTCTCTTCACAAAGCAAAAAGGAAGATAATAGTGACAGATGGTAGCCAGTGCTACAAAAGACAACAATACTGTCTATTCTAAACACATAAAAAGTAGTGATTTTGCATTTTTAAAACACCAAGAACAGTTTTCTCCATTGCTTTTGACCAACTCCTTCTTAAGTCAAAGGACCCCCCTTGTCTGCCCTTCAGGATGATACCCAAATTCCAGCTCATGGAAGGGCAGTAGTAATCTGGACTCCATCTTCCTCTTAAGCTTTATTTCCTAGTAGTTACTCTCCTGTTGGCCACATTCTAACCACATTGAGCTGCTTTCTCTCTGCTTATGGACAAGTCAAGTTTCCATTCCCCATACCTTTGTCATTATGTTCCTTCTGCTTGAAGAGTCATTCCTCGCTCTTACTGCCTTATACGCACTTATTCTTTTTTCAAGACTGAATCCAAATAATATCTTTTTGGGGAAAGTCTTACACAAAGAATCAATATTGACCTTTCTAGTGTTTATGAAATATGTTGTGCCTTTATTACCATTGGATTGTACCATATTTCAGAGATTAAAGTTGGCCTGCTGGGCTTGAACACCATGACTTTTACAAAAATCCAGTGTTTAAATAAAATTCATATTGATACAGGATTTTTTACTCCTTAGCTCAGCTAGATCCAAGTTATTGTCTCATGACCAGGAAAAATTAGGCATGGGAACTGTTTGGGTGAAGGAGAAAGGACAAGATGGAGGAAGGTGAACAAGAAGGCATAATCCATGTTGCTTCCGGGTTCTTCCTCACCAACTTTCCCGCGCGCGGGAAGATGCAGATCAACCGAGCATGCTCCAGGTGATGTCAATCCGAAGAGATCAAAACTTACCCGGCCACGCCTATGGAGACGCCCCTATCACGCCCTTATCCTGCCCACTGCCCTCCCCCTTCCAGTACCAATGCATAAAAGTCTGCCACTGGCAGGAGCCAGTGTGACTTCTTCGGCCCCCGCATTTGTGGACCGGAGAACATCACCCGAGAGCGCCGGCGCGACTTCCCTGGCCCCCCACACCTGAGGACCAGAGAACCTCGTCCGAGAGTGTATGCATATTTGCAATAAAAGACTGCCACTTTCTTATGTACTTTGGCCTCATGTTTAATTACTTAGCTCTCCCAAATTAAGTTACATTAAATTAAATCAAAACAGTTAGTGCCAAATTAATTTAAATTAAAACAGGAACATCAAAGAGTGAGTGGAATAGAATTTATTAAGTGAAAAGGAGAGCTCTCAGCAAAAAGAGGAGTCCTGAAAGCAGGTTGCTGGTTGTCTTCCTTCACAGTTGAGTATAGTTGCTTCTATATCCGCTGATGGGGCTGGGTTCCCTATTTGCATAGGGCACCAATTCCTGGTGGCTCCACCCCATCCTTCCAGTGCGCATGCTGGTCCTTAGTCTGAGCTGCTCCACATTGATTTATTTCCTTTCTACGGATGTGTTAACGGATGGAATTTTTCATTGCGGGCTGTGGGGAAAAGAAAGATCAGACTGTTACTGTGTCTATATAGAAAGAAGTAGACATGAGAGACTCCATTTTGTTCTGTATTTGAGATGCTGTTAATCTGTGACCCTACCCCCAACCTTGTCCTTGCAAGAGACATGTGCTGTGGTGACTCAAGGTTTAAAGGATTTTGGGCTGTGCAGGGTGTGCTTTGTTAAAGAAGTGCCTGAAGGCAGCTTGCTGGTTAAAAGTCATCACCATTCTCTTAATCTCAAGTACCCAGGGATGAGTACACTGCCAAAGGTTGCAGGGACCTCTGCCTAGGAAAGCTAGGTATTGTCCAAGGTTTCTCCCCATGTGATAGTCTGAACTATGGCCTCGTGGAAAGGGAAAGACCTAATCGTCCCCCAGCCTGACACCCGTGAAGGGTCTGTGCTGAGGAGGACTAGTATTAGAGAAAAGAAGGCCTCTTGGCAGTTGAGATAGAGAAAAGCATCTGTCTCCTGCCCGTCCCTGGGCAATGGAACATCTCGGTGTAAAACCCGATTGTATGTTCTGTTTACTGAGAAAGGAGAAAACCGCCATAGGGTGAAAGGTGGGACTTGCTAGCGCAGTGCTGCTCTTTATGCACTAAAAAGGTTTATGGAGATGTTTACATATGCATATCAAGGTATAGCACTTTTCCTTAAACTTACGTCACAGAGATCTTTATTCACATGTCTTACTGCTGACCTTCTCCCTATGATGATCCTATTATCCTGCCCTTTCCCTTTTTCTAAGATGGTAAAGATAATGATCAATAAATACTGAGGGAACTCAGAGACAGGTGCCAGCGTGGGTCCTCTGTATGCTAAGCACCAGTCCCATGGGCCCACTTTTTCTTCTCTATACTTTGTCTCTGTGTCTCATTTCTTTTCTCAAGTCTCTCGTTCCACCTGACGAGAAACGCCCACAGGTGTGGCGGGGCAGGCCACCCCTTCAGCGGGCATGTTTAAGCAAAGCCCCCTGTGCACAATGACCTTGGCAGGTCAGGGGTTCTCCAGGGACCCTCCCCTATCTGCCTAGGAGAGTTCTCTGCCTCCTGCCTCTATCAGTATTCTCTTGTCAATGCCAGGCTGCAATCTTTTTTTCTTTATACGCTAAATATACAAGTAGAAAGTTATATGATCAATTTAACTGTGAACATGTAATGTCATTATGTACATGATCTTAAATTATCCTTTTGGAAGATAAGTCTTTTTCTTTTTTAGTGGAAATATTAGGTCCTCTGTTTTCATTGTTAACCACATCAGAATCTGTATTATTAGTTTTTAGTTTGGAAATCTGTTGCAGTACAGCAGGCTTACCATATGGTGGCACCCAAAAGCCCAGAAACCAACATCCTGCGGCCCAGTATTAGACATGTGTTCAAAAATGGAGGCAGTCAGCTTTCTAGTAGGTAGCAACAGGAAATAAAGAGTCGTAAGACAGTCATCTTAAAAGGGTGCTGGAAATGTTCTATATTGCATATGTGTATATGTAAAAATTCATAAAGCTATATTAAGATTTGTTCGTTTTATTCTTTGTATGTTGCACAACAATAAAAAATTTAGGCCAGGCGCAGTGGTTCACACCTGCAATCCCAGCACTTTGGGAGGCCAAGGTGGGCGGATCACTTGAGTCAGGAGTTTGAGACCAGCCTGGCCAACATGGTGAAACCCCGTCTCCACTAAAAATACAAAAATTAGCCAGGCGTGGTGGCACCTGCCTGTAATCCCAGCTAGTCGGTAGGCTGAGGCACTAGAATCGCTTCAACCCGGGAGGCGGAAGTTGCAGTGAGCCAAGATCCTGCCACTGCAATCCAGCCTAGGCGACAGAGCAAGACTCTGTCTCAAAAAAAAAAAAAAAAAAAATTAAATGACTATAAATGAGAACCATTTTATATAAGCCATCTTAAATATTTCCCTATTATTGAAAACAATAACAACAAATTTTAGAGAGTACTAAATATTAGCAATTTTCCTGCATAGTATGAAACTATTTTATGATAGTTATTTTATTTTATTTTTTCTTTTATTATTCCCATTTTACACATGATATAGTTATTTGGGCTTATTTCTATACATTTAAAACATTTTAAAAATTGTCTGTTTAAGTTAAAACTGTACCATCAGCAGCACAATAGTACGATGGATGAATAAATTATGGGCACAATCACATATTGGAACAATATACAAAAGAAGAATTAAAGAACCACAACTGAATGCATTGACATGGATAAACTCCCAGGCACGGTGGCCCATGCATGTAATCCAAACACTTTGGGTGGCTGAGATGGGAGGATTGCTTGAGCCTGGAAGTTCAAGACCACCCTGGGCAACCTAGTGAGACCCTGTCTCTAAAAGAAAAAAAATTAGCCAGATGTGGTGGCATGTGCCTGTGGTTCCAGCTACTCTGTAGGTTGAGATGGTAGGATCACTTGAGCCTAGGAGGTTGAGGCTGCAGTAAATGGTAATCATACCGCAGTACTCTAGCCTGGGCGACAGAGTGAAACCACATCTCAAAAAAAAAAAAAAAAAAAAGGATACATTTTATAAACACAGTGAAAGAAACAAGTCACAAAGATCACTTACATAGAAACTTTTGTATAAAGTTCAAAAACAGTCAAAATAAACTATATTGTTTATGGATGCATACATAGGTGGCAAACCTAAGAAACACCAGACAGAATGATTATCATAAAAGTCAGGATAGTGGTTACTCATTGAGGGAAAGGAGAAGGATGCCACCCGAGGAGAGGAACACAGATAGCTTCTAAGGTACTGGCATAGTCCTACTATTGCTATATTTCTGACTGGGTGCAGTGGCTTATGCCTGTAATCCCAGCACTTTGGGAGGCCAAGGCAGGTGTATCACGAGGTCAGGAGTTTGAGAACAGCCTGCCCAATATGGTGAAACCCCGTCTCTACTAAAAATACAAAAATTAGCTGGGCATGGCAGTGCGTGCCTGTACTCCCAACTACTCGGGAGGCGGAAGCAGAAGACTCACTTGAACCCAGGAGGTGGAGGTTGCAGTGAGCCAAGATCATGCCACTGCACTCCAGCCTGGGTGACAGAGCGAGACCCTGTCTCAAAAAAATAAATAAAAATAAAATAAAAGTGTATATATATTTCTTAACCTGAGTGGTGGTTACACAGGGTCTTACTTTATAAAAGAGGCAGATCTAAAAGTAAAATTCCAACAATCAGGTATTTTGTAGTCCAGAAAGTCCATGGTTTTACCCTTTAGCAAACTAAAAATTGTCACTGTGAGAGGTGAAGCCAGCTGGGCTTCTGGGTTGGGTGGGGACTTGGAGAACTTTTCTGTCTAGCTAAAGAATTGTAAATGCACCAATCAGCACTCTGTAAAAACGGACAAATCAGAACTCTGTAAAATGGACCAATCAGCAGGATGTGGGTGGGGCCAAATAAGGGAATAAAAGCTGGCCACCTGAGCCAGCAGGGGCAACCCGCTGGGGTGCACTTCTATGCTGTGGAAGCTCTGTTCTTTTGCCGTCATAATAAATCTTGCTGCTGCTCACTTTTTGGGTCTGCACTACCTTTATGAGCCATAACACTCACTGCAAAGGTCTGCGGCTTCACTCCTGGAATCAGCAAGACCACGAACCTACCAGAAGGAAGAAACTCCAGACACATCTGAACATCTGAAGGAACAAACTCCAGACACACCATCTTTAAGAACTGTAATACTCACTGCGAGGGTCTGTGGCTTCATTCTTGAAGTTGGTGAGACTAAGAACCCCCCGGAAGGAACCAATTCTGGACACAACAGGCCGTTAGAATTACGTGTAAGGTTGCCAGATTTAGCAAATAAAAATACAGAACTACAGCTAATAAATATTCAAGGCTGTAAGTAGAATGTTAACTTCAGATAAATAAGTTTCTAGTATAAGCATATCCCCATGCAATATCTGAGACATACTTATGATAAAAAACAAATCATTGTTTATCTGAAATTCACATGTAACTGGGTATCCTGTATTTTATCTGGCGACACTATTTGTATGGCCCGTTGCACAAGCAGAAGCAGTTCACAGTGGCCCAGGGTAAGGAGTACCCAGAGGAGGCTGAAGGAAAGGGAAGAGGAGGAAGAAGAAAAATCTTAAAGTAAGTTAGCCTGATCCTAAGTTCCTATTTGAATAACGGTGTGAATGAATTTGCTGACCAGACGTGGTGGCTCACGCCTGTAATCCCAGCACTTTGGGAGGCCCAGGCAGGTAGATCACCTGAGGTCGGGAGTTCGAGACCAGCCTGACCAACATGGAGAAACCCTGTCTCTACTAAAAATACAAAATTAGCGGGGTGTGATGGCGCATGCCTGTAATCCCAGCTACTTGGGAGGCTGAGGCAGGAGAATCGCTTGAAATCGGGGGGCGGAGGTTGCGGTGAGCTGAGATTGTGCCATTGCACTCCAGCCTGGGCAAAGAGTGAAACTCTGTCTCAAAAAAAAAAAAAAAAAAAAATTTACTGAGTTCAACCATTATTGCAATAGTTTATGGGAATGAATCTCCATAATGCATTGAATAATTTCTATCAACAAAAAGCAAATGTTTAAAAGAGCCATCATTGTTTCTCCTTAAAAAAATATCTCTCTCTTTCACTGCATCAGCCTCTCTTCTATTTACTTTGCATGAAGATAGTATAGATGATAGTCTTGACGATACTCTTCTATAACTAATTTTTTTTCTAATTTGTAGCCAATGCTTAGAAGTGAAGTTTCAAGGTAGGTTGTTTTGTTTTTCTTCTACTAATACATGTATTCTCCTGACCATGTACCAGGATCTGACTTAGGCCCAAAGGACAGGACAATGTATGATACCGACACAGTCCCTTCCTATGGAGCTCAGATTCTAGGCCCTAGAAGACTGTAACGTGTGTGTGTGTGTGTGTGTATGTGTGGGTGTGGGTATGATGCACTTGGTAAAGCATTATCTAGCAACAGTGAATATCTGTTGTTCGTTGCATAGCATCCCACCTTCTTTTGGGAAACCATCCAGACCCCATTCTGTTACTTGGTTTGGGTGAAATTGACCCCAAATCAGTCACTACCATTGATGATAATTGATTCAAGAATGGTCATATAATCCAGTAAGAACTGATGAACACCTGGGAGCCAATAAATAGAGACTTCTGGAAAAGAGAGGCATTCGTTCTTGCCTTTGAGCTTTGCAAGGTGGTAAAGCTTGGTAACAGTCACCATATAGCTAACTTGAGTGGAGTCATCCAGATAACCAGGGCTGTCAGATACCCCCAGAGAGAACCATTCATATGTGCAAAGGATGAACTCAACACCCAGAAGAAGCATCCTAGTGACACACTGGGCAGCCCTGATTCAAGAGGAACCTGAAAGTACTCACAGATTTCATTTAAATTGAGCCAATAAATTAATTCATTTCTTAGGGCAGTTTCAGTTTTCTGTCATTTGAAGCATAAAGATCTGGTGTAATAAAAGTCTAGGAGGAAATGAAAGATTTCTTTCCTATTCTCAACCTCCAGTATCATCTCCTAGAGATGATCACTGTTTCTTACAGACATACATTTGCAAACATGTATCTAATGTATGTCTTTTAATGCAAATAGGATTGTATTAAATATATAGTTCCACCACTTGCTTTTTTAAAACTTATGTTGTATTATCGGCATCTTCCTTTGTCAACATATAGATCTACCACTTTTTCTTTATAGTTGCATAAAATTCTATAAATTAGATGTATCATCATCAATTTAATCTCTTCCATTGATAGAAATTTAGTTTTTCCTTAATTTTTTACTTTGACAAACATTACCTTTGTACATATATCTTTGTGCATTTGTGTAGCTATAAAAGGAAAAAAAAATCCTAAAAGTGAAAGTGCTCAAAGAGAATGTGCACTTAAAATTTTTGGCCTCCAGAATTATTACAGCAATTTACACTCTTTTCAGAAACATGAAGCTATGTTTCCTCAGCACTGATAAAACTGATAAACTTTAGAAAAGTTTGCCAGTGCGATAATGAAAAGCGGTATTGTTTTCTTAATTTGCATTTGTTTAGTGAGTGCATATATACACACACACACACACACACACATACACATGCAGACATACATGGAGAGACACATACATATTTAGACTATTTTATAACTTCATTAACTATTTTAATGTAAATTTTTTATTCATATCCTTAGCTGATTTTTCTATTGGGTCATTTATCTTTTCCTTATTGATTTGTCTTTACATATTAAGAAAATAGATTCTTTTCTCCTACATGTTTTGAATACTCTTCAGTTTTGTTGTTTGTCCTTTTGGTAATTTATTTCTGAATCTCTTTTTCTATTAAATGTTCTAAGTAGAGAGAAAACAGGAGAGGATTATATAATGAGCGCTCATACAGCTACTACCTAGTTTTAACATGTTGTCATTTTGTAATATTTGCTTCAGCCTTTTTTTTTTTTAAAGAAAAAATGTTACAAATACAACTGAAGTTCTTTCATACCCTCTCCAATTCCATTCCTTTCCACCCCTCACCAGAATAACTAGCATCCTGAAGGAAATGTGCCTGTGTTTTTGGAGACCCTTTATACCTCTCAAACCCCCATCACATGAAACAAATATTTAAATATTTTTCCTTGTCTTTCAGGAAAAAAAAAAAAAAGAAAATGTTAAAAAGACAGAAATAACAATTGGGGCCAGGTGCAGTGGCTTACACCTGTAATCCCAGCACTTTAGGGGGCCAAGGCGGGAGGATCACCTAAGGTCAGGAGTTCAAGACCAGCCTGACCAACATGGCGAAATCCTATCTTTATTAAAAAATACAAAAATTAGCCAGGTGTGGTGGCGGGTACCTGTAATCCCAGCTACTCGGGAGACTAAGACAGAGAGAATGGCTTGAACCTAGGAGGTGGAGGTTGCAGTGAGCCAAGATTGTGCTACTGCACTCCAGTCTGGGTGACAGAGTGAGACTCCATTGCAAGAAAAAAAAAAAAAGAAAAAGAAAGAAAGAACAAATGGATTGTTAACAGTTGTTCTTCAGTAAGTTACAACAGGATCTTCAAGTATCTTTCTAAGAGAGATTAATTTCACAGTATTGCAATAGTAACACTTGCATAGTTCCCATGAGAAGCTATTCTCAAACTGTGCTAGCCTCTTGACAGATGTTGCTAATAAAGAACAGAGAAGGATCTGCCCATGAAACTTGGATCAAATGAGGTCACTGAGTTATGATCAGATGGCATCATTATAATTTATTTCAACCTCAGGAGAGATTATTTTTTTAAGGTCGTAATATCTGTTTCTGTCCACTTTGAAGCACATATTAGTTGGCATCAAAGCCCTCCATGTCTGCTTCTGCAAAAGGTCATGGTTGAGAGAGTTGGGGGTGTTCAGGCTTGCTTGGACATATGAAAAATGAAGAAACTTCATAAGCACTGTAGTGCTTATGAAACCAATGTGGTCATGTCTGAACATTTTTGAAGAATGAATTTTAAAACAGCTTAAAAAAACCCACAAACCTTTTGAATGGTCTCCAGTTATTTGGTGTACTGAAACTTCTACCTCATTGCTTTATTTTTCTATTAAAGTTTTGTTTGTTTGTATGTTTGTTTTTAGAACTAGGGTCTCACCCTGATGCCCGGGCTGATCTCAAACTCCTGGGCTCAAGCAATGCTCCTCCCAAAGTACTTGGATTACAGGCATGAGCCACCATGCCCAGCTGCTTTTTTTTTTTTTTTTTTTTTTTTTAAGGACCCAAATTAGGCCTAGCCTAAACAAGTGAGTCACCTCCAATTTTGACAAGTACCTTAAGCATTATAGCAAGGGCCTTCAAAAAGATTTTGGAAAGTGCCTTTTATGAAAAAAACTAAGAATGGATTTCAAAATTTTTTGGCACCAAAGGAAACTCGCATTATCTTGTCATAACATGTCTGAACAGAATCTAGTTTGAGACACTAAGAAGAATAAGACATCAGTTTGAAAAGAGCCCCTCTTGGAGCAACATAAATTCTGCTAAAATTGAAGCAAAAGCCAACATCATATTTATGGTGCAGCTTGAGTGGAAGAATGATTAAATCACTGATGCTTTATGAAAAGTTTATGGGGACAATGTGCCAAAGAAATCAGCAGTTTACAAATGGATAGTTCATTTTAAGAAAGGACAAGATGGTGTTGAATATGAAGCTTGCAGTGGCAGACCATCCACATCAATTTGCAAGGAAAACATTATACTTTAAGAGCACCAGTGATGAACAACAGAAACAAAAACCAACACCACAGACATCTCAAGTGGTTCAGTATACACAATGCTGACTGAAAAATTAAAGTTGAGCAGTCTTTCCACTTGATGGGTGCTCATACAATTGCTCCCGGATCAGCTGCAGACAAGAACAGAGCTTTCAGTGGAGATTTTAAGTAAATGGGATCAAGATCCTGATGCCTTTCTTTGAAGAATTGTAACGGGAGATGAAACATGGCTTTAGCAGTATGATCCTGACAACAAAGCACAATCAAAACAATGGATACCAAGAGGTGGAAGTAGGCCAGTCAAAGCAAAAGTGAACTGGTCAAGAGCAAAGGTCACAGTAACAGTTTGGGGGAATACTTAAAGGCATTTTACTGGTTGAGTTTCTGCTGACCGTGAGAGTATTTTGAGAAAGTTAGCAATGCTTTAGCAGAAAAATGGCTGGGAAAGCTTCACCAGAGAGTCTTTCTCCGCCATGACAATGCTCCTGCTCATTCCTCTTTCAGACAAGGCAATCTTGTCACTGTTTCCGTGGGAAACCATTAGACATCCACTTCACAGTCCTCACTTGGCTCTTTCTGACTTTTTTTGTTTCCTAATCTTAAAAAATATCTTTAATGGGCCGCCATTTTTCTTCAGTTAATAATGTAAAAAAGATTGCACACATTTCCAGAATGCTCAGTTCTTTAGGGATGGACTAAATGACTAGTATTATCTCTTACAGAAGTGTTTTGAACTTGATGGAACTTATGTTGAAAAATAAGCTTTATATTTTTTATTTTTATGTTTTAATTCCATTGTTTTCATGAACTATTTGAAATCCTCCAATACTTCTGTGGTTTTATGCTTCTTCCACAGAGCCATGTTTTTTAAATTTTGAATTATTTATTACTTGAGACAAGGTCTTGCTCTGTCCACCCAAGCTGGAGTGCAGTGGCACCATCATGACTCACTGCAGCCTCGACCTCCCAGGCTCAAGGGATCCTCCCACCTCAGCCTCCCAAGTAGCTGGGATGACAGATGCACACCACCACACCCAGCTAATTATTTTTATTTTTGTAGATATGGAGTCTCACCATGTTGCCCAGGCTGGTCTCAAATGTCTAGGCTCAAGTGATCCTCCTGCTTCGACTTCCCAAAGTGCTGGGGTTCCAGGTGTGAGTCATGATGGCTGACCCTAACATTTTTAAATAATATATTTTTGTAAAATGTTAACATTTATATAAATTGCATCTACTTTGCCTATCATTCTGGAATTCACCATTGTTATTCAACATGACCTCAAAACTTATTTATGATGAAACATGTAGATGGAGTTTATTTATTTTAAATAATGAATAGTATTACATTTTATGAATTTGTCTTTCTATTCTAAAATTCATAAACATTTAGATTATTTCTCCTTTTTTTCACTAGTAAAAACAATGCTGCTTTGAACATACCTCCTTATGCAAATGTCTGATTTCTCTAGGTTATCTATTTACAAATGAAACTGATGGGTTATAAGGTTTGCACACCTCTTTACTGGATATTGCCAAATTGCTCTTCAAAACAGTTACATCAGGCCTGGCACGGTGGCTCATGCCTGTAATCCCAGGACTTTGAAAGGTCAGGGTGGGCAGATCACTTGAGGTCAGGAGTTGGAGACCAGCCTGGCCAACATGGTGAAAACCTGTCTCTACTAAAAATAAAAAAATTAGCCGGGCATGATGTTGTGCGCCTGTGATCCCAGCTCCTCAGGAGGCTGAGGCACGAGAATTGCTTGAACCCGGGAGACAGAGGTTGCAGATCACAATAGCCTGGCTGACAGAAGGAAACTCAGTTTCAAAAAAAAAAAAGGCTACATCATATAATTCTTGCTCAGTCAGCAGTGAAGATCACTGTTTACTCACATCCTTTCTGCCTCTGGTATTTTTGTTTTGAGGTTGTGTTTTTGATAGTAGTTTAATTTATCAAACTTTGCTTTATGACTCCTAGCCTGTGTGTGTTGTAGTGGGGAGGGGTGTGTGTGTGTGTGTGTGTGTGTGGTCATATTTAGAGATTATTTTTGTCTTGTTTAGTTTTGGTAGCATATTTACTAATGGCATTTGGTAGCCAGCTACTAATGGCTATTCCAGTTTAAGTTGCAAGTACAGTTTGTTTCACAATGATGAAATAAAAAGAGAATAGCGCTAATAGTCCAGAAATCTGGTAATCCTACAACAGGATTTTATTTATATTGTACTTTGTCTGTCAAGTATTAAGAGGGGCCAAAAGCTAAATCAAATTCAGAAAACTGTGTTTGGGAAACTGCACTAAATACTGTATGTAATAGCCAGACATTTTTCATTGACAGTTTTTGCTCATTGCACAGAACTGGGTTATCTAATGCAGCATTAATTATTGTATCAGGTCCAGGGTACACAGATAATCTGGTAGGTCCAAAACTGTTGTTTCTTCCCCCATCTTCCTCCTCCTCCTTTTGAAATAGTATTAACTTTTTCTTCCTTATCAGGTCAGTCTTAAAGTCTCAGGAAAATCTTAGATGTAACATAGTTCAGGCTAAAAATGTTTGCAGTGTAAGCTTATCCAAGGCATTAAACTCTGTCATGCCATCCAGCTAAAAACAAACTAAAACTCCAATCTATAGGATTCCCAGATGTGACGTCTGCTGAACCATCCTGTATTTTAAAAAAACAATAAATTACAGAGTGAGGAAGGAATGTAGCAGGTGTGGTAAATCAGGAATGGCTTCTTGACATAAACTGATGATGTGCTTACTTCTGAAACAAAGAGGTGTTTTATCTTACACATTCAACCCTTTTTGTAAAAGATATTTCATAACAGTATAAGATCTAACAGTAGTTTTCTATACTATTCCTGACTATGAGGGTAAGGATTACTTTACTTCATCATGTATATGTACCTAAATGGAGAATTTTTGCCTTGAGTATTTCCCCAATTTATGTGTGAATTTTTTTCTTCTTCTTTTTTCTAAAAGAAAAAAGAAGAAGAAAAAAAGAAGTTTGTCTTGCATAGGAATAGTGATTTTGTTTTTCAGTTTTCACAATTTTTAGAAGATAGGAAAATCTTTAAACCCTTTTGGCCAGACCTCAGTTTTTAAATAAAATGCATTTAAAGAAAACACATAAGTCTTCACTCAAGACACATGGAAAGACATTCCTAGTTGATGAAGCCTTCTCAGACCCTTATGATAAAGTATTCATATCCTATTCTTTCCAAGGAAACTCCAGGGCACTCTTGGTTGCAACTTGTGCTGCAACATCTCTCATTTGTGTTTTGTTCTTTAATTATTGGCACTCAGTGTTCCAGAAATCGGTGTGTGCCATTTAGCCTCTACCTGACTCCCTGATCCCTGATTCCTGCCTTCCGCCAACTTCAGCTCTCAGGCAAAATGGGTAAACTCAGGTGTGAAGCAGGAAATGACCACTGATCTTGATGATGGAGATGTCGGATTTAAAGCAGCTGCTTGGGAAGCAGACATTTGTGCTAGACAAGAAGGCTAAGGTTCTTCAAGGCCGTTACTATCTTGGCCTAGAAATAACATTCTACAGGACATTTGGTTTGTTTCAGGATTGACTTCACAAGCTTTTTTTCTTACTATTTATGTCTCATCATTAATGGTCCATTGTTTTTTGTCTCTTTTATTATATTCTGACATAGAACTGGTTAAAGCTTTGCAAATCTTTTCAGAGGATATGAAGCTACATGTAATTTTTCATTCAATTGCTGAGTTTGACTATTATAATAGGATATCACCTGTAAGTAGTGAGACCTAAGACCAAAGATCTAGATACAAAGAGTAATACTTAGTATTACTATTAATATACCTTGTTTGTATTTCCTACAAGATATTTAGTGGTAAATTTATTCGCTTAAGAAAAATACTTCATTGTATTATAATTGTCAAGGAGTGAAAATCTTTGCTAAAAGCATTGGCAAAGTTATACTTTGCAAAATCTTTTATGTATGAAATGTAAACATACATCATATCCCAATAGGCATAGGCCTTTTAGGAAATCATAAGTGATCTAAGGACAAAAAAAATTTAATTAATTAATTAATGTATTTATTTATTTAGAGATGGGGTCTTGCTCTGTTGCCCAGGCTGGAGTGTAGCGGTACAATCGCAGCTCACTGCAGCCTTGACCTCTCAGGTTCAAGCAATCCTCCCACCTCAGTATCCTAAGTAGCTGGGACTACAGGCACATACCAGCGCACCTGGCTAATTTAAAAAAAAAAAAAAAAAAGAATTGTAGATATAAGGTCTCACTATGTTGCCTAGGCTGGTCTCAAATTCCTGGGCTCAAGTAATTCTTCTGCCTTGGCCTTTTAAAGTGCTGGGATTCCAGGTGTGAGCCACTGCATCTGGCCAAAAGTCATTTAATTTTACAATAGATGTATTAACAAGATTCAAGTATTAGTTAATTATTCATCCCTGTTTCAGATGTTATCCTGGTAAAAAAATTTTTCTCAGCACCTATTGACTATATTTTGAAGGAAAAGGAAGATAATAAAAGCTTTCAGTCCTGCAAAGAGCAATTTCAGTCAATGAATTTAATAGCATAAATTATTTTTACTATCGTCTTTGATGGTAAATGGAAAAAACTTAATAGATCCTCTCTTTTCACATCTGGAATTTATAAATCAATCCTTGTTAGTAGCATGCTTTCTCCGTGCTTGATGATAACTCATAGCAGCTGGGGGTTGGTATTAATCTCTTCCTTATTAGAGAAGCACATGCCACAAATTCATCATTCTGCATGAGAGCAAAGGTGTTAAATCCATTCCTCTGATTCTTCTCACCTTATTCTCCATGAAGTAATCCATAATGACTCTACTGTTCATCATACAAAGTACGGGTTGATAGAAGAATGAAAGTTTGAGGTGGAGAGCCTGGATTTGAATCCAGCCTCTAACTAGCTGTGTGATCCTAGCCATGTAACTTAATCTCTCTGAGCCTTAGATTATTAGTCTGCACATAGTCATTCTAGTTACCTCACAAGACAGTGGTGATGATTAAATGATGTAGTGCATGAGAAAAGCATCACTCAAATGCCTTTTGAAAAAAACTTTTAATTATTGAAAATTTTAATTCTTAGGTCAAGAGAAAATTATTTTGTACCATCATGTGCCCATCACCCAGCCTCAACAATCATCCATTCATGGCCAATCCTGTTACATCTATACTCCACCCAGTTTCCCTTCCTTCCTCAAAAGGAATATAAAACAAATTCCAGACATCATGTCATTTCCCTGCTTAAATATTTTAGTTTGTGTTTCTAAAAGGTAAAGTCTTTTTTTAGGTATAACTATGAAACCATTATCACACTTTAAAAATTCAACAAATATCCACTAAGTATCTATTTCCCTAATTGTGTCATAAAAAAAGTTTTAATAATTATTTTACTTCCAGCCTGGGCAACATATGAGACTCAGTCTCCACAGATTTTTTTTTTTTTTTTTTTAATTCGCCACAGGTGAGGCACTGTGGCTCATGCCTGTAGTCCCAGCAACTTGGGAGGCCAAGGCAGAAAGATCGCTTGAGCTCAGGAGTTTGAAACCAGCCTGGGTAATACAGCGAGACCTCATCTCTACTAATAAACAATTTTAAAAAATTAGCCAAGGGTGGTGGCATGCACCTGTAGTCCCAGCTACTCAGGAGACTGAGGTGGGAGAATTGCTTGAGCCCAGGAGGTTGAGGCTGCAGTGAGCTGTGATCATGCCACTGCACTGTAGCCTGGGTGAGACAGCAAGATCCTGTCTCAAAAAATAAATAAATAAATAAAAATTATCTGGGCATGGTGATGTGTTCCTGTAGTCCCAGCTACTCTGGAGGCTGAGGCAGGAGGATCACTTGAGCCTAGGAGTTGAGGCTGCAGTGAGCTATGATTACGCCACTGCATTCCAGCCTGGGCAACAGAGTCAGACCCTGCCTCAAAAAAAAAAAAAAAGAAAAAAAGAAAAACATTATTTTGTGTGACTCAGGATTTAAATAAGGTCTACATGGAGCTTTTGGCCGATCTGTCTTTTTAGTTTAATCTGTAACTGCACTGTCCAACATTGTAGCCACTAGCCACCTATAACTATTTAAATTCAAACATTAATTAAAATTAAATCAAATTAAATATTCCATTTCTCAGTTGCAGTAGCCATGTTTCCAGTGCCAAATAGCCACATGGATAGTACAGATACAGAACATCTCTATCATTGTAGAAAGCACTGTAGGACAGTGCTAATCTACAAGTCTCTCCCTTCTTCTATTTTATTACTTTCAATTCAATTGTTGAAAAAAACCAAGTCATTTGTCTTATAGAATTTCCAACATTCTGGATTTTACTGATTGATTCCTGTGGTGTCATTAAACATGTTCTTCTGCCCCATGCATTTTCTATAAACTGGTGGTTAGAGTTAGAGACTAAAAAGCTTTACCCTTTTTATGATCTCAAGTTCAACCATGTGATCTTGAGCGTGTAACTTGGATTATCAGTTCTCTCATATGTAAAATGGGAATAATAGCATACCTATTTGTTGTAAAAACCAAATTATATAATTGATACAAGTGGTTAGCTTTGCACATAGATTCAGTGTATATTAGTTATCATTTGCATCATTATAATTGTTATTAGGCAGTGATTCTTAAATCCCAGTTCAATTATATTTTCTGGATACATAAAAAAATTAAGTTTTCTGGAGACTCTAATTCAGTAGGTTTGTGGCCCCCCCAAAATCTACCTACCAGGTGAGGTAGCATGAGTTGTAGCTACTCAGGAGCCTGAGGTAGGAGGATGGCTTGAACCTAGGAGTTGAAAGCCAGCTTGGGTAACACAGAGAGAATCTCTTAAAAAAAATAATTCTCAGATGATTCTAATGCATTTGTGGGTTTGGAAATTGATGGCTTTGTGATGTATAAACTTGACTAGGCTGAACTACAGTCCCCAGAAGTCCCTTTCTAGTATATTTCCCGTTTGAGTGAATGGCAACAGATCTCTTGCAAAAGTTGGAAGATGAAAGGGAGGCAGCAGATGTTTTGTCCTATTATAGTATACACATACTTTCTTTCAGTTATTCAATCAAACATAATCTGAGTGCTATCATGAAGGGATTTTGCAGTTGTAGTTAAAGTCCCTAATTAG
Organism: Papio anubis; assembly: GCF_008728515.1. Lineage (NCBI taxonomy): Eukaryota > Metazoa > Chordata > Mammalia > Primates > Cercopithecidae > Papio > Papio anubis. The sequence goes on along the minus strand of NC_044982.1, from coordinate 51,281,605 downwards.
TTGACTTTAAGTTGATAAAAGGGAGATTATCCAGGGTGGTTAATTCAATCAGTTAGAAGGCTTTTAAAATAGGGCTCTTCCCAGGCCAGGGCTTGCTAGTGAATTCTGTCAAACACTTAAAGAAGAACCAATTCTTCACGAATTCTTCCAAAATGTAAAAGAGGAGAAAACACTTCCCAAATTATTCTATAAGGCCCGATGCCAAAATCAAAGACAGCACAAGAAAAAATACTAAACACTAATATCTGTTTTGAATATAGATGCAACAATTCTCAATAAAATATTAGCAAACTGGATCTAGCAGCATATAAAAAAGAATTATACACCATGACTAACTAAAATTTATCCCAGGAATGCAAGGCTGGTTTAACACCTGAAATCAATTAATGTAATAAACTATATAGTAGAATAAGGGACAAAAACCACATGATCATTTCAATAGATGAAGAAAAAGTATTTGACAAAATTCAGCAACTCTTCATAATAAAATCAACAAATAAGGAATAGAAGGAAACTTCCTCAACCTAATAAAAGGCATTTATGAAAAACCATGTCGGGTGCAGTGGTTCATGCCTATAATCCCAGCACTCTGGGAGGCTGAGGCAGGCAGATCACGAGGTCAAGAGATCGAGCCCATCCTGGCCAACATGGTGAAACCCTGTCTCTACTAAAAAAAAAATACAAAAATTAGCTGGGTGTGGTGGTGCACACTTGTAGTCCCAGCTACTTGGGGGTCTGAGGCAGGAGAATTGCTTGAATCTGGGATGCGAAGGTTGCAAGTGAGCCAAGATCGTGCCACTGAACTCTAGCCTGGTGACAGAGTGAGACTCAGTCTAAAAAAAAAAAAAGAAAGAAAGAAAAACCAACAGCTAACATCATACTTAGTGGTCAAAGGTTGAATATTTTCTTCCTAAGATTAGGAACAAGACAAAAATGTCTTGTCTCACCACTTCTAATCAACATTTTACTGGAAGTTATATCCAGGGCAACTGGACAAGAACATTAAATAAAAGACATCCAGATTGAGTAGAAACAAGGAAAAATTGGCCAGGCGTGGCGGCTCATGCCTGTAATCCCAGCACTTTGGGAGATTCAGGCAAGCAGATCACCTGAGGTCAGGAGTTCAAGATCAGCCTGGCCAACATGGCGAAACCCTATCTCTACTAAAACTACAAAAATTAGCTGGGCATGGTGGTGTGCACCTGTAATCCCAGCTACTTGGGAGGCTGAGGCAGGAGAATTGCTTGAGCCTGGGAGGCAGAGGTTGCAGTGAGCTGAGATCGTGCTATTGCACTCCAGCCTGGGCGACAAGAGCGAGACTCTGTCTAAAAAAAAAAAAAAATTCTAGCTGCCTTTGTTACAGAAATTAACAAGCTAGTCCTAAAACTTACATGAAAATGCAAGGGACCCAGAATAATCAAAACAATCTTTAAAAAGAACAAAGTTGGAGAACTTACACTTCCTGATTGCAATACTTACTACAAAGCTATAGTAATAAAGATATTGTGGTGCTGACAGAAGACAGAAATATACATCAATGGAATAGAATTGAGAGTCCAGAAATAAACCCTCTTACATTGATGGTCAACTGATTTTCAATAAGGGTGCCGAGATAATTAATGAGGGAAAGCATACTCTTTCCAAAACATGTGATTGAGACAACTGGATATTCACATATAAAAGAATGAAGTTAAACCTTCAATCTCACATTGTACACAAAAATTATTTCTAAGGGGATTATGGATCTAAATATAAAAGCTAAATCTATAAAACACGTAGAAGAAAACATAGGAGTAAATCTTCTTGATCTAGGATTAGGGAATGATTTGTTAAATATGACACTAACAACCAAAGTGACAAAAGAAAAATATATCTATATAAATTGGACTTCACCAAAATTTAAAATGTTTGTGCTTCAAAGAATATCATCCAGACAGTGAAAAGACAGCTTACTAAATGGGAGAAAATATTTGCAAATTATGTAGTTGATAAGGGACTTGTATTTAAAATATATAAATAACTCTTACAATTCAACAATAAGAAGACAACCCCATTTGCAAAATGAACACAGGATTTGAGTAGACGTTTTCCAAAAAAGATATATGAATGGGCAGTTAGCACATGAAAAGGTGTTCAACATCATTAGTCATTAGGGAAATGCATATTAAAACCACAAAGAGATACTGTTTCACATCCATTAGAATGGCTAAAAAAAGTTTTTTAAATATACAATAACAAGCCAGGCATGGTGGCTTATACCTGTAATCCTAGCACTTTGGGAGGCTGAGGCATGTGGATCACTTGAGGTCAAGAGTTCGAGACCAACGTGGCCAACATTGTGAAACCCCATCTCTACTAAAAATATTTGAAAAATTAGCCAGGTGTGGTGGCAAGCACCTGTAATCTCAGTTACTCGAGAGGCTGAGGCAGGAGAATTGCTTGAACCCAAGAGGTGGAGGTTGCAGTGAGCCAAGATTGAGCCACTACACTCCTGCCTGGGCGACAGGCAGAGACTCTGTCTCAAAAATAAAATAAAAATAAAATAAAATAAAATAAACAGTAACAAGTGTTGATGAAGATGTGAAGAAATTGGAATCCTTATTAGTTGCTGGTGGGAATGTAAAATAGTGTTGCTATTTTGGAAAACAGGTTGGCACTTCCTCAAAAATTAAACATAGAGTTACCATATGACCCAGCAATTCCACTCCTAGGTATACACCCAAGAGACATGAAAATATATGTCCACACAAAAACCTTTACACAAAAGTTCAGAGCAGCATTATTTATAATAGTCCAGGAGTGAAAACAACTCAAATGATGAATAAATACTATTTTAAATGTGATATATTTACACAATAGAATATTCAACAATGAAAAAGAATGAAGCACTGATACATGCTACATCATAGATGAACCTTGAAAACATTTTGCTAAGTAAAAGAAGTCAGATGCAAACATATTCTATGAGTTCATTTATATGAGTTGTCCAGAACAGGCAAATCTACAGAGACAGAAAGTAGTTGTCTATGGCTGGTGGTGTGGGGGTTGGATGGATACAGGACTTTTTCCTGGGGTGATGAAAATGTTCTAAAATTGGTTGTCATGATGGTTGCACAACTTTTGTAATATACTGTCATCAACTGAATACTTTAAATAGGTGCATTATATAGTATGTGAATTTTATTCCAATAAAGCCGTTATTTAAAAAGCAGGGAGGGAAGGGTTACATCTCCCCTGAACTCAGAGACTCCAAACAGCAGCTGGACTTGCAATTGCACTCCCTTCCTCCTGAATCTTCCTTCCTGACTGCCTGTGGACAACAGGCTTTAGCCTGTTCCCATAGGGTTCCAGCCTGCTCATGATCTTCCCTTGCTGACTGCCCACTCTGTGGATTTCAGGCTTGCTTAGCCAGCCCCACAACTGTGTAAGCCAATTCCTTGTAACAAACAAACTCGTTCTGCCTACTGGTTGAAACCTGTTATGGAAACCAGTGGTCAAGAGTTTCTCTAAATATGTATCTCAAGAACCTGGGGTAGTTATCTGGTTGAGGATTTAGGGGTCATGGATTCTGCCAAATATCAAATCACCATTCACTTTTAGAATGATTGTTGACAAGGCTTTGGTCAGAGGGAATAGCAGTAGTTGGGACTGGAAAAGCAGCCTCCAGTGAAATCATATTGATTCTTTCTTTGTCCAAGGCGAAGAGCTCTCTCATCTTGACCATGAGCTTAATTTTTAAGCTCAATGGGTAAAGCGAACAAAAAGCTGAGTATTTTGGGAGGCCAGAGAACTTTTATTGCCTAACTTGATGTTTCCCCTGCTGTGGAGAATCACGCATTATTTTAACACCCTTGGTTCTATGCATGCTCTCACTCCTCTCACACACCGTAATTGATTAATGAGTTTGCAGAAGATAGTGGGCAGGCACAGCCTAGCTACATCCTCTTTCTTTCTCTGGGAACTGAGCTTTCTGCAGGGAGCCCACACTTCCCTTTGCTCTTCCATTCTATAATTGTACTTATACAGTAAGTCCTCACATAACATTGTTGATAAGTTCTTGAAAACTGACTTTAAGCGAAATGATACATAATGAAACCAGTTTTACCATGGGCTAATTGATATAACAAGAGTTAAGTTTCTATGGCATATTGCTGTCACAAAACATCACCAAACTTCTAAATAAAGACCCCAAACACTACTAACATTAAACATTAAAATAAATGTGAGGTTACCATATATTAAAGAAAGATTAATAAAGATAAACAAGGTAATTATTTACCCAATTTTTGATGAATCAGTGAGTGATGGCAGTCATTGTGGTGGAGGTGAAATCTAGGAATAAATGTTTACAAAGTGAAAATTTTAAGGAGCACCTACTACCACCACAAAGTTCAAAAACAGTACGCCAGGCATGATGGCTCATGACAGTAACCCCAGCACTTTGGGAGGCTGAGGCGAGTGGATCACCTGAGGCCAGGAGTTCAACACCAGCCTGGCCAACATGGAGAAACCTCATCCTACTAAAAATACAAAAATCAGCCAGGTGCGGTGGCACGCTCCTGTAATCCCAGCTACTCGAGTGGCTGAGGCATGAGAATTGCTTGAACCCAGAAGGCAGAGGTTGCAGTGAGCTGAGATCACTCCGCTGTACTCCAGCCTGCCTCAAAATAAATAAATAAATAAATAAATAACAGATATGGTGGGCTTGCCAAGTGCTTTTATGTGGCATTATTGTCAGGCATTTGTATGATTGCATGACAATCATACAAATTTGCAGACTTTACAGATTTTTACTTGACAATGATTTGTATTATTCATTCATTCCTTTTCCAACCGTCTTGTTCCAGTTCAGGGTAATGAGTGGCTGGAACCTCTCCCAGTAGCTCAGGGCACCAGGCAGAAACCCACCCTGGCCAGCATGCCATCCAATCGCGGGGCACACTCACACACACCCACACTCACTGAGATTGGGACCATATAGCATGCCAATGAACTTCACTCACATCTTTGGGATGCAAGAGAAAACCCATGCAGATGTGGGGAGAACACACAAACTCCACACAGACAGTGACCCCACTAGGAATTGATTTTTTTTCATAATCAACCTTATAACAAAATGATACTGAATGAAAGCACATTATTCAAGGACCTGCTGTACTTGACCCCATGGGAAGAAGGCTAGGTTAGGCCAGAAATATCTGAACCTACACAGGCAAGACTGTCTTGTAAGTGTGAAGTTGTTTTAAGAAGTCGATCTGCCAACAGGTAAATGTCATATTATCTGTTCAAGTCTTTATTAATAATGAAGATGATATGTGGCCTCCACTCAATCCCTAATGTCTTAGACTTTATTTTTTTTTGCAGGGGGTTGGCGGGGTGGGTGGCGGGACAGAGTCTTGCAGCTAGAGTGCAGTGGTGTGACCATAGCTAATGGCAACCTCAAACTCCTGGGCTCAAGTGATCCTCCTGCCTCAGCCTCCCAAGTAGCTGGGACTACACGTGCACACCACCATGTCTGGCTAATTTTTAAATTAGTAAATTTTTAGTAGTGATGGGGTCTCACTAGGTTGCCCAGGATGGTCTTGAGCTCCTGGTCTCAAGCGATCCTTCCACCTCAGCCTCCCCAAGTTTTGAGATTATAGGCATGAAACACTGCATCCAGGCTACATTTTATTTCATACTTTATCATTCGATTCAGAATTTGAAAGGGATGGTAGTTATTGGCCCCCGCAAAGACTTCAGCATGAGATAGTAGAAGAAGCAATTTACAAAAAAGTTTTGGACATGTGCAACAGTAACGCCCAAAGTAATAATTAAATTCTTAGACTTTTTTAAGAGTCAGAAGGTATCCTGGAGATAACCTAGCAGCTAGATTCCAACCCATAGAGGTTAAGTAATGTGTCCAAAGCTACCCAGCCTTCTAGTGACATATCAGAACTACAATCCAAATTTTCTTTTGGCCCACTGCACTTTCCACCATGCCCTGCTGCTTCCTTAATATGCTGAGATTTTTAAAATATCACATTATGCTATTTTGTTCTCATTTTATCTGTTTCCCTGAGTATCAGACTTTTGTCATTGTTATAAACAAAGGAATAAATGCGCTTCAGGTTAAATAATTTTCCCATGGCAATAGGGCTTATCAGAGGTAGCACTGGAAATGAAATATAGTACTCTAATTTTAGTCCAAGGTTGTACTCATGAGATTTATTTTTTCTGTCAAAATGCCAACCTGAAATAAATAGAAGAGTGGGACACCATGGAAGTGGAGTTGCTGTGGTGGAGGCTGTGGTTCATATATTAATTCAGCCAACGATCTCTGGTTCCTTTTCTGCCATGATGTCACAGTATGTTGTGGGATTAAAATTTCCTCCAGAAGAATAGAAGGAAATAAGTAGAATGGGGTGTCACTACCTAACTCCCAAAGCCTGTGATCTTAATTAACTCTAACATTGACTGCCTCCCCAGATCTATAAGGTGCAAAGGTAAACTTTCAAACAGTACAATAAAAGTTTGAGCAAATTTCTAGAAGCAGTTTACTTATACATTATTCATCAGAGTAATATAATTTAGCACTTGTATATTATAGGTTTCTTTAAATAACCATCCCTGCAGTTTTATTGCTGGAAATGCAGTGAAGATACACATTAGGCTGCAATTAGGACAGCATGGAGAATTACTTAACAGACTGGCAATCTGTTAATGAAGCCATTACTCCGAGTTTCTACAAAATCTACAACTGAATTTCATTTGATTTCTGACCAAAGGTCTTTAATCTTACCTGCTTTCCAGGCTGAGAATTAAATCATTCATTGTTTCACAAAATAGTTTTAAGCTACTGTGAATCAGGCACTGTTTTAGGCATTGGGAATAGGGTAATAAGTAGAACAAAGTTTCTGACCTGACTGAACAGAATATGTTACAAAATAATAAGCATAATAGAACCCCTTATTTGCTGCTGTTACAGATAGGCATACATCTTGTTTAACAAAGATATTACACTTGTGTCCTTAAAAAAGGAAAAACTATGGTCAAATAAATTTGCGAAATAATGCAATTATAGTCCCTTTTTAATGCTTCAAAATATACATTAGCTTATTAAAGACTTTGAGATATTACACAATAAAGAAATCTGTTTGACTTATTTGACTACCTAAACTTCATTTTTCTCTTTTGGAATAGTCGACGTCGTCTTCTTCTTCTTCTTCTTCTTCTTCTTCTTCTTCTTCTTCTTCTTCTTCTTCTTCTTCTTCTTCCTTCTTCCTCTTCCTCTTCCTCTTCCTCTTCCTCTTCCTCTTCCTCTTCTTCTGCGACAGAGTTTCGCTCTGTCACCCAGGCTGGAGTGCAATGGCGTGATCTTGGCTCACCGCAACCTCTGCCTCCCAGGTTCAAGCAATTCTCTGCCACAGCCTCCTGAGTAGCTGGGACTACAGTCGCTCGCCATCATGCCTGGCTAATTTTTGTATTTTTAGTAGAGACAGGGTTCACCATGTTGGCCAGGCTGTTCTTGAACTCCTGACCTTGTGATCCACCTGCCTCGGCCTCCCGAAGTGCTGGAATTACAGGCGTGAGCCACCATGCCCAGCCAGAATAGTGCTTCTTAACCTCCTGTGAATGCATGTTTCAAGAAGTCATTTTTAGAAATACTAAGCTGTAAGAACTCATTATTATACATTAGATAAGGAGTTAATATCCAAAATATACAAGGACCTGAGACTATTCAATAACAAGAAATCAAGTAACCCTATTAAAAATGGGCAAAGGACTTGAATAGCTATTTCTCAAAAGAAGACATACAAATGGCCAATAGCTATATGAAAAGATGTTTAACATCTCTAATTATCAGAGCAATGCGAATGAAAACCACAATGAGATGTCACCTCGCACCTGTTAGATTGTATATTATTGAAAAGATGAAAGATAGCAAGTGTTGGTGAGGATGTGCAGTAAAAGGAAACTTGTACACTGTTAGTGGGAATGTAAATTACTATAGCCATTTTGGAAAACAGTATAGAGGTTCCTCAAAAAACCAAAAATAGAATTACCATAAAATCCAGCAATCCCACTATGGGGCGTGTGCACAAAGGGAATGAAATGAGTATGCTGAAAGAATGTCTATATTCCCACGTCCATTGCAGCAGTATGCATGTTAGCCAAGATATAGAAACAATCCAAATGTTCATCAACAGATGAATGGGTTTTTAAAATTTGATGTATATCCACATTGGAGTACTATTCAGCCTTTAAAAAAATAGGGAATTCTATCATTTGTGACAACAAGGATGAACCTAGCGGATATTATGTTAAGTGAAATAAGTCAGGCATGGAGAGACAAATACAGTATGACCCACTTATATGTGGAATCTAAAAAAGCCAGACTTCTAGAAGTAGAGAGTAAAATGGTGGTTACCAGAGCCTTAGGGACAGGGTAGTGGGGGGTGAACCAGAAAGGAGAGAGAATTTGTCAATGGGTGCGAAGTTACAGCTAGATAGGAGGAGTAAGTCCTGGTGTTCTACTGCACGGCAAGGTGACTATAGCTAATAATAATGTATCGTATATTTCAAATGAGCTAAAAAGAGAGGGTTTTTAATGTTCTCACCACAAAGAAACAATAAATATTTGAGATGGTGGATATGCTAATTACTTTGATGTGATCATGCCACAATTTATACATGAATTGAAATATCACTTTGGGGCCAGGCACGGTGGCTCACGCCCGTAATCCCAGCACTTTGGGAGGCCGATCATGAGGCAGATCGTGAGGCCAGCCTGATCGACATGGTGAAACTCCATCTCTACTAAAAATGCAAAGATTAGCCTGGCGTGGTGGCACATGCCTGTAATCCCAGCTACTCAGGAGGCTGAGGCAGGAGAATAGCCTGAACCTGGGAGGCAGAGGTTGCAGTGAGCCAAGATTGGGCCACGGCACTCCAGCTTGGGTGACAGAGTGAACCTCCTGCTGAGGCATAAGAATCACTTGAACCCGGACGATGGAGGCTGCAGTGAGCTGAGATGGTGCCACTGCACTCCAGCCTGGGTGACAAAGCGAGACTCAAAAAAAAAAAAAAAAAGAGAATATCACTTTGTGTTCCATAAATATGTACAATTATTATTTGTCAATTAACAATAAAATAAATTAAAACCAATGACCAAAAACCAAACCCTGGAATTTTGGAATCAGCCATTTCTCCAAGAAACCCTGGTTTCTTCTAATGGGAAATGACATTTCAAGACCACAATGGAGTGACTGTTTCTAAGTCTTTTCAGTGGAAAGAACTACATATAGTAGGTATAATGTCTTATGAGTTGTGAACTTCAAAAATCTGAGACAGTTCACAGTTAATTTGGAAAGCGTATTTTGCCAAGGCTGAGGACCTGCACCTGTGACACAGCCTCAGGAGTCCTGACAACATGGGCCCAAGGTGGTAGGGGCACAGCTTGCTTTTGGAATTTTTTTTTTTTTTTTTGAGACTCACTGTGTCATCCAGGCTGGAGTGCAGTGGTGCCATCTCAGCTTACTGAAACCTCCGCCTCCTGGGTTCAAATGATTCTCCTGTCTCAGCCTCCTAAGTAGCTGGGATTACAGGTGTGCACCACCATACCTGGCTAATTTTTGTACTTTTAGTAGAGACAGGGTTTTGCCATGTTGGCCAGGCTGATCTTGAACTCTTGATCTCAAGAGATGCTTCTGCCTCGGCCTCCCAAAGTACTGGGATTACAGGCTTGAGCCACTGTGCCTGGCCTGGTTTTGTACGTTGTAGGGAGACATGAGACATCAACATGTGTAAGATGTACATTGATTCAGTCTGGAAAGGTGGGATGGACAACTTGAGGCAAAAGCAGGACAACTGGAAGCAGGGAGGAGCCTTCCAGGTCATAGGTAGATAAGATTTAAATGGCTGCATTCTTTTGAGCTTCTGATTAGCCTCTCCGAATGAGGCAATCAGATATGCATTTATCTCAGGGAGCAGAGGGGTGACTTTGAATAGAAGGGGAGGCAGATTTGCCCTAAGCAGTTCCCAGCTTGAGTGATTTTTGGGGCCCAGAGATTTATTTCCTTTCCGGAGTTTATGCTAACATTTCCATTTTAAATTATAACTACAAGGTTTTTAGTTAACTTCTGTATTACATCTGTATCTCCTTTCCTCCACGCCAAGAACCCTAGTTCTCAAGGTAACAGGGGATGATAGAATTTGAAAATTTCATGACTTTCATTTACTTTTTCCCACATAAAACCAGCAGTCATAGAATAATAGTAGTAGTTATTTTAGAATAACAACATGTTACTACTGACAATTAATATTCATAATATAATCACCGCCAACTACTGAAAATGGTAAACAATTTTGCATGTTATCCCCATTCTTACCCCAGTTTTAAATTGTTGTATCATAGCTACCCTGTCAGATTATATAACCTTTATATTCTATCATCTGCCTCCCTTTTAAATTTTATTTTGTCTTAGTTCTACAGGCAACTTCCTCCTTTCATCTACTACTTCTCTTAAGGCATTTTGTGTATGTATGTGAGTGGGTTTCCCTTTTTTCTTCTAGTTTATTTATGTATTTATTTATCTATTTTTTGAGACAGACTCTCACTCTGTAGCCCAGGCTAGAGTGCAGTGGCGCGATCTTGGCTCACGGCAAGCTCCACCTCCCGGGTTCAGGCCATTCTCCTGCCTCAGCCTCCCGAGTAGCTGGGACTACAGATGCCCGCCACCATGCCCAGCTAATTTTTTTGTATTTTTAGTAGAGATGGGGTTTGACCATGTTAGCCAGGATGGTCTCAATCTCCTGATCTTGTGATCCACCCGCCTCGGCCTCCCAAAGTGCTGGGATTACAGGCGTGATCCACTGCGCCCGGCCTTTCGTTCTAGTTTAGTGTTAATTATTACTATAATTTTTTTTTTCTTTCTCCTTTTTTTAGAGATGGGGTTTCCCTATGTTGCCCAGGTTGGTCTCGAACTGCTGGGCTCAAGCAATCCTTCTGGTTCAGCCCCGCGAGAAACTGGAACCACAGGCGTGCACCACCACACCCAGCTAATTTTTTGTAGAGACAGGGTTTCGCCATGTTGCCCAGGCTGTCTGGAACTCCTGGGCTCAAGTGATCCACCCGCTTTGGCCTCCCAAAGTGCTGGGGTTACAGGCATGAGCCATATGAGTCATTCCGTCTGGCCACATTATAGTGGGTTTTATTTATTTGGGTTTTTTTTTTTCCACGTTATAGTTTTGATCTGCTTCTTGAGTATGTCTTTATGCTGTACTTTTATTTTTTGTAGGAATGTTATTCTGCCCCTTATTTTCTCTTTTTACCTTTTAGTGAATTTGGAATTTGACCTTAGTATTTTTCTATTGTTCGTTCTTAAGTAAAATTAGTTTTTCTGAACTTTTAAATCGTGGCTAGGTTCAGATAGATTTTGCTAACATCACTGAGGTACTTCTTTGCTTTTGTGTAAAGTTTTAAATATATAGCTGTCTGCAGTTTTGAGATTTCCTAGCTCTGCTCTCCTTATTTACTTTTTATCTGGATCTCCTTTTTTTTTTTTTTTTTGAGATGGAGTTTCACTCTTGTTGCCCAGGGTGGAGTGCAATGGCACGATCTCGGCTCACTGCAACCTCCGCCTCCCGGGTTCAAGCAATTCTCCTGCCTCAGCCTCCCGAGTAGCTGGAATTACAGGCAGGCACCACCATACCCGGCTAATTTTGTATTTTTAGTAGAGACGGGGTTTCTCCATGTTGGTCAGGCTGGTCTTGAACTCCTGACCTCAGGTGATCCACCCGCCTCGGCCTCCCAAAGTGCTGGGATTACAAGTGTGAGCCACTGCACCCGGCCTGGATCTCCTTTTTATGTGTTGTCCCTATCCTGATCGATTTTGATCACACACCCAGCAGTTTCTTTCTGAGCTGTGTCCTGGAAGTGAGATTTGGACAGACAGTATTGGAAATTCAGAGGGGCTAGAATGTCTAGAATGTCCCCACCCCTTTAGGTTTTACTGGGTTTCCTTGTGCTCATCTGCAATTAAAATGGGCAAAACCCCTTCCAGTTTCAGTTGCCACTCACAGATTGATCCATTGTGCTTTCCAGTGATGCCTGTTGCTCTTTGGAATCTCCTGTTCTCAGTCTATCAAATGTCCCATGGGCTCCCTTTCCTATCTCTTACACACACTCCAACATCATGCAGGTCTTGTGCTTGATGGTGATGTGTCCCCATATGCTTGTATTCTGTGGTTTGGGGGAATGCCTTGCCATTTTCTTTTGCTGTAAATGTGATCCATGAGTTTTAATTTTGTTGTCTAGTTTCTCTGTTTATATGTAGGGGTTTGAGGAGATCCAAAACCATGCTCTTATTGTCATGTTTCTAGAAGCCCTATAACTTTCAGGGAACTGAAATTTAATATATTTTATATGATACATTATGCTTTTAAAAAATAATTCTTCTAAAGTAATTTCAATCTTACAGAAAATTGCAAGAATAATTTGGAGACTTCTTTGTATCCTTTACTTAGATTCCCTAATCAATTGTTAACATTTTACCACATTATCTTTTTCTCTTTCATTTTGTATATAAAACATATAAAAGTCCAGTAAAATCATTATAATCAATAAATTAAAATTGATACAATACTAACATCGAAGCTGCAGACTGCATTCAAATTTCACTGATTGTCTCCATAATGTGCTTTATAATCACACTTTCCTTTCTGACCCAGGAACCAATAGAAGATCATGTGTTGAATTTAATTGTTATGTCTCTTTAACCTCCTTCAACTTGGAGATTCCTCAGTTTTTCCATGTCTTTCATGTTGACAGTTAAAAAGAGAACAGGCAATTAATTTGTAGACTGTCCTCACACTTGAGTTTGCCTTAAGTTTCTCATGGTTAGATTCAGGTTATTTGTTGGTAGTGGGTTTTTGTGGAGACGTACCACAGAAGTGATGCTATGTTCTTCCCAATGCGGCATCAGAAGGCAACAATGTAATTTGTTCTATTTCTATCAGTGTTGACTTTTATCACTTGGTTAAGATGGTGTCTGCCGAATTTCTTCACTGTAAAATTAATTAATAAGTATTTTGTACTTACTAGGTTAAAAGTTATGAATAAGTATTTTGTGGAGAGCTACTTTTTTTTTTTTTAAGTTCAAACTCATTTCCCTTTTATTAAAGTCCAAGTTACCATCACATGGCTTGGTACTTAATAAAGGAAAACTTTTTCAAATAAGGTAATATGTTATCATCAGTATTTCCAGGTAACTGTTTACACTCAAGTAGCAATATCAATAAATCCTTGGGAAGCCATGGCGTTTACATTTTGTCAAGGCCCAGTTCCTCCGGAGTGGAGATTCCGAGTTCATTTAAAGTTGATCTAAGTTCCTGGATGACATAGGGGTAGATTTCCTTATGAGGTCCTGCTTTGTCCTAAACGACCTCTAGGATGCGAACTGCACTAGCAAAATCGTTTAACCGTCTGCATGCCCACAAAGCAACATCAATGATTTTGGGCTCTGGAACCAGATCATAGCTAACAAGTGTGTTGTTCATCCCTTTATGCAATTCCCAGGCATCTATATCTGGCTTGTTGGTGTATGTTACCCAGCGAGCATCAAACTCCTCATCTGTCTCGTGTGACCCATGGGAATAGCAGTGAACTGACTGGATAGCCGCGGCGGGGCCGGGGGTTGGGGCAGAATGCAGGAGGCCTCGAGGGCCGGCCCGGGCGGTTGCGGTCACCGCGCAGCGGCGGAGAGCGGCGCCAGCATGACGGCGATGGTGGCGCGCAGGCTGAGGATGGAGAGAAACCGGTGTGAGTTCGCGGGTTGCTCAGCATTTGGTGGGGGCCGGCGAGAGCTACTTTTATGTTATATAAATATCGCGTTCTTCATCACATTCCCCAGTCCCCACTTCCCTACTGGCTTTAGCATCCATTATTGGTTTTTTCCTAAATCAATTATTACTATAATGGTTGACAAATGATGCTATTCTAATCCCATTATTCTTTCTACATTTATTAGTTGGCTTTCTATTATAAGGTAAAGTTTTACTTGGCCTAGCACAGTGGCTCATGCCTGTAATTCCAGCACTTTGGGAGGCAAAGGCAGGTGCACTTGAGGCCAGGAGTTCGAAACTAGCCTGGTCAACATAGTGAGACCTCATCTCTACAAAAGAAAAAAAAAAACAAAAGATTAGCCCGGCATGGTGGTGCATACCTGTAGCATCACCTACAGGGGAGGCTGAGGAATGAGAATCACTTGAGCTCAGGAGTTCGAGGTTGCAGTGAGCCATGCTTGTGCCACTGCACTCCAGCCTGGGTGACAGGGTGAGACTGTCTCTTAAAAAAAAAAAAAAAAAAGCTTTTCCTTCTTCCTTGTTTATCTATTTTATTCAATGGATAATCTGTTGCTATCATTTATTTTGATGTTCAAATTGTTCCAGATTTAGCTAATGGAAGCCCTTCAAACTAGGACTCCTTCTTCTAACATGTCCTCATCATTCTTTGACTGCTTTCCTACTTTCGTGATAAACAAGATGTTCCAGGAACATTTTGTACTGTCCTTGTTCCAGTCCTAAAATCAACCATTTCTTCAAGGATTTCTGGATTCTGTTAGTGGAGAATGGTATTCAGAAGCCTCCATCTGGGTGCTGGGTGTGATCATTGCTACTAGGAGATCACTGCTTCCAGGTTTAGTCTTCTCCCTTTCTGAACTGTTAATTCCCTTTTGTGACAGAGAAAAACCCAGCTCTCATCTCAATACGCTCACTTAATTAATCTACCTGTATGTAACCAATCTCCTGACCTTATGGCTGCCTTGCAAACCAAGATATTACTTTGCAGTGAGGCCATTGTGTAGTAGAAATGAGGCTAGCCCCTTTGCTCTTCCCACTATAACTTGTAAATGCACTACACAAAGCCAGTGAGATCCTTTTCTAAGCTAATTCCTATTCTTTATGCAAAAGAGAGTACGTGTAAAATTTGAGACTCCATTTATTGAATTTATTATAATTTTGTGAAATTTATTTTGCTATAAAAATGAATGTATAAATATTATAATATTAGAATCAAAATTTATTTTTAATCTGAAGTTTCTGGCTTTGCGTTCATGAGTTTGTTATGATACAATGAGAATATTTGCTCAACTGCTTTTTGGATACACAATTTAACAAATGAGACCTGACCAGCAGGGGAAAAAATAGTGAGAATTAAAAAAAAATTAACTACAAGTTCAATATGTTTTTAAAAAGTGATTTTAAAAGATAACAAGTCTCATATCACTTTTAATCAATGTTTTCTAAAATATTTACTACATCATTGTAAGCTTTGTTATTACTAATAATAACTGTGATCTGTCTGAGCATTATTGCTTACAAAGCACCTAACAAATATTGTCTCAATCTTTTCCCAGTTCTGTAGAGTAGATGATGTTATCTCCATTTTACAGACAGATCATATACTTATTGAGGCTATGCAACTTGTTAAAGATTGCCCAACTGTTAGGTGGCAGAAACGGTATATAAACAGAGTTATTTTAACTTACCATTTATTCTTCCCTTTTCATTATTTCATTCCTCTGAATTAGGAATTGTCTTTTTTTTCTTTCTTTCTTTCTTTTTTTTTTTTTGAGATGGAGTCTCGCTCTGCCAGGCTGGAGTGCAGTGGTGAGATCTTGGCTCACTGCAAGCTCCGCCTCCCGGGTTCATGCCGTTCTCCTGCCTCAGCCTCCCGAGTAGCTGGGACTACAGGTGCCTGCCACCATGCCCGGCTAATTTTTTTGTATTTTTTTTAGTAGAGACGGGGCTTCACTGTGTTAGCCAGGATGGTCTTTATCTCCTGACCTTGTGATCCGCCCGCCTCGGCCTCCCAAAGTGCTGGGATTACAGGCATGAGCCACTGCACCCGGCCTGAATTGGAAATTTTCTCTCATCTTGCCTGTCCTGTTTGACAGATTATAAATGAATAACTACTCTCCCATGTAATTTACTAATTTTGTCACCTAGGCTTAGATCAATCAACTCTAATAGGTTCATTTATTCAAGTTGCCGAAAGTGCCTATTGTCCCCCAGTATTTATTTCCTTGCTTTGCACAGTAATAGAATGTTTAGCCAGACAAATGGCCACCTCAGAAAAAAGTTCATTTCCGGCTGGGAGCAGTGGCTCACACCTGTAATCCCAGCACTTTGGGAGGCCGAGGTAGGCGAATCACTTGAAGTCAGGAGTTCAAGAACAGCCTGGCCAACATGGTGAAACCCTGTCTCTACTAAAAATACAAAAATTAGCCAGGTGGTAGTGGTGTACACCTGTAATCCCAGCTACTTGGGAGGCTGAGGCAGGAGAATCACTTGAACCTAGGAGACAGAGGTTGCAGTAAGCGGAAATCGCGCCACCGTACTCCAGCCTGGGCGACAGAATGAGACTCTGTCTCAAAAAAAAAAAAAAAAAAAGAAAAGAAAAGAAAAAAGAAAAAATGTTCATTTCCTAGCCTACTTGTCAGGTGGGTATGGCCATGTGATAAGGGTAGTAATGCTAACAGCTCCTAGGAACCTTCCTTCAAATGTGCCCCCTGTACTCCTTTTTTGTCACTTCCTCCATCCTGTTTCCTGGAGCAGAAATCCTGCCTTGTATAATGAGAATTAGGACTCTACCCCAGGAATGTCATCAGGGTGGTGAGCTAGAAGGAGACCCCTGGGTCCAAATAACTTTATGGGGCAGAGCTACCATATCTATCCGGACTGCAAAATTCCAGACTTCAGAAAACTCAAAAGCCACTGGATGTTTTTGTTTAAGAGCATGTTGCTTTGTCACCCAGGCTGGAGAGCAGTGGCTATTCACAGGCACAATCTTAGAACTTTGCAGCCTCCACCTCCCAAGAGATCTCACCTAAGCCTCCTGAGTAGCTGGAACCACAAGTGCAGGCCACCATGCCCAGCTAAGCCACTGATATTTTGACTTGGCCAGTCACAACCTAATGTATACATTCAGTATCTATCTGCAGATCCTACCTAACCAGTCCCAAAGTTGAGTGAGACTGACCATTCACCCCACATCCAGAGGCAGGCCCTGATTGCTTTAGGGCGCCTCAGGGTGATTTCAATGTAGGGCATAGGGCCATAGTGGTTGGTTCAGTAATGAGTGCCTAAGTCAGTCAGCTTACAGCCTTCCCCTGGCCTCAGTGGCTGGTTCCCTAAGACACAAATCATGGGAGGTTTGGGAGAGGTGCCCTCTCTTAGGGAAGGATGTAGCCCAGGTGTAAACACGGAGGCACATAGCTTTAGAGAAATCAGGCTGAGGATGTGACTGGCTGGTGCAGGAAGGTAGAAATAAAAGAATTGTGGATGTTTTCCTTCAGATTCGACCAACCCTAAAACCTGCCTGACTTGTGGTCTTTTCAGAGAATGAGCCAACAATCATCCAGTTATATTGTTTAAGCTAATTTGAATTGAGTTTTCTGTTCATTGTATTCAAGGTCATATAACTGATATACCTTCCAGTGTCTTCAGGATTACATCAATGTTTAATAATGTAGATTGACATTTTTAGGGTAGTGTTTTTTGATTTTTTTTTTGACCAGTTTGAACACAACTGTAATGGATTCCTATTTTATTCAGTATGTGATCACCTTTTGCTATTGTATGTGTGTGTGTGTATGTGTGTGTGTGTGTGTGTGTTGTGGTCTCACTCTGTCACCTAGGCTGGAGTGCAGTGGTGCAATCATGGCTCACTGCAATCTTGACCTCCTAGACTCAAGGGCCCATCTCAGCCTCCCAAGTAGCTGGGACTACAGGCATGTGCCACTATATCTGGCTAATTTTTTAAATAATTTTTTGTAGGCCGGGCGCGGTGGCTCAACCCTGTAATCCCAGCACTTTGGGAGGCCGAGGCGGGTGGATCACGAGGTCAGGAGATCGAGACCATCCTGGCTAACATGGTGAAACCCCGTCTCTACTAAAAATACAAAAAACTAGCCGGGCGTGGTGGCGGGCGCCTGTAGTCCCAGCTACTCGGAGGCTGAGGCAGGAGAATGGCGTAAACCCGGGAGGCGGAGCTTGCAGTGAGCCGAGATCGCGCCACTGCACTCCAGCCTGGGTGACACAGCGAGACTCCATCTCAAAAAAAAAAAAAAATTTTTTTTGTAGAGATGGGGTCTCACTGTGTGGTCTAGGCTGGTCTTGAACTCCTGGGCTCAAGTGATCCCCCTGCCTTGGCCTCCCAAAGTGCTGGAATTTACAGGTGTGAGCCACCACACCCAGTCTTATTTATTTTCATGTTCAAATTTTCCCAATTTAACACAACTTTTTTCACACAGTTTGTCCCGTTGCTTTATTCTCTGATTTTATTTTTCAAATCTTGAAGGATGGTTTTGTAAAGGCTGCAATGGATGTGTTAAAATTCGAATGTGAAGCTTACCCTTTCTGGAAAATCACTCCTTGGTTTTCTTATGCTGTCTCATTTCTCTACTGCCTCGTTTCTCTACCTCTTCCTTTGCCCATTTTTCAAATTGTTTCTGTACTGACTCCCTTCACAAATCTGTTTTCTTCTCCAGCTCCTGAAAAGTGCTAGTTTTTTGGTTTTGTTTTTTACATCTTATTTTAAAAATTCATTTTAAAAAATCTTGTATATTCTTCCAATGAAAAAATTATTTCTTTAATTGACAAACTAAAATTGTATATATTTATGGTGTACATTGTGATGTTTTGAAATATGTATACATTGTGGAATGGCTAAATTGGGCTAATTAATACATGCATTACCTCATGCACATCATTCTCTTGTGGTAAGAACTCTGAAAATCTACTTTCTTAGCAATATTCAATTATGGAATAGAGTATGATTAATTATAGTCACTGTGCTCTACAGTAGATTCCCCAAACGTTTTCACCTTGCAATTGAAAGTTTGTGTCCTCTGACCAACATCTCCCCATTTCCCTCCCCAGCTCTGGCAATCATCAGTCTACACTCTTGCTTTTCAGTGTTCCAATTTTTTAGAATCCACATATGAATGAGATCATGTGGTATTTCTTTTTGTGCCTGGCTTATTTCACTTAATATAATGTCCTCCAGGTAAATCCATGCTGTTGCAAATGACAAAGCTTAGTTCTTGACCCACAGATTTAATGTGAAGTCTTTCTCAGAGGTGTCACTTACTCATAACTTCAGATAATCACCTTTGCAATTGTCTCCAATCCTCACTGTGTTTCAGGCCTCGATTTCCAACTCCACCAGGAGGCATGGTAGCCATCTAAAGGCAGTGTACCTCAAACTGAAATCTTCATCCTAAACTATTAATAGCTGTCTGCAAGTTTTTCTATTCTTACCAAGCATGCTTTTCTTTCAGTCTCTCAATTTTAAAACTTTGAGGTCATTCTTATCTTCTACTTTTCCTTTTCTACCACATTTAGCCCATAAGCAAAGTGTTGTTTCTTCTATAAAGTTTTCAAGGACCACTACTAGGGCATAGCCCTTCACAATCTCACATCTGAATAAGTGTGTTTATTTTTTAACTTGTCATTTTCTCCACCCTTACAACTCAATTTATATGTGAATTACAAAAAACCGCCCTGCTTTAAAGACTCCTTAAAACTCTTATCCTAGCACTTAAGGCCCCCAAATTGGTTCTTTACTTGGCTCTCCAAACCCATCTCCCCCTACTTGTTTACATCAACTGGACAAAGTGGTGTACCAATTTCTTCCCAAATGCTACATTTGCCTATCTTTTTTTTTTTTTTTTCTTTTTCGACCGTGCCTGTCTGCCGTTGTCCCTGACGTGGAGTGCAGTGGCCGGATCTCGGCTCACTGCAAGCTCCGCCTCCCGGGTTCACGCCATTCTCCTGCCTCAGCCTCCCGAGTAGCTGGGACTACAGGCGCCCGCCACCTCACCTGGCTAGTTTTTTGTATTTTTTAGTAGAGACGGGGTTTCACCGTGTTAGCCAGGATGGTCTCGATCTCCTGACCTCGTGATCCGCCCATCTCGGCCTCCCAAAGTGCTGGGATTACAGGCTTGAGCCACCGCGCCTGGCCATTTGCCCATCTTCTTTGTTCCATCATTCTGAAATGCCCTCTGTCTTCTTACATGTTTAATCTTATCTCTTTTTCAGTTATTATTATTTTTTGAGACAAGGTCTCATGTCTTGCTCTGTCGCCCAGGCTGGGGTGCAGTGGTGTGATCTCAGCTCATTATAACCTCTGCCTCCCAGGCTCAAGCCGTCTTTCCACCTCAGCCTCTTGAGTAGGCTGGGACAACAGGACTGTGCCTTGCTAATTTTCATGCCTGGCTAAGTTTTGTATTTTTTGTAGAAATGGAATTTCACCATGTTGCTCAGGCCGGTCTCAAACTCCTGAACTCAAGTGATCTGCCCATCCCAGCCTCCCAAAGTGCTGGAATTACAGGTGTGAACCACCACACCCAGACTAATTTTATCTCTTTTTCAAAGCTCAAGTCAGTTTCTTTGTTTTCCCTTTGGCTTTTTGTTTTCTTTTTTGAGACAGAGTCTCACTGCCACGCCCAGGCTGGAGCACAATGGCGTCGTCTGGCTCACTGCAACATCTGCTTCCCGGGTGATTCTCCTGCCTCAGCCTCCCAAATAGCTGGGATTACAGGTACACACCACCATGCCCAGCTAATTTTTAAATTTTTAGTAGAGGCAGCGTTTCACCACATTGGCAAGGCTGATCTCAAACTCCTGACCTTGTGATCCACCTGCCTCAGCCTCCCAAGGTGCTGGGATTATAGGCATGAGCCACTGCACCCAGCCTCAAAGAAATAGTTCCTAAGGTGGTAAGATGGAGGTCCGATCTCCACTTTTTCGCTTTCTCTTCCTAGAGTCAACCTAATCGAAGACACCCAGCCATCTAGCACACCTTCCAGCAAATGCAGAAAACACCTACAGGATGTTTAATCTTACCTGTTAAAACAGTCTGATTATTTCATAGACACCACAACCTGAGGGCAGACCACCAAGGCCTCTTTTTTCTCCTTCTACCTTGAGCTTCCAGTATTGGAAACCCCAACCTCATCTGGAAAAACCAGACTGGATCCAAAGACTGACAGTCAGCCCCAGAAGCAGTGGGTCCCTGGAGTCAAGAGAAAAAGAGATTAAAGAGAGAGAGAGAGGAGGGAAGGGAAAGAGAGAGAGAGAGAGACAGAGAGAGGGAGAAAGAGAGACAGAGACTACAGGAGAGGAGGCTTCTCTGTGAAGGGGATGGGAGAAGGAGAGGCTGAGACCTGGCCCCAGTGAGAGAATCTGAGGGAGTAGAAACTGCTAGAAGAAACAGAGGAATCACTCCTGTATCTCCAGTGCTAGAAGCAAAAGGCTGTTTTGTACATTCTTTCAGACTGTGTGAACTTGCCCTCCTGGGTAAGGTCAGGTAGTAAGACTACTTGGGGACAAGTACAGTATTATTCCCTCCTTTTTGGAATATGAATGCAATGTACTAGTCAGGGTGCTGGCTAGAAATAGATGACACATTTACTGGGTTTCACTGAAGAATTTAATAAAGGGACTGTTTTCAGAGGGGTGGGCAGGATTGAGGGACCCATCAAAGGCTAGTAAAGCACCCAGGGATTAAATCTATTACCACCGCAGGCCTGAAGAGACAAGGGAAAGGCGCAGTATCACCATAGACTGGGCAGTCAGAACCGTGGAAAAGAGACAACCTGGCAGTAGCTGTGGCCACAGAGGGTGGTAGGAAACCAATTCCTCTTTCCCTCTTCCCATTACCAGGAGTAGTGCTTCTCTTTGGCCATTCCTAACAAGAAGCCACAGAATAAGGGAGGGCAGTGCATACAGTCCTTGGAAATCATCCTTGTAAGATACAGAGGAGGGCAGAGGAAAGGCAGATTATGGATCTGTGGTGAGAGGATAAACGCAGCATATATAATGCACCACAGTTATAACAGTGATTGTTCTCTACTCTGAATCCCATAGCACTTATTGCTAAAACCCTCATTTCAATTTTCAATGACCATCTCCTGCGTGCTTCCCAAAAGTACTAGATGCTTGGGCATGATACACAAATTAACCACACATGGCCCCTTTAGGAGCTCAAATCTGGTGGGCCACCTTTGGACACAGAATTTGCTGCTTTATATTGTGTTTTGTCTTTTCTATGGGTGCGGTGGGTGGGTTGGATTTTTATAGATGAAAAGAGCAGAGATGTTTTCAAGTCTGATGTGATGGGAGTTCTACATCAGGCTCCACACAAAATTAGAATCTCAGTCCAGATACTGTGGCAAATGTACTGACACCATAACAGCTTTTGTAACTATCGCATCTGACTCAGATGACGGTGTCGCTCTGCTTCCTACTTTTGTCTGACTCCCATTCTTGTAACCTGACTTTCTCTGCCTGCTCACTGCTGACCCTCTTTGTATGTCTCACTTTCAGATTCCCTGAAAGAGGATGAAATTGGGCCAGTTTATCCTTCTCTGTGCCTCCTGGGCAGAGCGCTTCTACAAGCCATCTTAAGTGGCAATGCTTTGTGTCCAGTCTATAGATGAGCAGCTTTGTCCTGAGTAGCCAGATCACATGAGACAAATACGGCAACTGTCATGAACATCTGTCATTCGCAGCTGCCCGAAATCTTCCAAATAGTCTCTCCTCGTTATCACAGTTCCTCAGTAGAAATCCTGCCTTCTCCATGTGGAACCCCAAACTCCCTTTCCAAGATTTCCTTCTTGTCAGGGTGCATACGAGTGACGTAGATTCTGCTAACTAGATTCCAGCATTTGTTTCAAGATGGAGTTACATGGGGAAGGAGGGAGAGTACAGGGCCTGCATTTTGCAGGTGCAGATCCTGGCAAAGATGGTGTGGTTCTGGAGCTGGTGAAGTGAACCATAGAAACAAAAGAAGCAATGGACATTCACATCTGCACTTACTCTATATCCCAGTTCTAGATAACTTTCTGTTTCCCTGAGGATGAGGACTTCATGGAGAGATAAGGCTGTCAAAATCGTTGCTGACATCCTGCAGCCAGAGAAAATGTTTCAAAATACAGATTGGATCATTACCCTCCAAAGGTTTTCTTGTGCCTCTGCTATAGCCAAGGGAAGACAAGAGTGAGCTCTCCTGTTGTTCTAGGAAGAGGATGAGAGACAGGTAAGGCAGGTCCCAGTGCATAGCTAGGGGCAGCCTACATCAACTGTCTCCCAGCTGACCCAGAGATACATTGAGCTTGCCCTGCCCAGCCCACATCAGCTGACCCCCTGCTGACCCCAAAACACATGAGCAAGTCCAGCTGAGATTAGAAGAGCTGCCCAGTTTAGCCCAGATCAGCTGACCCCCAGGTGGTAACCCTGGGACATATGAGCAAGGCCTGCTGAGGTCAGTAAACCTACTCATCCCTACCCAGTTAAAATCAACCAATCCCCAGCTGAGCCACAGTTTCATTGTTAAGATAGAGCTACTCATTGAACTGGACCAGTCCTGGCTCCAGGACTGGAGACTGTGGCACTTTTCAGGTGCTACATTGAAAAGATACTCAGGTGGCCCAATACTCTTGCCTTTGTGAGAGAGAGGAGATCCCTCCAGCACTCAATACCCCCTCAAATTATTATTTTGAATAGTAGCAACCTGAAGGGCTTTTGTGTCATCAAACGTTTCACTACCACATGCAGGAATCATGCAAGAATAATTATTTCCTTGATCACAGTTGGACTCCACATTCTAGAAACGTGAAGACTTTGACAGTACCACTTGCTTCCTCCTTGGCTTTTTTTTTTTTTTTGAGATGGGATCTTGCTCTGTCGCCCAGGTTGGAGTGCAGTGGCGAGATCTTGGCTAACTGCAACCTCCGCCTCCTGGGTTCAAGCAATTCTCCTGCCTCAGTCTCCTGAGTAGCTGGGATTACAGGCATGCACCACCACGCCCAGCTAATTTTTTTTTTGTATATTTAGTAGAGGTGGAGTCTTGCTCTGTCGCCCAGGTTGGAGTGCAGTGGCAAGATCTTGCCTCATTGCAACCTCTGCCTCCCGGGTTCAAGCAATTCTCCGGCCCAGCCTCCCGAGTAGCTGGGATTACAGGCATGCACCACCACGCCTGGCTAATTTTTTTTGGTATTTTTAGTAGAGATGGGGTTTCATCATATTGGCCAGGCTGGTCTTGAGCTCCTGACCTTGTGATCCGCCCTCCTCGGCCTCCCAAAGTGCTGGGATTATAGGCGTGAGCCACCGCGCCGGCCTCTTCCTTAGCTTTTTAATGTTAAAAGTAGTGAAGTAAGTTGAAACCATTTGTATGACTCCTCCAGTAAATTGCCCCATTCACATTCAAAGGCTAGACAAAAATCAAGGAGGGAGCTGAGAATGGGGAGTTTTCTTTGACCTTTGTGCAGAATAAAGCCCTCATGGCCTTGGAATGAAATATGAACTCAGGGAAGGAAAAGCTTTTGGCCAGCATTTTATGGGCTTCCCTCCCCTGCTTCCACTGAGGTCTGTGCCTGTTGCCAGCTGCTGGTTTGGGTCTAGGTGCAATGCTCGCTGGTGCTCTCTGCGTCTGATGTGGCTGGCAGTGTCCTGGCAACCTGAGGGATTCAGAGTGATGATGATGATGCTGTGTGTCACACCTGTCCTAGGGATACTGTGCCAGGTGGTGGCGGCATAACCAGGTACCTCATCCCAGGCCCACGTCCTCATGGATTGCTGTGGAAAATGGTGGTATCCATAGTCATATTTCTAATTATTAAAAGTTTACTTTATGCAAGTACAGACAAATGACTGGCCACTTTTGCCCTTCTGGAGAAAGACATTAAATATTTTACAATTTTAACCTCATTCAGAAGAATTTTAAAAAGGCTACTATGGCTGGGCGTGTTAGCTCCCAGGTGGCTCACACCTGTAATCCCAGCACGTTGGGAGGCTGAGGTGGGCGGGTCACCTGAGGTCAGGAGTTCGAGACCAGCCTGGCCAGCATGCTGAAACCTCATCTCTACTAAAAATACAAAAATTAGCCAGGCATGGTGGTGGGTGCCTGTAATTTCACCTACTTGGGAGACTGAGACAGGAGAATTGCTTGAACCCAGGAGGTAGAGGTTGCAGTGAGCCAAGATTGTACCACTGCACTCCAGCCTGGGCGACAGAGACTGTCTAAAAAAAAATAAAAGGAAAGAAAAGGCTAAATACTGTATGATTTCAAGTATATGACATTCTAGAAAATGCAAAATTATGGAGATGGTAAAAAGATGAGTGGTTACCAGGGACTGGGGGAAGGGGTGTGAATAGTCAGGGCACAGAGGAATTTTGGAGCAGTGAGACTATTCTGTACAATACTGCAACGGTGGATACATTCCATTAAACATTTTTCAAAACCCAAAGAATATATAACACCAAGAGTGAGACCTAATGTAAACTATGGACCTTGGGTGATAATGATGTATCAATGTAGGTTCATCAGTTGTAACAAATTTATCACTGTAGTGTGGGATCTTGATAGTGATCGAGGTTGTGCATATGTGGGAATGGGGATATATGGGAACTCTCTGTGCTTTCTGCTTAATTTTGCTGTGAACCTAAAAACTGCACTAAAAAATAAGGTCATTATTTTCTTTTAACCTGAAACTTACACTAAAGTTGCAAGTGCAGTACAGAACCTTTTCTTTTTTAGACAGAGTCTCTCTCTGTTGCCCAGGCTGGAGTGCAGTAGCCCGATCTCTGCTCACTGCAAGCTCCGCCTCCTGGGTTCAAGCGATTTTCCTGCCTCAGCCTCCTGAGTAGCTGGGACTACAGGCGCGTGCCGCCATACCCGGCTAGTTTGTATTTTTAGTAGAGATGGAGTTTCACTGTGTTAGCCAGGATGGTCTTGATCTTCTGACCTTGTGATCCGCCCGCCTCGGCCTCCCAAAGTGTTGAGACTACAGGCGTGAGCCACTGTGCCCGGCCAGAAACCTTTTTAAAAAAAATATTGGCTGGGTGCAGTGGCTCATGCCTGTAATCCCAGCACTTTGGGAGGCTGAGGCAGGCGAATCGCTTGAGGTCAGGAGTTCAAGACCAGCCTGGCCAACACGGTGAAACCTCGTCTCTACTAAAAATACAAAAATTAGCTGGGTCTGGTGGCACACACCTGTAATCCCAGCTACTCGGGAGGCTGAGACAGGAGAATCCCTTGAGCCTGGGGGGCGGAAGTTTCAGTGAGCCGAGATTGCATCACTGCACTCCAGCCTGGGTGACAGAGCAAGACTCTGTCTCAAAAACAAATCAAACAAAAAAAACAAAAAACATAATCTTAAACTGTTTGGGAGTAATCACTATTTGTGATGCCCTATCACCCACCCCCAAATATTTTTAGGAGTTTACGTAGAACACTCTCTTATTTAATCACACAAAAAAATCAGGGAATTAACATTGGTAATTAGTGGTATCTAATCCTGAAACCTCATTAAATTTCATCAGTGGTCCCAGTAATAAGGCAAAATAAAGAATCCACTTCAAGAAGAAAAAAAAAAATAAAGGGATTGAGAGACCTCGAATAATTTTAATGGAAGTCACATTTGAGAACAAATTATCAAAAACAGAAAAACTGGAGGCCATTAATAAAGAACTGGAAATTTTCAACTCTTTTCTTGGGCTTAAAATAAAGAGTTTGAGAAAAGGACTGATAGAAGAGAAATCTGAACATTCAAAACAAGTTGAGGTATGATTGACTTAAAAGAAAGATTCAGTCTTTAGAAGATGCATCAAAACACATACAACTTTAAGTAGCTGCAACCAAAACAGCTTTCAAAATACATGACAAGAATGAAAACAAATTCAGAAGCACTAAAAGATGCTTTGGATGAAAATTCTGGTTTTCAAGAAAACATAAAGGGCTGGACGTGGTGGCATCCATTGTTAACAGTGTAATCCCATAATCCCAGCACTTTGGGAGGCCGAGGTGGGAGGATCACTTCAGCCCAGAAGTTCGAGACCAACCTGGCCAACATAGCAAAACCCCATCTCTACTAAAAAAAAAAAAGAAAAAAAATACAAAAAATTAGCCAGGCCTGGTGGCGCACGCCTGTAATCCCAGCTACTTGGGAGGCTGAGGCAGAAGAATGACTTAAACCTGGGAGGCGGAGGTTGCAGTGAGCCAAGATTGCACCACTGCACTCCAGCCTGGGCGACAGAGCTGGACTCTGTCTCAAACAAAACGAAAAAAAGGAAACATAAAGCGAAAAGTGGAATGGGAGTGTAAATTACCTTATCTAACAGAAAAAAAGTTAGAAACTCTAAATTGCACATGGGACAAGGCTTTTTGTTTGTGTTTGAGACACGGTCTTGCTCTGTTGCACAGGCTCGAGTGCAATGGCGCAATCTTAGCTCACTGCAGCCTCGACTTCCCCAGTTCAAGTGATCCTCCCACTTAAGCCTCCCAAGTAGCTGGGACTACAGCTGTGTACCAACACGCCTGGCTCATTTTTTAATTTTTTGCAGAGACAGGGTCTCCCTATGTTGCCCAGGCTGGTGTACGAACTCCTGGGCTCAAGTGATCCTCCTGCCTCAGCCTCCCAAAGTGCTGGGATTACAGGCATGAGCCACTGCTCCCAGCCACAAGGGACAAGCTCTAAATGATAAAAAGCAAGCCTCTGGGTGAACATGTGCTAAAAGTGGGAGATTAGGCTGCCATTCTTGAAGAAGCGAGCCTAGATGATGGGAACTTACATTTGGATATAATGAAGATAAACCAGAAGGAGCTTGAATAAATGGATTGGTACTGATAAGTTAATCATTTAAAACCTCTTGAAAAAAAGAAACAAATGTACACTAACTGACAGAAGGTAAATTAATTGACACACTTAAAGATCATCTTAAAAGTCTCCAAATGAGTACAGGTCATTGCAGGAAAAAAACAAACAAAAACCAACAACAACAACAAAACAGGACAGGAGAGGCCAAAGCTTTGGCAGAAACTTTAAGTTCTTTCAGAATTGCTTCAAGGAAAAAAATGAATTTTCACTGAAAAAACAATTCAGAGAAAGAGAAAGTTTGCGCTATAAATATAGAGAAGAATCTTTTGAAAGCAGATGTAAAGATCAGTCATGCATGTAAAGAGCTGAACACCTATAAAATAGAAACCAAATTCTTTCAGAAAAATTTGAAAAAAAAGCTGGCTATTATCAAAGCTATCTTATTACCTATAAAAGAAAGGCTTATGATAATGAGCTGGGAGCTGTGTTGGTTGAGAGAAACCCTGATAATTTAAGAGGAGAAAATGCATGCATTCGGATGTCTGGAAAAGAGTCCTTATATTCCAAATGGAATATTTGGCAGAGGCCCAAGAGGATCACTAGGGAATCCTCTGGATGACCAGATCCCCAGGGAAAAAGGAACATTCAACTGTACTGTCATGGAGATCCAGGGCTCCGCGTCTTGTATGAATCATATGCTGCCTTTGTTGGGTCAGGATCCCAGAGAAAGGCTCCCTTCATCAGGAGGCCAACTCCATCTCAACGTGGATCTTCTACAGGAGCAAGAGAGACCTTGTCTTAGTGTCCTTCACACTAACAGATACTTGGGATCTTCTTTTGGCTCACCTTCCTACCTGACCCAGGAGTCACTGGTTCCAGTTGATTCTTCTCTTATCTTCCTGTCAGGGGTGAGATGTTATAGAGGGGACAGAAAAGCCCCAGGACACACTATGTTGCCTTTCCATCCCTTACTGTAACTTCATCATCAAAAGCTCCTAACTGTGGTGTGGTGGAGCTAGCACTCAGGTGCTAGTGAGAGCAGATTGTACGCATCTCTTCCCAGCTTCACATTAGTAGCTTGAAACTGGCCACGATGGGAATATTTACACCATGAAATAGGCAAACGTGATAGAAATCAAGCTTCCCTGCATAGTCCACCCCACTCCCCAAGACCAGCACTTTGGCCAGCAATCCCTGTCCCTTTGGCAGTAATTCTTCATTGTGCATCAAAATCATGCATGCCTGGGCTCCTCCTCCCAGAGATTCTAATTCAGTTGCTCTGGGGCTGTCACTATGCATTGTACTTTTCCAAAGCTCCCTAGGTGATTCTAAAGTGCAACTAAGGTTGTAAACCACTGCCTGTAAATGCTTTCAATGAGCCTTTGATCTGTTTGTTGTAGAAGAGGCCTTTAGATGTTACCTTAACATTTCTTTAAGGAAAAACAAATCTGCCTTGAGTTCTAAGTTGCCATCTACTCCCCTGAGGCAAGTAAAGACCAGCATGGGAAAAGGTTGTAGAATGCCTTGCACAGAACCCAGGGTGTTCTCAGCTAGCAAAAGCCCTCTGAGTGTACTTTGCTGTTACTAGCTCTCCTTCTCATCAGGTACCCAATATTATCCCAGAATGATTTCTTTATGTTGGGTGGAGCTTTTGACATAGGTCTCTGGCACTAGCTCCTTTAAAATAAGTGCTGCCTTTTCTTTTTTTTTTTTTTAACAAGACTTTTATACTTTTTAGGCAAAAGTAAAAGGTTTTAATAATTATTCAGCTTTTTGTTTAGAGCCTGCTGAGGCTTCATTAGCCCTAACAATATATTTGCAATTTATTTTGCATGAAGCATATGGATCAAGAATTTGGGCATATGATGCAGTGTGACCACAGACTTTGCCGTATCTCCATAAAGACAAGGCTGGGATCCTGTGCATTTCTCCTTATATATTTCTTGGCTCCCTGGGCCCTCCACTGTGCTCGGTCATTGAATGGTACTGTTTTGTAACAGGTCAGCCACGAATCTCTTTGTTTTGTGTACACACTCTGAGAAGGATACGGGCAGGAGCCAGGGAAATAATGGGTAGAAGAGGGCAGTTCCCTGGCAAAGGCCCCACCCCCAAGCCTGGAAACCCATGGCCTTAAATGAAAACAGGCATTCCTCTTTTCGTGCCCAAATGTTGCCTTTTGGCCTGCCACGCCCCCCATCCTGTCCCCATATAAATCGCAAACCCCAGGCTCCATGGGCAGATGAACAGAAGAGCAGAGGAATAAAAGAGTGACATGGCACGGAAGAAAAGGAGAGAAGAGAAGAAGCGTTTAAACATCGAGAGAGTTTGGCTGGGGATGGTTGGATAGGAGATAAGCCGCGGAATGGCTGAACTCCAGGGGAAGATCATCTTCCCACTGCATCCTCTTTCCAGCTCTCCATTCGTTCTGCTGAGAGCCACTTCCATCTGGCAATAAAATCCCCTGCATTTACCATCCCTCGATTTGTCCATGCGACCTGATTATTCCTGGATGCCAGACAAGAACTCAGGTACCAAGAAGGCATTGAGCTGGTTAACACTTAAGCTGTCTGTGGATGGCAGAGTTAAAAGAGCACTGTAACATGCCCACTGGGGCTGCAGGAGTTGCAGGCACCCATCCCGAGATGCTACCATGGGGCTGGAGCCCAAAAGTGCTCACCCCAGCTCCTGCACCTGCCTGTCTGCGTGCTCCCCCTCCCATAAGGAGCCACACCCCTGTCGCACATCCCATGAGGGAGGTCACGGAACTCCCCATTCAAGAGTATGGAACCAACTAGAAAAGAAACTGACAGAAGGATGATTTAGGGGTAAAAGGAGAACTTTGATATCTGTCTCATTGCCATTTCCGTGTGTGCTCTTCACAGCATTACAGAAGCATTTGCCTGCCCCTAGACTTCAAATTCCACGTGTCTTATAAATGCCTAGGATCTGTTATTGTCTTCTCAGTGAAAAAATAGAGCAGTTATGCCCATAAATAGTGGTAGAAATAATAGCTTCACTTTTTCCACTTAACAAAGAATTATGTTTTATATAGTAATGCTTTTAAACGTTTAGCTAATAGTGTCTATGTTTCATAAATGTTTTGGGATAAGAACAGAAAATAAGAATGAATCTAAGGTTTTTTTGTTTCATTTCAATATTACCTAGAGATAATTAATAAGTTTATTGGTTTTCTTCTCAAAGGTATTCATATCACAACTTCTAAATTTTTCAAGTGAAAAATCTGCACTTAATTGTTACTTTTATGAAATATATCTATGATGCAAAAAAGGTCAGAGTAATTTTACAAACATCCACAGATTCATCATATTTTGTTCACATATTTTCTTTCTTAAATATGATGTTATGGATAAAATTGAAGCTCTTTTGTGCTCCATTCCAATTCTTTCCCCCTTCCTTTCTCCCCAGGGGTAACTATTATTCTGAAGTTGTTTTGGATATTTTTTACGCATGTCTTTAAGCTTTTATTGCAATTGTAGCTGTCCGTAAGCAATACCAAGTATTGTTGTGTGTGTGTGTGATTTGTATGTTTTTAAGATTTGTATAAATGGTAGCATACTGTGTATGTTGTTTTGCAATTTGCTTTTATCACATGAACAAAATATTTTCTGGCCCTTTCTCTATTTTTTACCCCAATGAATAGGGGAAGATAATATATAGGAAAAAAATAGTTTGCATTCTCTTAAGTATTTGAAAACAGCTTTAAAAAAAAAATTAGGTACTTGTGAGTCCGGCTCTGGATTTAGATTTTACTGACAGTTCCATAAGACTGACAGGGAATCAAATAAAAGGGTACTCGGACTGGACTAAAATGTTGTCAGGTTTTTAACTTTGATCTCTATTGCTAAAAAAAAAAAAAATTGTCAGATTCAATTGTCACTTAGATGAATATTAAATTGTGTTTTTATTTATTTATTTATTTTGAAACAGGGTCTCACTCTGTCACCTAGGCTAAAGTGCAGTGGCATGAACATGGCTCACTGCAGCCTCAGCCTTCTGGGCTCAAGTGATCCTCCCACCTCAGCCTCCCAAGTGGCTGGGAACACAGGTACATGACGTCATGCCTGACTAATTTTTTTTTTTTTTTTGAGACAGAATCTTGTTCTGTCACCCAGGCTGCATTGCAGGGGCGTGATCACAGCTCACTGCAACCTTGGCCTCCGAGGCTCAAGTGACCCACCCACTTCAGCCTCCCTAGTAGCTGAGACTACAGGCATGTGCCACTATGCCTGGCTAAGTTTTGAATTTTTTGTAGAGATGGGATTTTGCTGCGTTGCCCAGGCTGGTCTGCAACTCCTGGGCTCAGGAAGTCCTCTCCCTCAGCCTTCCAAGTAGCTCAGGGTGTGCTAACATGCCCCACTACTTTAAAAAAATTTTTTGTAGGCCGGGTGCAGTGGCTCACACCTGTAATCCCAGCACTTTGGGAGGCCGAGGTGGGCGAATCATGAGGTCAGGAGATCAAGACCATCCTGGCTAACATGGTGAAACCCTGTCTCTACTAAAAATATGGAACATTAGCTAGGCATGGTGGTGGGTACCTGTAGTCTCAGCTACTCGGGAGGCTGAGTCAAGAGAATGGTGTGAACTTGGGAGGCAGAGCTTGCAGTGAGCCGAGATCGCACCACTGCACTCCAGCCTGGGCAACAGAGTGAGACTCTGTCTCAAAAAAAAAAAAATTTTTTTTTAGAGATAGGATCTTCCTATGTTGTCCAGACTGGTCTCAAACTCCTGGCCTACAGTGATCTTCCTGCCTTGGCTTTCTAAAGCATTGGGATTACAGGCATGAGCCACTGTACCTGGACTCAGATTCATATAATTTATCTTTGATAACAATGTGCAAATTTTAGTCTCATCCATGATAATAAGGTTCAATCTGCCAACATTTGAAATCAAACTCCCTGAAAAGAACATGTAAGTCATCTTACCCTCGAAAAGGCACCAAGAAAAATGTCAGCCTTTGGAAAGGCCAGTAAGATTCACTCCAGCACATTCAGGTAATGAAGACTAGTTAACGATTCAGGAAAGTATCCCAAAGCTATGGCCTTTAGGGAGGGTCATACTCTTTAATTTTGTTCCATTTATGTAAAATCGACAAATGTGGCAATTTAAATATCACTGCACTTAATGAAGAAGTATTTTTATCTCTGAATAGTGTGATGTAGTAAATGAAATTGTTCTCATTGATTATTCATCCACTCACTGATTCAATAAATCAGTAGCGTATGCCCTTAAAGAGCTCACGGAGGGAAAGGGGTAGCTCTATGCATAAATTACATTAAAGTGTTTTAAATGAAATAGCAAACATGGAAACAAAGTATACCACACGATCATAGATCTTGGGAATAACTAATTTGTTTAGAGAGGTAGGGAAGAAGTCACGGGGAATGACATTGCAGTAAGTGGATAGGAACATGTTGATGTGGGTCACAGTGCTTGTGTCTTCTCTGGGCGGCTTGACAGCCACCCAGGAGAAGCACAAGGGTGGAATTAAAAGAGGCGATGAATACCAGCTTTACTCATTTTATACTTTGTATGGGCTCTTGAAAGAAGGATGGCTCAGCCGATAATTTTGGAGCTTGAAAAACTCCATGTTTCTTTTTTTTTCCTGTGATGTTCCAATAGGGCTTTTATTTATCAGAACACAATTTCCTCCTTAAAGCAGGAAATTAAGAATTAGATGTGCCGGCTGGCCGCAGTGGCTCATGCCTGTAATCCCAATACTTTGGGGGGCCGAGGCAGGCAGATCACAAGGTCAAGGGGTTTGAGACCAGCCTGGTCAACATAGTGAAAGCCCGTCTCTACTAAAAATACAAAAATTAGCCAGGCATGGTGGTGCATGCCTGTAGTCCCAGCTGCTCAGGAGGCTGAGGCAGGAGAATCGCTTGAACCCGGGGGTGGAGGTTGTGGTGAGCCGAGATCGAGCCACTGCACTCCAGCCTGGGCAACAGAGTGAGACTGTCTCAAAAACAACAACAACAACAACAACAACAAACACATTTCGATGTGCCAACACACAGAATCACGCAGATGTGAAAACATATTTAGGGTATTTTTTTAGAAGGATTTAATGAACTTAAAAATGGAGCTAGTGATCACACTGTTTTTTTTTAGAAACAGGGTCTCAATCTGTCACCCAAACTTGAGTGCAGTGGCACAATTGTAGCTCACTGCAGCTCCGAACTTCTGGGTACAAGCAATCCTCCAACCTCAGCCTCCCAAGTATCTGGGTCTATAGGCACACACCACCATGCCCAGCTAACTTTTTCTATTTTTTGTAGAGACGAGATCTCCTTATGTTGCCCAGGCTGGTCTTGAACTCCTGGGCTCAAGCAGTCCTTCCTGCTAGACCTCCCAAAGTGCTGGGATTACAGGCATAAGCGCCGGTGCTCAGCCATTACCACACATATTAGCATTTTTCAGAGTACAGAACTCTAGAGTTTTGCCAGTACTGAAAAATGTAAAAAAGAAAATGCATGCATCCATGCAAAAGCAGCCCGAGTAGCAAGGAATGGAGGAAAGAGTTGAGAAAGGGAGAGGATTCAGATCTACACTCGACACGCAGAGACCAGAGGGATATCATGTGCAGATCAACAGGAGTCTTCTTGGCTAGTGATGACTATAGATGTCAAGCCTATTGGAAAGAAAGTAAAAATATATAGGAGATATGGTAGGGACAGAGGCAGGAGAGAGAAAGAAATACAGAAAGCTAGAAAAGTGCAGCAATAGTAAAAGTAACAGATGGCAGAAACCACAGGAGCAATGGGGCATTAAGGAGCATAAAATCTGGGTGTGAAAATGTCAGCTCCAAGATAAGCAAACCAGAATAGATCTGAACCAGGAGGAGCAATGAGATGCTCACAACTTCAGTAATTTTATAAGGTCGTCTTTATGCTACTTTGAAGGTACACTTTGGCTTTGCTGAGGGGAGGGACATTAAGAGAAAGGACAAAAAGGCTCAACTGACTTTAGTGATACATGTAGGCATTACTGTTCAGAGTGAGTCTTGCTGAAGGCACACAAAAATACATATAGCTCAGCAGTCTTAAGAAGGGCCAAGGCATGAGTTGCTGTGAAAGGTCAGTGGGATTCTCTGTCAGTGACAGTGAACTGTAATACAGTGGCATGATTGAGCCTATATAATGGTACATTTTTTTAAAAAGCCAAATTGACTGGGCACAGTGGCTCACGCCTGTAATCCCAGCACTTTTGTGAGGCAGAGGCGGGTGGATCATGAGGTCAGGAGTTCAAGACCAGCCTGGCCAAGATGGTGAAACCCCATCTTTATTAAAACTACAAAAATTAGCCAGGCGTGGTGGCAGGCACCTGTAATCCTAGCTACTTGGGAGGCTGAGGCAGGAGAATCGCTTGAACCTGGGCAGCAGAGGTTGCAGTGAGCCAAGATCATGCCGCTGCACTCCAACCTGGGTGACAGACAAAAAAAGAAAAAAAAAATGCCAACTCGCCATAAACTTTTCCAAGGAAAGTATCTAATGGCACCCCTATTCAGGTTCAATACTAATTAACAAAACAAATGCTTTTTTTTTGGTAAGGAAATGTTGATATCCAAGCCCTGTGCTTTTTGAAAAGTTGTCTTTGGTATTTCAAAGTAAGACTTGGCAATAAAAGCATAGTTATGCCTGGTAAGAAAATGTCAGCAAACCCTAAAACTGCAGAATAAGTTTCTGGGTTTTTTGTTGTTGTTGTTCAAAGAACTCAATGCTGAGCAAAATCTATCCCCAGGACCATTTTTAGCAGGCTGATGTAACTAGGTTATTTTAACCAGGCAGCTCCTCCTTTGCTGTAGCAGGTGCCTGTGAATTAGGTGTGCTAGAAGAATAAGGACAGGCTGGCTGGTCTCATGCTAATGCTGCAGGCTCCCTTAAATTAAATTTCAATGACTGGAAAATGTCATTTTCTTGAAGATTTCAAAATGTCACATGAGTGCCTACTCATTTACTTAAATAACACAGACTTATGTATTAATAGATAGACTATTTCCCCCACTGATTTTATCAACTTCTGGTATCATTAGTTTAAGATCATTCTGGAAGCACAGCAAAGCAAAATTATTTTATCGCTGGACAACTGTAGAGCTTGTCTCCAAAGGAGGTTAGTGTCTTTCCTCCCACATTTTATTTTCTCTCCCACATATCAAATAAAAATATAAAATGTATATCAGGATGTTTTCAGCTATAATATTTTTTAAAGCCCTGTACATGACTTAAATAGCAATGGAATTTATTATCTCATATAACAAGAAGTCTCAAGGATTGGTTAAAGCAGAGGTGCACTGATGTCCTCAGCCTCAGGTAACTTCCATCCTTCCTCTTTGCCATCCTCCTGTTTCTCCAGCTAACTCCTCTCATGGTTCCAGGATGACAGCCATAGTTCTAGACACCACATTGCAGACACAATGGCATCTAGCAGCAGATAAGAGATGGTTTATTGCATGTTTCTCTTTTTCTCATTGTGGGTAAATATGATTTTATTTAAGAAAGTAATGCATTTCAACAGAAAATGAATGTCTCTTTTTAGGAATGAGAGAGGATTTTTTTCAGAAGTATTTCAGCCAACTTCCC
The DNA here is from genome assembly GCF_008728515.1 of Papio anubis. NCBI lineage: Eukaryota > Metazoa > Chordata > Mammalia > Primates > Cercopithecidae > Papio > Papio anubis. The sequence goes on along the minus strand of NC_044982.1, from coordinate 51,245,364 downwards.
ATTGCATTTTATTGGCTAGAATTACCTCATACTCCCATAAGACTATTATGTGAGTTGAATCAGTCACTGACAGGGAGATTAGGACCACACTGATTACCCTAGAGCAGGTTCTCTCAACCTTGGCACTGCTGACATTTTTGGTGGGATAACTCGTTGTCGTAGAAGCTGTTCTGTGCATTATAGGATATGGAGCAGTAGCAGCCCTGGTCTCTCCCTTCTAGATGCAGATCGTGGTTCCTCTCAAGTAGTGACAACTGGAAATGTCTCCAGACATTGCTGATGTCCTCTGGGAGGCAAAATCAATCACTCCATGAGAACCATTAGCTGAGGTCGATCATTATTTACACAATGGTTCTGGGCCCACCTCCCCAGAAGCACAGATAGGGTAGCAGATCAGGATTCTGTTAACAAGCAAGAAAAGGGGAAATTGCTGTTCAGTCGGCAGCCAGAGGACAGTGACTCCCACACCCCCACCATTTTCTTTCTTGCTATTTTCAACAAACAGACCAGGGGCTTATTAAAAATATAAAATATTTTAACATTAAGTTATTTGGCATTACCTAATGAATACTAGTTGTTATCTAAATGCCAACTGGCTAATGCAAATATCTGATAATCAATGGGTGATCTTGGTAATTAAATCACAGAAAATTTGTGTTGAAGCATCAAAATCATGACTGGCTGGTTGGCTAGGTTCTGTAGGGTTCAGAGGTTTCTACTTTTGGTCACATATTTGCAGCAATGACTTAGATTTTGCCTTTATTCAGGTCCTATTTTTAATGTACAAGTCTCTCTACTCATGTTACTTTTATTAGTCATCCACTGTAACATTTGTGGCCTGGATTAAATATTTTAGGAAAAGAAAGTATAAATATTTTTATTAATTCAACAGATATTCATTGGGTGCCTATTATGTGCCAGGTAGGAGGCACTGTAAAGGAAAACAAGGCTGAAATACTACACAGGATGGTCAGGGAAGGCTTTCCGAGGGGATGACATTTTAGCTGAGACAAGTTGGGAGAATAAAGACAGTTGATAAAAGGAACATGTCTGATTATGCTGGGCCACAGTAAAGGGTTCTGATTTTATTCTAAGGGCGGGGAGAAGAATCAAAGGGCTTGAAGATTGTGTGTGTGTGTGTGTGTGTGTGTGTGATGAGCTACTTCCCTTTGCCTGTTATATTTTTGTAGTTGGAATGCAGCTGGGTTTAATTCCTTCTGTGCTATAATAATTAGTGGGATATGCAAACCTGCGTTCTCCTTTTGCGATTTTTTTTTGCCTTCTATTTCTTAAGGCAATGTTACTCTTTTGGCTTCTAGTCTCCTATGCACAGCTCTTCCATCTCCTGGTTCTTTAAAAGGTCCAAACCTCCAGGTTCAAGCTCCAGGGTCTATGGCTTTATCTGGATCATGTCTTTTTAAAAATTTTTATTTATTTATTTATTTTTTTGAGACAGGGTCTTGCTCTGTCACCCAGGCTGGAGTGCAATGGCGTGATCTTGGCTCACTGCAACCTCTGCATCCCGGGTTCAAGCGATTCTCCTGCCTCAGCCTCCCGAGTAGCTGGGATTACAGGCACCCACCACCACGCCCAGCTAATTTTTGTATTTTTAGTAGAGATGGGGGGGGGTTTCACCATGTTGGCCAGGCTGATCTCGAACTACTGACCTCAAGTGATCCACCCGCCTTAACCTCCCAAAGTGCTGGGATTACAAGAGTGAGCCACCGTGCCCGGCCTGGATCATGTCTTTTAATCTGACTCCATTGGCTGTGGAGAGAACCCTGCCTGGGGAACATCCCACTTTCCTAAGGAGCAAGGTTCCCTCATTTTCTTCCCTCTCCCTTTCAAAAACTTCTTCCATCTTTCATAACTGCAAGGGTTAAATGATTCTAAATATAGATCACTGTTGTCCTTGCAGAAAATCGTTCTAGCATTTAAACATAAATTATTCTACCGTTTTGGAATCCCAAAAGCCAGATTCAAGTACCTGGTGTGCAGTCAGCCGAACACAGATACGTCAGCCTTAGGAGCAGAGAAAGCTTATTCAATTTGGCCAAAGTGTGAGGGTAGGAGAGGCAAACTGTCAAATCCAACCTGCCTTTGTGCATAACTGAGTGTTTTTATGAGAAAGGTAGCTATGTGGAAGGTGAGATCCTTAGGCCGATCAAACTTCTGAATGCCATCAAGGAGGTCTGAATGACCGGGGAACAATTTTTCTTTTAAAGAAAAACAAGTTCATTAATCTCGTGGGCAGCCCCTGAGGGTTAGGATATGAAGTTAATCAATTATTAGTGACCACCCTCTACTGAAATGACTATGTGCGAGCAATCACGCATGGGGGAAGAAAAGAACAAAGAAAAAAGGAAAACAAGTTTTAAATCAAGTTTAGTCTAAAGCTGCCTCCTTACGTATTTTAAGTTCAGCCTAAAAATTTATCCATATGTAGTAAACTGAAACCTAACTGAATGTGCAAACAGACTAACCTACCTCTCAGTACTAAACCCCCTGGCTGGTACCAGCCTCCTGGGTTTTGGCCAGTAGGTGGCCAACTATTTCAAACTGTGTTCAAATAAGGCAAATGCTGAGCTGTATCCAATCTGGCTGTTTCTGTACCTCACTTCCGTTTCCTGTATGTCACTTTCCATTTTCTGTCCGTAAATCTTATTCCACCACGTGGCTGTGCTGGAGTCTCTCTGAGCCTACTCTGACTCAGGAGGCTCCTTGACTCGTGAATCTTTCTTTGGTCAGTTAAACTCTGTTAAATTTAACTTGTCTAAAGTTTTTCTTTTATGACAAGTAAGACAAACACCTTATGATGTGGTTGTTTTTTAAAAAAATAATATAGGCTTGGCCAGGCATGGTGGCTCACGCCTGTAATTCCAGAACTTTGGGAGGCCGATGGCGGCGAATCAGCTGAGGTCAGGAGTTTGAGACCAGCCTGGTCAACATGGTGAAACACTATCTCTACTAAAAACACAAAAATTTGCTGGGCGTGGTGGTGTATCCTTATAATCCCAGCCACTCGGAAGGTTGAGGCACGAGAATCACTTGAACCTGGAAGGCAGAGGTTGCAGCAAGCTGAGATTGTGCCACTGTACTCCAGCCTGGGCGACAAGAGCGAGACTCCATCTAAAATATATATATATATATCTCTATATAAATAATATATATATATAGATTTTAAAGGTAGGGACATCAGGAATGCAGATTGTTTCTTGTGCCTAGAATTCTAGTAAAAATTCAAACATTAAGGTGGGACTTGGAGACCATTGTGGCCTATTATCTAATCTGCCCAAGTGTTAATTTTGATGAAAAGAATGTGAAGATTTCAGTCTAAGCCTTGCTTATAACTTTAGCAAGAGAAGGACTTTCTCCTTTTTTTTTTCTTTTGAGACAGACTCTCGCTCTGTTGCCAGGCTGGTATGTAGTGGCGTGATCTTGGCTCACTGCAACCTCCGACTCCCGGGTTCAAGCTATTCTCCTGCCTCAGCCTCCCGAGCAGCTGGGACTACAGGTGTGTGCCATCACATCTAGCTAATTTTTTTTTTTTTGTATTTTTAGTAGAGGTGGGGGGTCTCACCATGTTGGCCAGGATGGTCTTGATCTCTTAACCTTGTGATTCGCCTGCCTCAGCCTCCCAATTTGCTAAGATTACAGTTGTGAGCCACAGAGCCTGGCTAGAATTTGTCCTTTTTTTTTTTTTTCTTTGAGATGGAGTCTCACTCTGTTGCCCAGGCTAGAATGCACTGGTGCAATCTCGGTTCACTGCAAGCACCGCCTCCCGGGTTCACACCATTCTCCTGCCTCAGCCTCCCAAGTAGCTGGGACTACAGGCACCCACAACCACCCATGGCTCATTTTTTGTGTTTTTGGCAGAGACAGGGTTTCACCATGTTAGCCAGGATAGTTTCGATCTCCTGACTTCGTGGTCTGCCTGCCTCGGCCTCCCAAAGTGCTGTGATTACAGGCGTGAGCCACTGCGTCCGGCCGGAATTTCTCCTTTTATATGCTATCAGAAGTGAGATGTGGGCACAGTGACTCACACCTGTAATCCTGGCATGTTGGGAGACTGAGTTGGGAGGATCATGTAAGCCTGGGAGTTTGAGACCAGCCTGGGCAACACAGGGAGACCCCATCTCAACAACAACAAAAAATTAGCCAGGCACAGTGACGGGCATCTGTGGTCCAAGCTACTTATAAGGATGAGGTGGGAGGATCACTTGAACCCGGGAGGTCAAGGCTACAGTGAGCCAAGCTGGTGCCACTGCTAGCCTTAGCGACAGAGCAAAATCCTGTCTCAAAAAAAAAAAGGTACCTATGGAAATTGTGTGGCTCACTGTATTGATAGTGTAGAAACCATCTTCTGAATGTTCTCAGGGCAATACCGTGGGGATAGGGGGATCTGGGACCTTGATTTGTGTCCCATCCATTTTACTAGAAGGGCTGTCCTTGCTCTACATGTCTCTTACACTCCCCATGGGAGTGCAGATCACTATAAGGCAAGTTGATCTAAGGGACTTTTTGAGACAATTAAAATTATCTTCGAAGCTGTATGTGTATATCAGGGTGTGCTTTTTTACTTCTGCCAAAAGTCTCCAAAGAGACTCTTGGTTTTTAGCTCTTATCAGATTTTCACAGGGGCACAAGATCCAAAAAGAAGGATTATAACTATGATTTCCTAGTTTTAATACTTATTCAACTTTATGTCACCATAAAGTTGAATTATAAGATATACCCATATCTGTTAGACAGTCTGCTGCCTTGGTCTTCTAATTTTTCCTGAGTTGTTCTATTCATTGTGGATAATATTTATATTCTCATGGCTGAGTAGCTCCTGCCCATCTCCCCATCATCACCAATGAGCTTCACACATGCATAAACCTGGGCATAAGCTCAGGGCATGCTCCAACAGCCACATTCCAGGCATATTTTTAAGTGCAGGCTTTACCTTTGCAAAGTTGAAACTTTTAAAAGCACTTTTGTTCTCTTTTCTTATTAGGTCTTTATAATAACACCGTCAAGTAGGTAGGGAAAGGCATTATCACGCCCAGTGGCCTAGGTTCTGCAGCAAAGATGGGTCTAGATGCAAAGTCTAATGGAGACTGCCTCTTGGTTTCCTTTCTCCAGCAGTGGGGGAAGTAAGTTTGATAAGGAGGGGCTGGGGGTGAGAGGGAGAAGATGAAATGGTGGGTGTCCTAGTCGGTTTTGTGCTACTATAACAGAACACTTGAGACTGGGTCATGTATAAAGAACAGAGATCTATTTCTTACAGTTCTGGAGGCTGGGAAGTCCAACGTCAAGGGGTTCATATCTCCTGACGGGCTTCTTGCTACGTCATCCCACGGTATAAGGTGGAAGAGCAAGAGAACACCTGACAGAGCAAGAGATAGAGACGACCAAGCTTGCTTTTATAGTAACTCACTCTCTTGATAAGTAATCCACTCCCTTGATAATAGCATTAATCCATTCATGAGGCCGGAGCCCTCATGACCTAATTGCTTCTTAAAGGCCCTGCCTCTTAACACTGTTGCATTGAGGATTAAGTTTCTAACACGTAAACTTTGGGGGACACGTTCAAACCATAGCAATGGGTGCTTTTCTTTGGAGGCTGGAGTAAGCTCATTGAGGAATAAACAGTAAGTTCCTAGTTTTTGTTTTTTGTTTTTTTCTGAGCAGAGAACAGAAATGAAACCAAGTCTATACAAGACAAGCCCCTTGCACTGTTTTAATTTAATATGATGTTTGCTGGCTTGAGACAACTAAGTTTTAATTACTAATGGAATAACCTAATTTATATACTATATACATTTAGAACTTTTCTGCTGCTGTGCCACCTCAGACTTGTTCTTCTTTTGGCTCTTACCAGTCCCATGGCCTCAGTGTGCCACCCCATGCTCACCTGGGGAACACCTTCCTGAGGACCTACCCCAGGGCCTGTGGGTTGATAAACTATACTGGCTCTTCTGACTTTGCTTCTAGGGGATCACTGCTATTATACAAATGGAGAAACAGAATCAAGGGAAGGTCTTGCCTAACATGGGTACACTCTCTCCTAGTTCTTTCTCCTAGACTGGGGCTATTCAAAGTGTGGTCCACTGGCCAATCTGAGACAAGAAGCGAAATTGAGATTAAGATTTTAGAAACTTTACTAGCAATTTGATGGAATAATTTTATGTCTGTGGACTTTAATAATCAATAATTCATAGACTAGGCATGGTGGCCCACTCCTGTAATCCTAGCTACTTGGGAGGTTGACAAAGGAGGATTGCTTGAAGCCATGAGTTTGAGACCACCCTGGGCAACATAGTGAGATCTCATCTCAAGAAAAAGATTAAAAAAAAAATTAATAGTTTGGGCTTTCATTATGTTTTTTAAAATTAATTTCATTTTTATAGTGGTTTTCAGTTTTATGACATTTTACAAAACAATCAGTTCACAGTGTACTAAATACTTAGAAACAAAGCAAAATGACAACAAAACTAATCTAACTACAAATTGTTTGAGAAGCACTGCTCTAGAACACATGAACTCTGATGGAACTTTTGACAATGATGTGCTATTCATATGGAAACCACTGTCATTTCAGTTCAATGATATCTGCATTATGCTTTGTAGTTTCAATGTCTTTGACCCATTTGAAACTCCTAATAACAATATAGTGACATAGTCAGGGCTCTGGAATCTTTGCTAAGTTTGACTCTATACCCTGGGCCAAACAGCTTAATGCTTTAAGCCCCACTCTCCTCTTCTGAAATAACAATAGTCCTTACTTCACAGAGGTATTTTTCTGATTAAATGAAACAAAGTATGCAAAGTACTTAGAACAATGTCCGGATGATATATCATAAATGTAATAACATCATAAATGTAATGTTGGATACAAACACACTGAAGTAAAGACATATATATATATATGCATATATATGTGCATTATATATATATTTTGAGACAGGGTCTCCTTCTGTTGCCCAGGCTGGAGTGCAGTGGTGTGATCTCCGCTAACTAGCCTCAAGCCCCTGGGCCTGGCCAATACCATTATAAAACAGACATCATACTCATCTACTGTCATGAGAAAAGTGTACATCACTAATATGGTTGTAATTATTCATTAAACATTTAAGCAACGTTAAGTGCAATACTCCTTAGTGAATACTAGGATATAATCTTTCCCCTAGCAATTTAGAATCTAGCAGGGGCTATTAAATACACATATGGAAGATGTGTGTGGAGTAATATAAGGGCCATAAAGGAAGAGAAAAAATTAGAGGAATCAACTTTTTGATTCCTCTGATCAACAGGAATCAAGTTTGTTTGTTTGTTTTTTAGATGGAGTCTCACCCTTGTCGCCCAGGTGGGAGTGCAGTGGTGTGGTCTCAGCTCACTGCAACCTCCGCCTCCCAGGTTCAAGCAATTCTGCCTCAGCCTCCCAAGTAGCTGGGACTACAGGCGTGCACTACCACGCTGGGCTAACTTTTGTATTTTTAGTAGAGATAGGGTTTCATCATGTTGGCAAGGCTGGTCTTGATCTCCTCACCTCAAGTGATCTGCCTGCCTCGGCCTCCTAAAGTGCTGGGATTACAGGCGTGAGCCACCGTGCCCAGACGGAATCAAGAGGTTTTAAGAAGGACAGTGTTTAAGATGAATCTGAAAGGATAGATTGAAGTTTTACAATTTTGAGCTATGACATAAGGAACCTTCAAATGATAATGATATATTGAGCTAATATTGATCATATATTAAATCAGACATACAGTTTGATGCCAAGGTATACCATATAACACCCCTCCTTAATTTTTTTTTTTCTTTTTGAGATGTGAGCCACCGCGCCTGGCCTTCCCCTCTCCAATTTTTATTAAAAATATGTGTATAGATAAAGGTCTAGATGGAGATATTAAGTGGTTATTTCTTGGTGGTGAGATTATGGGAAATATTTATATTTATTTTGCTTTTATGTTTTAATATTTAAGATTTTACACATATATTTTACAAGAGTAGTTTTATAATTGGACAAAAGCACTTTTGTTAAGGACTGGCTAAAATCAAAGTTGCTGGTTTAAGTGTAACTTGGTACAACTTTTAAAAAATAATTTGGCAGTTTGTATTAGTAACTGTGAAAGTGTTGATAGTCTTTTTCACCTAGTAATTTCACTTTTGGGTGTCCTTAAAAATCTACATTCATGAAGATGTTCTATGATTTCTTTATAATGGCAAAAAGTGAAGGAAACAATTTATGTCCAAAACTAGAGAATTAATGCAGTAAATTTTATGTCCACTTAATGTATTTTTATGCAGCTGTTAAACTGGTTATGAAGCTTATGTAGAAATATGAGAAATGCTTATAAAAGTGAAAAGAGGATGCAATATTGCATACAACTACTATTACACAGTGTAGTAAAATATATGTGATGGGGCAAAAGGTGTAAAAGAAAATACATTGTCCTCATGTTTTTCAATGTGGTTAATATTACTTTCACAATGAAAACAATAATAAGTTTAAAGGTTGGGGATCAAAAGTTCCTCACTGACCCTCTGATTTGAATGTAAAGTATTAAAAATTTATGCCCATCATTGGCCGGGCGCGGTGGCTCAAGCCTGTAATCCCAGCACTTTGGGAGGCCGAGACGGGCGGATCACGAGGTCAGGAGATCGAGACCATCCTGGCTAACACGGTGAAACCCCGTCTCTACTAAAAATACAAAAACCAGCCAGGCGAAGTGGCTGGTGCCTGTAGTCCCAGCTACTCGGGAGGCTGAGACAGGAGAACGGCTAACCTGGGAGGTGGAGCTTGCAGTAAGCTGAGATCCGGCCACTGCACTCCAGCCTGGGTGACAGAGCGAGACTCCGTCTCAAAAAAAAAAAAAAAAAAAAAAAAAAAAAAAATTTATGTCCATCATTAACCAGTCCTTAAGCTTCTACAGACTTTAACAGTTTGGTGTCAACCTCAACGTTTATCTACTTTTTGACAGGTATCCCTGCCATGATTTGCATGGGAAAGAGAGTCAGAAGGGACCCTTCCAATTTCGTCATTTCACAAATTGAAACTTGAACCCCAGCCTTCCAAGCTAGCAGCAGAACCAAGATGGGGATCCAGGTCTACTAGGTTATCTAATAGTATCTGAGACCATTTATAGCTTCAGGTCTACCCACGAATATTCATAAACTTGACACGTCTGCTGACTGAACCCTGGCATCACTACCCTTCTGGCTGGCCTGGGGGGTTTGATTCCCCACAGTAGTGCTCAAACTTTTATTTTCTACCACTTGGGGGCCGCAGACGCGTCATCTAGGTCTCCCTTTTCACTTTCCCCCTTCCCGCCCCCAGTGGCCGGCAGGGGGCGCCGTGACACCCTGGTTCCGTGGCCCCTCCCCCGGCCAACCGTCGATTGGGCCGGCGCGTGACGTCACTCCGTTTTAGCCAAACAAATGGGTTTCGGGGCGAGCGTTGGGCGCCGCCGCGCCGTGCTGGGTGCTCGGTCCGCCTCAGCGGTGGGGAGCGAGCCAGGCCTCCCGCCACCGCTGCCGCCGCCGCCACTGCATCGGGCTGGTGCAGCCCCGGTCCAGGCTGTGGCCGGGGCAGGAGCGCAGGTGAGTCCGGGCCAGGGTGGGGCGTGGCGCAAGGGCCGCGCGGCTGGGGTCCGGCGGCGGCCACCGTGGCCGCTCCCCGCCCCCTCCCGCCGCCTGCCTGCGCTCCCGGGGCGCCGGGCGGGTGGGGGCGGGGGCGGGGGCGGGGGTGCCGCCCGCGGGTCCGGGGCAGGGACCCGGCTGCCTGAGCCTCCTCCGGGGCGGCCCTCCCGCGCGCACGGCCCGGGCGCTGAGCGCCCCCGCGGGCCACGGAGGGTCGGGCGGGTAGGGAGCGGGGTCCCGGGTCCCGGCTGAAGCCGAGGAGATCACAGGCCGTGAGCGGGCACCGGACCGGCGCTCCCACCTACGGGACCCCGGGCGGTGAGGAAGTCAGCCTTTGGACTTGGGTCGCCTCGCCCCTGTCGCGCTCGGCCACTCTGCCCTTCCCTGCCCCAGCGCAGGTGAGCTGGCGCTTGTCCTTAACCTTCCTCGGCGACGAGGCGGGACGGAGGCTCGGACGCCTCCCCAGCCTCTGGGCTGGCGCAAGCAGACTGCGGTTCGTCCCCAGTCCGCGATGAAGTCATAGAGCTGTGGGTCCGCGTGTCTGTGACGTCAGTAGATGGGTCCTGGGATGTCACCGCAGGCCCGGGCGGGGACCTGGGCTCGCGGAAGGGCCGGGGGGACCCGCAGGGGAGAAAAAGGAAGTTGTGTTCCACGAACGCCTGGAATCGCAGTGAATTTGAATCGAAAGTTGTTCGATATCAGCATTTTGCAATTTTAATGTAATAGTTGTCAATTTCTTTAACTTCTTGTCCAGCAAGCGTTGCGAGTACAGCTTAGTATAAGACATTTGATTTAGAAAAATTTAAGTCAAGGTAGGAGGTTTTCTGGAGGGTGTAATATAAAAAAGCCTTTTAGGAAGCTAAATTCATAGTTTGATGGTTTGCGATCAGAATTACTGAAAAAAAGAGAACCACTTCTAGTGCTGATAAATCAGTTTGCTTTACTTTTGTTTTTTTTTTAACTGGACATCTATCTGCTTGTTAGCATTTTTTGTTAGAAAATGGCTAGGAGGAGGGAGAGTGGATCTTACATGATTTTTTCTTTTTTTTCTGTTGTAAAGGGAGGGAGGAGTTTGAATTAATCCAACATTTGTCTTAAATAATAATTACCTGAGGAATTAATTTATCCAGGTTGTCCCTATCCTACCCTGTGCTACCATGCTACCACCCCGTGCTACCATGGTTTAGAAGTCAGCAACAAACCTTTTTCTTGCTTTCTTACTAAGACCCGGCTGTAACTTAATATAATAACATATTCCAGGACCGTTGTCAGGATAGTTAACTAACATTTTGTCTTTAGTGCTTTTAAATATGAAATTACAGAATTAAAAAAAAAATGATTTGTCAATGAATGCTGTTTTTCTTCCAAAGCTTTCAAAAGAGATCTAAACTGGAAGAGAAGCTAGTCACTTGTCGTAGTAACTGACCCTCTTCAGGTATTCCAGCATATCAGTACTTTTCATTTCCTCCTCTTTGTAGAATAATGTAAATGGAATCTAGTTCAAAAGGTAGATGGCTTAAAATTGAAGCATAGGTACAATTGGTGTCTTTAGTAGGAAGCTTGTGTAGAAGTCCTTAGTCCTTCCTCACTGACCTTGACTTGTAATGGTAGGGTTTTTTTTTTTTTTTTTTTTTTCCCCCTCTCTCTCTCAATACTTCCTGCTCCCCATTTGTCTTTTAAAGGTGATTGATAACATATTGTCTCTCTGGGTTTTACATCAACATGCAGGTGGAAGTTATGCCCATTTTCAGGCAGGAAATAAAAGCAAAAATTTACCCCTGTTAGGTACTATTGGATTTGACTGGAAGTTCACAAAACAAGGCTTTTCTGTACATCTTATTTTGATCCTCACCACAACCTTGGGAATTTGACAGCATTGTGTGCACTACTGAAAGTTGTTCTGTTTTTTTCTTCCTTCTTTTAAGAAATTAGGAATTTTATGCTGACAGTGTTGAGTGAAGTCTCTAAAGATACAATTCTGTGTACAAATTATTTTTTGTATATACAAACTTTGTATACAAAATTTTGTATAAAAGACACAAATTTGAGCCTTTGGATAACCAGAGACTTGAGAGGCACCTGAATTAATATGAAACTGCTGATATTGAGAGTTAGTCAACCTTCTCTTGAAGATGAAAGAATCTTGGCAAGATACTATGTAATGCAACTGAAGGGGGTCCAAAATGGACACTTGCATGTGTTTTTCCCAAGTGGTAGCCATTCTGGGGCCGGCTACATGGCTCTCTGTAAGTTAGGTGTACTCGTTTGTTTGTTTGTTTGTTTGTTTGTTTGAAACGGAGTCTCGCTCTGTCGCCCAGGCTGGAGTGCAGTGGCGCGATCTCGGCTCACTGCAACCTCTGCCTCCCGGGTTCAGGCGATTCTCCTGGCTCAGCCTCCCGAGTAGCTGGGACTATAGGCGCGTGCCACCATTTCCAGCTAATTTTTGTATTTAGTTTTACTGTGTTGGCCAGGCTGGTTGTGAACTCCTGACCTCATGATCCGCACACCTCAGCCTCCCAAAGTGCTGGGATTACAGGTGTGAGCCACTGTTCCCGGCCAGGTGTACTAGTATTAATGGGAAAGGATGAAAGTCAGACTAAACCAGAAAGATCTACAGCTGATAAGGAGACACCTGCTCTTTGGCAGTGCTTTTTTCCCCTCTGTTTTGCTTAGCAATTGCGAAGTTTTACTTTTTCCTCATGGAAAATGAGTTAATAGGTGAAGAATACATGTCGTAGGGCATACTGATGTGACTGAGGAACAATGACAGATATTTAAAAAGTCAGCTAGTGAGTGTTGTTGTGCAGTTATCTAACAAGCCATAACTCGTGTGAAACATTTTTACAGTCTGTTTCTATTTTTGGCAGGATATTTTTCACCCATGCTTTCCAGTTTTGGGTCTGGGAAGCAGCTTTTACTTCATATAGATGGTTTTATGGAAATTAATTTTGAGATTGGTTTATTATTTTAAGTCGTTCACTTATGTAATTTGAAGGCACTAAATTAAACAGTCATTTGTTATGTGGCATCTTTCTGATGGATAAAAGCAAGTGTCAAGAATGAGAGTGCTGTATTGTAGAAATTCCTCAGGATATGTTTATTGGATCAATTATTTTATTAACATTTAGGATTTAAATTCTTACAAAATTTTTACTTTATTTTTTAAACTTAATTTGTGTTCAGCTTAATTTGACAGTTTTTATATTCTAGTAAATTTTAATCTTGTTTTAGTATTTGTTTGGGAGAGAACATACTTATCTTTAGAGACATCATTTAATTTTATCTTCCAAAATTTGCAGCTGTTTAGAACCAGATACTTGAGGGAAGCTACTATGGTATGATGAATGCCTTCCTTGTTAGGTCATGTGTGACAAAGGCAAAATTCAGCAAGTGCATAATCTGCAGTCCTTTGGAAGCAACAAAAACAAAAAAGAGCAGATTAACTTGAAATGCATTTAGGTCATCTGGAAATTGAATTCCTGTCAGTTCTTATCTTTGCATAATTTATCTTCTTCCCTTTAGTTAATGCTTATGGTATTTTGAAGCTGATGACATACCGTATTTTCCAGGAGAGCATTAATACAGTGTAGTTGTTTCTTAGTGTTGATTAAAAGAACTTATCAACCTTTCATTCCAACCTCCATCTTCTAGTTAATGCTCCACAGAAGAGGCTCTCATTAGTCCCTTTAAAAATATTCAGCTTCAGAAACCTAACATGTACATTTCCTACCCTCCGTATAGTATAGTTGTAAATATGAAACTAAGTGCTATGTAAGTGTGGTTATTGCATTTTTAGGTATGGATTTCATTCATCCAGCAAACATTTTTTTGAGGATTTCTGTGCTGCATACTCAGGATCTGTGACACGGGGATGAAATGTCATTGCTGCAAGGACCCTTAAAACAAATTAACATTGCCCTGGTGGGTCTTGGGTGTGAGAGGCTAGAGTTGGGTCAAGAGGATAAACTATTGGCTGGGCGCGGTGGCTGACACCTGTAATCCCAGCACTTTGGGAGGCCGAGGCGGGTGGATCACGAGGTCAGGAGATCGAGAGCATCCTGGCTAACATGGTGAAACCCCATCTCTACTAAAAAAAAAAAATGCAAAAAATTAGTCAGGCGTGGTGGCGGGTGCCTGTAGTCCTAGCTACTTGGGAGGCTGAGGCAGGAGAATGGTGTGAACCCGGGAGTTGGAGCTTACAGTGAGCCAAGATCGCGCCACTGCATTCCAGCCTGGGTGACTGAGCGAGACTCTGTCTCAGGAAAAAAAAAAAAAAGGATAAACTATTTATGTTATGCTAGATTGGCCAGAGGTGTTAGTTAAAGGTCAATTTAAGGAGGTATTAGAAACTCAGTTAAAAAGAATAGGGAATAGCTTATTATAGCCCAAGACAAAGGATCTAGATACCACAGATTGAGATTGTGCTAGAATGAATGGAACTTAGTGAGTTCGGGCTTTCTTAGAGGCAAGAACAAGTGCTCAAGACCAGAACTAGTCTGTATAGGCAATCTAAAATTAGAAGCAGAGAAAAGAGGGACAACCCGAATACCTGTTCTCCTTTCGCATTTACCTTCTTTTCCTTTAAAGTCAATCCTTTTCTTTAATTGATGAACTTGGGAAATACGCAGGCCTCTCACAGCCTTCATTTCCAGTGTTTGCTTTCTTTCTGGAGGATTTTATAGTGAAACATTTCATTCATTACAGAAAAGTGGAAAGAATTGTTTGTACATTGCATACCTAAATACTCACCATCCCTATATCATTAGTCATATTTTGCTATATTTGCTTTATTGCCTATCTATCGGTCTATCCATTCATCAATCCTTTTGTTTTTCTTGTATTTCAAATTATACTTTACACCTAGGCATTTCCTGATGTCTATTATTAAATTTGTTTTTTTTTTTTTTTTTGAGACGGAGTCTCACTTGTCGCCCAGGGTTGGAGAGGTGCAGTGGCCGGTCTCAGCTTCACTCACAGCTCCGCTTCCTCCCAGGTTTACGCCATTCTCCTTCTGCCTCAGCCTCCCGGTAGCTGGGACTACAGGCCTCGCCCCACCTCAGCCTTCCTAGTTTTTGTATTTTTAGTAGAGACGGGGTTTCACCGTTGTTAGCAGACAACCCCATCTCCTGACCTTGATCCGCCTTCCGCCTCGCCTCCCAAAGTGCTGGGATTACAGGCTTGAGCCACCGCGCCCGGCCTTAAATTTGTTTACTTGTTTTTAGGCAAAACTTGTATATGGTAAAATGTACAAATCTTATACCATTCTGTTAGTTTGAACAAGTTCATACATCTGTGTAACCCATATATCCCTGTCAAAATATAGAACATTCCATCACCACAAAAAGTTCCTTCCGGCACCTTGTAGGTTAATTTCATTAGCTGTTTAATCTCCTGCAGTCTTATTTCTACTACTTTCTTCTGAAACTACTTGTTCAAATGATCTGCTTTGTTAGAAGTACATTAGGGTAGCATTGTGATTGGTGTTCAGAGTATAAAGAAATGAAGAATATAGCCCTTGCTCTCTCTGTGATTCAATTTTTTGTTTTGTTTTGTTTTTTTGAGACAGTCTCGCTTTGTTGCCCAGGCTGAAGTACAGTGGTGCAGTCATAGCTTACTGTAACGTTGAGCTCCTGAGCTCAAGCCAACCTCCTTCCTCAGTCTTTTGAGTAGTTGGGTCTACAGGTGTGTGCCACCATGCCTGGCTGCTTTTTTTTTTTTTTAAAAAGAGACTAGATATTGCCTAGTCTGGAGTGCAGTGGCTGTTCAGAGGCCTGATTATAGTGTACTGCAGCCTTGAACTTTTGGACTCAAGTGATCCTCAGCCTTCTGAGTAACTGGCATGTACCATGGGCTTAGTTTGGGTTTTAATTAGGTATCTGAAGAGAGGTAAGTAAATGTTACATGAATTCAGAGGAGGAAAGTTTCTTAGGAGTGGGTCTTGCTAAGGTCTGAGTGTTGGTGTCCTTCCAAAATTTAAATGTTGGAACTTAATCTCCAGTGTGATAGTGTTAAGAGCTGGGGCCTTTAGGAGGTGATTAAGTCATGAGTGGGATTAATGCCCTTGTAAAAGAGGCTTGAGGAGCTCTTTGTCCCTTCCATCCTGTAAGGTGCCATCTCTGAGTAACAGGGCCTCACCAGACACTGAATCTGCCAGTGCACTCATCTTGGACTTCTCAGTCTCCAGAACTGTCAGCAGTAAATTTATGTTGTATAAAAGTTACACAACGTAAGGTATTTTATAGCAGCCTGACTGAACAAGGACAGGCCTTTATTTAAGGATCCAGAGAAGAATTTTTTATTTTTATTTTTTTAAAGACTGACTAGAAGCTTTTGCATAAAGGAACAGTAGCAGGCAAGGTGGTTGGGTCCAGGCTTTGGAAGGAGTTTGAGTATTATTTTGTACCCAGTGATAGTTTTTGAGGAAGGAAGTAATGTTTTTCACAGATCTTTCTGTTAAATCTTTATCCTGTTTGTCATCTTTGGTACTTAGTTGTATAGAAGACTTCGTGTTTTGAGTTCTCTCTTCTCTTAGTTCTTTGCTTATCTCTAATTTCTCAGCTTTTCTGACGATTCTTTCTCTTCCAGATCCAGACTATCTAACGCTCTGTTCTTGAACCTTTATTCCTTCTTATAATCCAGCCCTTACCTTTTGGGTAATTATAACTTCTCAGTTATAATTCTATCCAAGTCATGCCTACATTTTTATTCATAAACTGTTAACTCTTGTTGGGTTTTTGACTACTAAGAAGATGCTTCTTTTGTATATCCCTTTTTACTTTGACTTATTCAGGATCATGTAGCAAGAGCATTTGCTTTAAGTAGTTGTAGCAAACAGGATTTATTGAGAGAAAGAGATTGTAAACTTTGAGTAGTCTGCATGAACAGATTAGTCTGAACTTCTAGAAACAAACCCCTGAATGACACTGCAGAGCTTGCCTGCCAAGGGGTCTACTGCCACCACACCACTGAGAACCATGTTGTTGAATCAGAAAGCTGCCATCAGAACTTTAACTTCCTTGGGTAGGACTGTACTTTCTGTTCTCTATCTTATGCGGTATGTCTGCTTGCCCATACTTAGGTCATATGTGAAACCTTAGCATTGCCTATATATAAAACAGGAAGTGCATGTGAGAGCTTGATTGGAGTGTTGAGTCTGAAGTACATTCAGTTTGTGAGGAACTGAACTCATTTTCCCCAATTCCCTCATTGTGACAAAGTTAAGCCTTTTCTGAGTTTTCTTTTTCAGTCCAAAGGCATGGGTATTGTTCTAGTTTTCGGAGGTAGAAACTATTGAAAACTATATCATTTAGATTTTTTAATGCTGATATAACAGAAAACCAACTCAAACTCACTGGCTCACAATACTAAAAATTCCAAAGGTGAAGCTTGATTCGGTTATACTTATGTGATCAGACTTCATCTTTCTCTTCCTTTATTTAATGAGCTCAGCTTCCGTGGTTTTGTCCCTTTGTGTTCACGTTTGTTGCAGCTCAAGCGCTACATCCTCATGCTGTCAAGTCCAGAGGAAAATATATAGGACTACTGTACAAAGAAAACTAGTTACATTAAAATATAGTTATAAAAGTATTTTAAAAAATTGTTGGTAATATCTGTTTCTTTTTTTTGAGACAGGTTCTTGATCTGTTGCCTAAGCTGGAGTACAGTGGTGCTAACACGGCTCACTGCAGCCTCAACCTTGTAGGCTCAAGTAATCTTCTCAGCCTTCTAAGTAGCTGGGACCACAGGTGCACACCACAACACCCAGCTAACTTAAGTTTTTTTGTAGAGATGAGGTCTCGCCATGTTGCCCAGGCTGGTCTCAAGTTCTTGGGCTCAAGCCATCCTCCTGCCTTGGCCTCCCAAAATGCCAGGATTATAGGCATGAGCCACCATGTTCACACTGTTTCTTTATAAAAAGATTCAGTGAAGGCCAGGTGTGGTGGCTCACGCCTGTAATCCCAGCACTTTAGGAGGCCGAGGCAGGTGGATCATGAGGTCAGGAGACCAGCGTGGCCAAGGTGGTGAAACCTCATCTACTAAAAATACAAAAATTAGCTGGGCATGGTGGTGAGCGCCTGTAATCCCAGCTACTTGGGAGGCTGAGGCAGAGAATTGCTTGAACCCTGGAGATGGAGGTTGCAGTGAGCCGAGGTCGTGCCATTGCACTCCAGCCTGGGTGACTGTCAAAAAAAAAAAAAATATATATATATATATATATGTGTATATATATAAAAATATATATAAATATATGTATATTTGTATATACATATATATATAATATGCATATATTTAGTGGGGTCTAATAATTTCCAAGTGGTGATGAGTATTATCACTATTTGGAGGTACCTGCAACCAAAGATCATGTGATAGGAAAATAAATATCTGTGATTTCTACTGGTGACAAAATGAACAGATATTGCTAATATGATACTATTGTGGTGTGTTGGCTGAATTCACAGAAAAAGGAAATGCTAAATTTCAGTTGGAGGTTAAAGATGTAATTTGTTTTTCTCATCTGAGTTTAAAGACACCCTGAATTCTGTATATAAACCCTTGGAGTGTCTGAGCCTCAGCTTAAGAACCACTGCTAGAAGAGAGTTTCTCTTTCTGGAAGCTCAAGAAATGTATTCTTGTGTCTCATTGACTTTGGGTTATGTTGTCATTTCTGAATCAATGATTAAAGCAAGAGAAATAGGATTTGCTAATTAGTTGAGCGAGCCTGGGCCTACCTCTGGAGCTGGAGGTCATTCCCTCCTAAGTAGCATCATGGGAGAGGAAGTGGATTTCCAAGGGAAAATTGAGAAGCAGTGGATGGCAGGATCTGGAAGATTTGCTAAGTGCCCCTCCCCTTCAAAAAAAATAAAGAGCCAGTAGATACTGAGTAGCAAATAGCATTATGTCCATCCTCTCCCTTTACTTCCATGGTCAACCAGTCATTAAGTTTTAGTGAAACTTCCATTTGCATTTGCCTTTTTTTGTTTAGTCTCTTTGATAATATCTTAAACCTCCAGTGTGGTAGTGTGTGGATTAGTCCATTGGATTGTGGAAAGAAAAATATTGAAACTTCTGTTTGTTCTTCTCATCCTACTAGTGTTTATGTGCATTTTATATGTATGTAAAATATATTAGTACATGATATATATACACGTACTACTGTATATATATCATGTACAGTGGTATGTAGATATATACACACACACAGTGGTACATGTGTATATATCATGTATATATATATATCATGTACAGTGGTACATGTATATCACATTTCATATTTGTGGGTACATGTTAAAAATGTTTTAAAAAATGGAGATGGGAGAATCAGAAAAGTTGAGATAACTATGTAGAGCAGTGCTGTTGAGTAGAAATAGCCTTCTATCTGTGGGTTTAGCATCCATGGATACAACCAACCTCAGATGGAAAATACTTGAGGAAAAGAAATTACATCTGTATTGAACATGTACAGATATTTTTTCTTGTCATGGCAGTACAGCGTAACTCTTTACATAGCGTTTACATTGTATTAGGTATTTTAAGTAATCTAGAGTTTATTTAAAG
Organism: Papio anubis; assembly: GCF_008728515.1. Classification (NCBI taxonomy): domain Eukaryota; kingdom Metazoa; phylum Chordata; class Mammalia; order Primates; family Cercopithecidae; genus Papio; species Papio anubis. The sequence goes on along the minus strand of NC_044982.1, from coordinate 51,226,185 downwards.
TATGCGGTAGAATGTGCATAGGTTATATGCAAATACTACACTATTTTATATCAGGAACTTGAGCATCCACGGAGTTTGGTGTCCATGGGAGGTCCTGGAACCAATCCCCCATGGATACTGAGGGATGACTATAATATGAACCTTGTATGTATGTAATTTAACATTTTCTAGGTAGCCACATTAAAAAAGAAAGAAACAGATGAAAAATATTTTAAAAATATGTTAACACAATATATCCAAAACATGATTTCACATTGTAATCAATATAAAAATTACTGAAATAGTTTAGTCTTTTTTTTCATATAACATCTTTGAAATCTGGTGTACATTTTACACTTAAAGCATATCCCTCTGGGCATGATAGCCCATGCCTGTAGTCCTAGCTGCTTGGGAGGCTGAGGCAGGAGAATCTCTTGAACACAGGAGTTTGAGGTTATGGTGAGCAATGATTGTGCCACTGAACTGCAGCCTGGATGACAGAACGAGACCCACCTCCTTAAAAAAAAAAAACAAAAACACATCTCAGTTCAGACTACTAATATTTCAGCTGCCAAATGCAACATGTGGCTAGTGGCTGCTGTATTGGATAGCACAGATCTAGACCAATGATCATTGTGAATTTAGATTTCTGTAATTGTGTCTGTGATGGTTTTTTATAGTTCTATATTTGCCCCCTTCAGTCTTATACACAGTTGGCAAGTTAGTTGGACAAAAATTCCAGTGGGATGATGATATTACTCTCCAAATGAAAACCTGCCTAGGTTTAGACGTCATAAGATAGGCCCACCCTTCCTCTCCCTTTTCTGGGACTCCCTGCCATAAACCTGGTATTCAGGCAGTTTCCTCAGCCTTGCTTTCTCCTTTCATTTCTCCAAATATAACATCTGTTTTGGGAAGTCTGTTCCCGTAAAACCTTGTTGGACTCACCAATCCCTCTGTAACATCCTTACCATTTCCCACATTCCTATGGTGTGTGTATTGAGTACTTAGCCACTCAGCACGTTGGCATTTCATTGTATGCTGTTGCTTGTTGCTCCTTGTTTCACACACAATGAGCGGTATCTCCCCTAATAAATTCTAAGCTTCATATGTTATTCCTGAATTATAGGCACATATTGAAGACTTGGCTTTTCCTTATCTTTAGAAAGGACATAGCTGGGCTATGTAAATTTGTAGCTTTATGTTTTTTTGAAATTAATTGTTTACTCCAAAAAGTTTCATTTTTAAATTTAGCTTTTTTTAAATTTAAATTTTTATTTTATTTTATTTATTTTATTTTAGTTTAGTTTAGTTTAGGTTTTTGAAACAGAGTCTTATTCTGTTACCAGGCCAGAGTGCAGTGGTTCGATCTCGGCTCACTGCAATCTCTGCCTCCTGGGTTCAAGAGATTCCACTGGCTCAGCCTCCTGAGTAGCTGGGACTACAGGCGTGTGCCACCATGCCCGGCTAATTTTTTGTATTTTAGTAGAGAGAGGGTTTCTCCATGTTGGCCAGGATGGTCTTGATCTCCTCGGCCTCCCAAAGTGCTGGGATTACAGGCGTGAGCCACTGCACCCGGCCAAATTTAGCTTTTTGACTGTGTACTTTCAACAGTTTCACAATGATTTTCTGCTTCTTGATAAGGAAGGCACCCTTGATCCTGTCATGGACTCATTTAGCACACATCGGACCACGATAGGCCCTGCTGACATGTTTTTTTCCTTGTAGACAACCTTATAAGAACTTTAAATCTCAGAGCACAAGCGCTTCGAAGTCTGGCTGGGCACATGCCACATGCTGATTTTGTGTCTTTCTCAACCTTCTTGGTGGGTAGACAGTTCTATTGCCAGGGCCTTGGGTCGCCCTATTTCTGTTGAAGGCTGTATTGTAGGAAAGCTGATGATTGTATGTCATACACTGGACCATGTCTCTAGACAATGAGTGACTCTAGACAATGTCTCCGGAAAAAAAAGCAGTTGCTGTGTTTTGTACTCTGCTTGTTTACTTAGACGCTTTTTAGCAGATTCATTTGTAGGACTTGGTGTTCATTTGCTTTATGACAATTAAAAAGATTTTGTTTATAGAATAGTTTATTTGAAACTGTAGAATCATTCTTGGAACTACAGAATAGGGAATTATTGATTAGCTGGAGTTTCTGAAGATGAAATTTGAGTTTCATAAGGTAGTCTCAGAGGACACTTTTTCTTTATTGTCCAGAAACCAGGAGAGGCAAACTTGTTTCCAAAGTAGGGCAAGAGGTTTTATTTCAAGTTCAGTCATCAGGATTATTCTCTGGAGGTTGTCAGTACTTTTTACAAACTCCAGTCACTTTAACCCTAGGGAATAGGTTTCTCTTGTTCATACTGTCTTCTTTCTTGGATGAAGAGCTCTACCATCATCACTATATTTTAGTTCATTTGTGGAACAAAGGACTATTGAAATATTTCCTGAAAAAAAGTCCAGAGAGGGCCGTAGAGCTTTATGCTTTAAGGAATCGTCTTTCATTTAACATTTTCTTTGCTGTATTTTGCTTAACATAGGCTATGATTAGATTGATAAAAAGCTAAAAAAATACACCAACATTTTTAACTTGTGGAATTTCACAGCCGATTTATTACAGCATATTTTATATGCCAGGTATTAAGCGCATTAGTTAATTTCTGTCACTTTTTCTTTTAGCATAATTTTACAGATATATTATTTATATTCTTTGGCAAATAGCAGTCTTTAAGAATTTATTTATTTATTTATTTATTTATTTATTTATTTATTTATTTATTTTTGAGACAGAGTCTCGCTCTGTCGCCCAGGCTGGAGTGCAGTGGTGCGATCTTGGCTCACTGTAACCTCCACCCCCTGGGTTCAAGCGATTCTCCTGCCTCGGTCTCCTGAGTAGCTGGGATTACAGGCGCCTGCCACCACGCCTGACTAATGTATTTTTAGTAGAGATGGGGTTTCACCATGTTGGTTAGGCTGGTCTTGAACTCCTAACCTCGTGATCTGCCTGCCTTGGCCTCCCAAAGTGCTGGGATTACAGGTGCGTGAGCCACTGCGCCCGGCCAAGAATTTATTCTTTTTATTTAACACTTTGTGTTTTCCCCGCTTTAGGTAAATATAATAAAATTGGTTATTAAAGTCCAAAAAAATTACCTTTACTGGAGAGTTCACATTTTTGTTTTATTAGCTGGTAGGAAGTTACAACTTTTCCTAAAATTAAAATGTAACTTTACATTCTAAGTGTGTGTGGTTTTTTTTTTTAGAGATAGGGTCTCATTCTTTTGCCCAGACTGGAGTGCAGTGGCACAGTCATAGCTTGCTGCAGCCTCAGACTCCTGGGCTCAAGCAGTCCTCTTGCTTTAGCCTCTCGAGTAGCTAGGACTTACAAGCGTGCACCACCATGCCTAGTGCTAATTGCATATATTTTTAAGACTGTAGGGTATACAATTTTTTTACACTTAAAAATTACAGTATATGGGTTGGGTGTGGTGGCTCATGCTTGCAATCCCAGCACTTTGGGAGGTCGACAGGGGTAGATCACCTGAGGTCAGGAGTTTGAGACCAGCTTGACCAACATGGTGAAACCCCGTCTCTACTAAAAATACAAAATTAGCCGGGTGTGGTGGTGCATGCCTGTAATCCCAGCTACTCGGGATGCTAAGGCAGGAGAATCTCTTGAACTCAGGGGGTGGAGGTTGCAGTGAGCTAAGATTGTGCCATTGCACTCCAGCCTGGGCAACAAGAGTGAAGCTCCATCTCAAAAAAAAAAAAAAAAGCAAATGATTTATTTTCTTCTCTTTTTATTTGATTCAGGGACCTAGCCTCTGGATTTCGAGTGTTTGTGGTTACCTAAAATGTTGTTTTTGTTACTTTTTTTTTGTTTGTTTGAAACAGGTTCTCTGTCACCCAGGCTAGAGTGTAGTGGTGCATTCTCAGCTCACTGCACCTCAACCACCCAGGCTCAAGCAATCTTTCCACCTCATCCTCCTGAGTAGCTGGGACTACAGGCATGTGCCACCATGTCCAGCTAATTTTTGTATCTTTTGTAGAGATAGGGTTTCACGCCATTGCTCAGGCTGGTCTTGAACTCCTGGGCTCAAGTGATCCTCCTGCCTCAGCCTCCCAAAGTGCTGAGATTACAGGCTTGAGCACCATATCTGGCCTCACCTTGGTTCTTATTGCAGTTGTCTTGTTTTATTTTGTGAATCTTTACCATGTTTATCTTGCTTTTAATGGTCCTATTTTAAAATGCAGAGAACATTCTTTCTGGCCAAATGAGGTTAAAAGAAAAAAAATTGCAAAGATGAGGAGTTGTAAAGCTTCTTTTAAGAATTGTTCCGGCTGGGTGCAGTGGCTCACACCTGTAATCCCAGCACTTTGGGAGGTCAAGGTGGGCGGATCATGTGAATTTGGGAGTTTGAGACCAGCCTGACCAACATGGAGAAACCCCGACTGTAATAAAAATACAAAATTAGCCAGGCGTGGTGGCGCGTGCCTGGAATCCCAGCTACTTGGGCTGATTCAGGAGAATTGCTTGAACCCAGGAGGCAGAGGTTGCGGTGAGCTGAGATTGTGCCATTGCACGCCACCCTGGGCAGCAAGAGCGAAACTCCATCTCAAAAGAAAAAAAAAAAATGGTTCCTTCTCCCAGGAGTTTAGGAACAGCAGGTTACCTAAGGAGGGGTGAAGGGAGGCCTCCAGGTCGGAAACGGAGCAGGTCAAAACTCCCATGCTGATCAGTAGTGGGATTGTGCCTGTGAATAACCACTGCTGTCCAGCATTGGCAACATAGTGAGACCCTATCTCTTAAAAAAAAAAAAAATTCCTTTATGAACATTTCATGGGATTTCTGCCATCCCCTTTTAAGGGACATAACAAGAAGGAGAACATGCCTCTTTAAAAGATAACAGTTTTAGCAATTAAAATCTTCCTGCCAGCTCATTTGTTGGTCTACTTAAACATTCCAGTTTTATTTCATTAAAGGTCTTTTCAGGTGTTTCAAGTTTTCCTTTAAGTGAACACTTGTTGAACTGAATACTTGTTCATGTTTCTCATGTTTAATGGCTATGATTTAAATACATGTTGGTGTTACTGAAGTCATAATCCAGTGAGAATTCCTGTTAAAAGTGTTAAGATTTTGGACTCTTGCATAAGTTCAGTCTTGCATAAGTCAGATGTTCAGTCAAAATTGGTTAGAATTGAATTTGAGTAGCGCCTGTGCTTGTATTTATACTGCTTATTTAGTATTCATGGATAATACTGTATGAAAATTTGATTAGTTCATTTTTTTCCCTTCCAAATTGATAACTTAGAAGAGAAAATTAATCTCTACCTCTTTCCCTTCCCAGTTTGTAAAAAATGAGTGTAATTTTCCATCTTTCTACTTTTAAAGGATGTTAGACTTCTTGGTTTGTTAAAGTACCAGTGATATTCTTGAAGATTCAACGTGAATTCAATTTAGTGTTCTTGGCAGACACAAACTTAGTTTTTTTCCCTTTAGAAGAAAACCATATCAAGCCTTCATTAATGAACCTCGGTGTAATTTTTGGCCTTCTTCAAGACATTTGTCATTTGCATTGTATGGCTGTAGTGTAGATATCTTGAAATAATGCTTAATTTTTATTTCCTTGTGCATTGTATTTGTTTTTAAACTCCTGTTCAGTTTACTTACCAAATATTAATAGTGTGCCTACTTTGAGTCTTCTACATCTGAATATTCCTTTAGTCTATGTTGCTGAAATTCTGCTTTATAGAATAATACACATAACTGTATTGGAAAGTGTAGTCTTTGCTGTCAGGAGCATTTACTCTGATAGGGTTAATGATTGTAAGCCCCTCAAGAATTTTCCACACTAGTTACTAAGGATTTTTAAAGGATAAGTGATTTTGTTTGTTCCAACCCTGTTCAAAACAATTTGATGTTTGTACTACATGTTGAATATCTCTTATCTTACATGCTTGGGACCAGAAGTGGTTTGGATTTTGGATTTTTTTTGGAATTTGGAATATTCACATATACACAATGAGATATCTTGGAGATGGGACCCATGTTGAAACAATTCATTTATGTTTCATTTACCCTTTTTTTTTTTTTTTTTTTGAGACAGTGTCTCGCTCTGTCGCCCAGGCTGAAGTGCAGTGGCTTGATCTTGGCTCACTGCAACCTCCGCCTCCAGGGTTCAAGCGATTCTCCTGTCTCAGCCTCCCAAGTAGCTGAGATTACAGGTGTGCCATCACACCTGGTTAGTTTTTGTATTTTAGTAGAGATGGGGTTTCACCATGTTGGCCAGGCTGGTCTCGAACTCCTGATCTCAGGTGATCCACCTCTTTCCCAAAGTCCTGGGATTACAGGCATGAGCCACTGTACCCAGCATCATTTACATCTTATACACATAGCCTGAAGGTAGTTTTATACAACATTTTAAATAATTTTGTTCAGGAAACAAAGTTTGTGTACATTGAACTGTTAGCAAAGGTGTCACAATCTTAGTCACTTACGTGCATAGTCTGTAGTTATTTGGCATCACCATCACACTCAACTGAATTTATATGCTACTGATAAGCAGTCATTTTCTTTTACTTATTCACACGTAAGTATAAGAAAAAAGTAAAAAATAACAGTAAAAGGTATGACATACCATTAATATAGTGGAATAATAATGTGTTCAGGGTAACTAAGCACAATAGCATCACCAGAATATCTGTAGCTGCTGTTAAGCAACAGCATCAGCAAATAAGGTTAGGCTTTCAGTCTCCACCTATGATGTTATTTTTTGATTAAAAAGTTTCTGGACATTTTTTGTTTGTTTGTTTTATTAAGGCCGGAAGAAACATCAGAATCAATTGAGGGACCAGGAAATGGGGCCTCTAGGGAAGACAAGGCATTCTGCTAGATGGCTTTTAAAAATATTTCCTCCGGAGTCACTTGTCTCATTAACAACAGTTTTTGTCTTACAAGTCTCTCTTTGATTTTGTAAACCAGCATGATTTGTTTTGTTATGAATGCATGCTGCTCTAGTTCTCTAATAAGCCCATCATGCTTTTGCATCATGTCGGCAATAAGCACTTTTTTTGCTGTGTTAACATTGTCATCTTCATTGTTGTGTGCCTGTGTTTTGACTGTGACCTGTCACATGAGGTTGGGTGTGGAATTTTCCACTTGTGGCATCATGTTGGAGCTCAAAAAGTTTGGATTTTGAACCAGTTTGGATTTCAGATTTTTGGATTAGGGATTCTCAACCTGTACTATCAGCCAGGAGGTATAAATGATGTCTCCTTTGTGGGTTTAAATATAATTTATTGCTTAAGAAGTTACTTGTAATTGGTATGGATCAATAATTTATGCTTCATGACCTCTACCTTATGATGTGGTTAGTCATCTTTTGGCATTGGTGTGAGAAACAAGGTTTTCCAAAAGGAAAATCAAAATTTTTTTTGTGGAAATTTCTAAAGTAAAGGATTTTTTTTTTATTTTGTGTATTTAAATTATAATTATTACATAGAAATAAGTACAAAAAAATGGAATATAAAATTACATACACTAATCAAAGCTGGGAAAAAAAATAGTCCAGACTTGGGCTACTGCAAAATTAAATGGTTTAATTAAGAGTAGTTAGATTTTGAATAACTCTTGTTATGTTATTTATGCCATGAAAAAGGCACGAATTTATATTCACATATTTTAAAATAGTGTTGAAAAGAAAACCATGTACGGCCTGTTTGATGCATTTTTCAGAAATCCTCATTTTATTTCAATCTGATTCATAGACTTTCAAATGATCCTACTTGTGACGGTTGAGAAACTGTATTCCTCTAGCAAGAAAGAACCTTTTGTAATGATTTCTTCAGTTAATCAGAGAAAAGGCTTGTTGGACGATTTGATTTAGCTAGCTGCTTTGTTTGTTTTACCCTAAGAGCAAATGATGAGAAATTAAAAAAATATATAGGGCTGGGCATGGTGGCTCATGCCTGTAATCCCAGCACTTTGGGAGGCTGAGGCGGGTGCATCACTTGAGGTCAGGAGTGTGAGACCAGCTTGGCCAACGTGGTGAAACGCCATCTCTACTAAAAATGCAAAAATTAGCCAGGCATGGTGGCACATGCCTGTAATCCCAGCTACTCGAGAGGCTGAGGCAGGAGAATCGCTTGAACCTGGGAGGTGAAAGTTGCAGTGAACTGAGATCGAGCCACTGCACTCCAGCCTGGGCGACAGAGCGAGACTCTGTCTCAAAAAACAAAACAGAAAAAGGATATATAATACATATTTCAAGCAGCAAAATGACCCCAAAGCTTCTCTTTTTGGTTAAAATGTTTTCTTGCCCTTTTCTCTCAAACGATTCAGAGTTTTTGCCCTCTCTTTTTTCCCCCTCTTCCAACATTTTTAAATTTTGTTATTTTTGTATCTAGTAGTTCTTGGGTAATTACTTTAGTGTGGAAGTATTTCAAAACCAAAATCTAATACAGACCTTCAAATCGTTGAAATCTCCATATATCAAAATTTCAAGAAAGTTTATATTTTAGTAGGATGGAAGAACATTTACTTTTTGAATAATATGTTCTCGTGATTCAAACGCAAAAGGTGCAAAAAATGACGAGTTTTCTTCCTTCCCCTGTCTCTTGGGCACACTTTACCCCTCTCTGGAAGCAACCAATGTTACCAGTTTCTTATCTGTTCTTCCAGTATACGATTCTTTCTTTCGACGTATGTACGTATGTATGTATATATGACAGAAAGAAAGAGGTCTCACTCTGTGCCCCAGGCTAGAGTGTAGTGGCATGATCACAGCTCAGTGTAGCCACAACATCCTGGGCTCAAGAAATCCTCCCACCTCAGCCTCTCAAGTAGTTGGGAATACAGGCATGCACCACTATGTCCAGCTAGTTTTTTTTTTTTTTTTGTAGAGACAGAATTTCACTTTGTTGCCCAGGTTGGTCTCGAACTCCTGGACTCAAGGATTATTCTGCCTTGGACTCCCAAAGTGCTGGGATTACAGGAGTGAGTCCCCAGGCCCAGCCACTGTCTACCTTTTTTTTTTTTTTTTTTTTTTTTTTTTTGAAGGGGTGGTCACAGCTCTGTAAGCCCAGGCTGGAGTGCAGTGGCCAGATCTCCAGCTCACTGCAAGCTCTGCACTCCCGGGTTTCGCCATTCTCTGGCTCAGCCTCCCGGTAGCTGGGACTACGAAGCCTGCCACCTGCAGCCGGCTAGTTTTTTGTATTTTTTAGTAGAGCGGGGTTTCACCGTGTTAACCCGGAATGGTCTCGATCTCCTGGCAACTGTGATCCGCCTGTACCGGCCTCCCCAAAGTGCTGGGATTACAGGCTTGAGCCACTGCGCCCGGCCTGTCTGCCTTTTTAAAAGAAACAAGTTTGGTAGCATACTCTATATACTCTTAGCTTGGTTTTTTTCACCTAACAGTAGTTTTAAAATTCTTTACATATTGGTATATGAAGAGTGTATTTGTGATAGAAAACTTAACAGCGACTCAAACAACAACAAAGTGTTTTTCTCTTGAAGGTTCAGGTAGGTGATTTAGGGCTCATCTGGCACTCATGGTGTGCTGTTTTTCTCTTACTCTCCTTTTTTTAAATTGAGGCATAATTTGGCCAGACACGGTGGTTCATGCCTGTAGTCCCAGCACTTTGGGAGGTGGAGGCGGGCAGATCACCTGAGGTCAGGAGTTTGAGACCAGCCTGGCCAACATGGTGAAACCCCCTGTCTACTAAAAAATACAAAATTAACTGGATGTGGTAGCAGGCACCTTAATCCCAGGTACTTGGGAGGCAGAGGCAGGAGAATCGTTTGAACCCGGGAGGCGGAGGTTGCAGTGAGCCGAGATTGAGCCATTGCACTCAAGCCTGGGGGACAAGAGTGAGACTTCTTTCAAAAAAATAAAACAAAACAAAACAAAACAAAAAAAAAATAAATAAATAAAATAAATGGAGGCATAATGGATACAGTAACATGCACAGATACTGAGTGCATGGTTCAGTGAGGTCATCACCCCCTACTATCACTTTTCTGATTGGCCTTTTTCTATACTAATACTGCTGTGTATATGCTGCCTGTGTCCTCATTGACTTAGCAAGATCTCCAGCTATTGCAGCCCATTCTGAGCAGCAGGATGCATGAAAGGGCAGAGGTTCTATGTTACCCTTTTAAAGGAAGGTTTGTAGAAGTTGTCACTTCATAGCAGTTTGAATTATGTTTCATTAGTTAGAACGTGGTGTCATAGCCACATCTGAATGCAAAGGAGGTTGAGAAATGCAGTCTTTATTATCTTTTTTTCCCATTATAAACAATGCTGCAGTGAATAACCTTGTTCAGATTTATTTTTATTTATTTATTTATTTTGAGACAGAATCTCTGTTGCCCAGGCTGGAGTGCAGTGGCACTATCTCAGCTCACTGCAACCTCCACCTCCCAAGTTCATGATTCTCCTGCTTCTGCCTCCTGAGTAGCTGGGATTACAGGTACCTGCCACCACGCCCGGCTAGTTTTTTTTGTATTTTTAGTAGAGACAGGAGGTTTCACCATGTTGGCCATGCTGGTCTTGAACTCCTGACCTTAAGTGATCCTCCTCCCTTGGCCTCCCAAAGTGCTATGATTATAGGCATGAGCCACCATACCTGGCCTCAGATGGTGTTTTGTGGGATATATTTTTAGAAGGGGAACTACTGGATCAAAGAGTATTTGCAGCTGGACAATACACTTATTTTCTCATATCCTTGCTGACACAATTTTTGTATTTGCTAATTTCACAGGTAAAAAAGTGACAGAGGGTAGCTCTAATTTGCCTGATAGGACATGTAGGTAGAGAAAATACTTCTACCCTTACATACTGATGATACCTAGAAAGCATGGATTGCACAGCTAGTTAATGTAATGCTAGTTGGGTGAAGCATATGCAGCATGTTTTCATTTTATGTAGGCCAATTGTAACAGAAGACTGATGGTTAAAGGTCGATGAGAAACCCTTCTACTCATAAACATGTCACAGTAAACTGACAGGAAAACGGGAATAATGTATTTTTTAGGAGTTTTTTAATTAAAAAGTAAATTAGGGCTGAGCATAGTGGCTCATGCCTCCTCACTTCAGGAGGCGAGGTGGGGAGGATTGCTTGAGGCCAAGAATTGGATATCAGCCTGGACAACATAGCAAGAACCCATCTCTAATAAAAACCCCAACAAATTAGGTGTAGTGACATGCATCTGTAATCCCAGTGCTTTGGGAGGCCAAGGCAGGAGAATTGCTTGGGCCCAGAAGTTTGAGATCACCCTAGGCAACATAGGGAGACCCCATCTTTAGAAAAAATATTAGCTGGGCATAGTGGTGTGCACCTGTATTCCCAGCTGTATGGGGGTGGCTGAGATGGGAGGATCGCTTGAGCCCAGGAGTTGAAGGTTACAGTTTGCTGTCATTGCACCACCACTCTCCAGCCTGCGTAACAAAGTAATACCTCATTTCTTTAAAAAAGAAAAAAAAAAATCAATTCATGTATAAGGTTAATTTAGCATTAATTTTCTTTGGTCCTGTTTTCTATCACATACATTTCTTAACATTCAGAAACATATTTTTAACTGATCTTAAAGTACCCTTTAACCTAATGGGGAAAAAGAAAGTAATATATATTTTTGGTTCTTTTCATGTAATTTTTTTTGTTGTGTTTTCTTTTTATTCTCCGATTGCTAAATGGGTTCAGATACATTGCATAATATGTATTCTGCTTAAACTGTAATTTTTAAAACTAGAATGTTAGGTGTCCTTAATTATATTTTCAACTCTGTGAGCTTTTGGTTGGGACTTAAGGAAAAACTTCATAGTAATTTTCTATGCCACTGGGTAGTATTAGAAGCTGTATTTACCTTTTTTTTTTTTTTTTTTTGAGACAGCGTCTTGCTCTGTCATTCAGGCTGGAGTGTGGTGGTACCAACACGGCTCACTGCAGCCTCCATCTCCTAGGCTCAAGTGATCCTTACACCTCAGCCTCCAGAGTATCTGGGACTACAGGCGTACGCCACCATGCCTGGCTAATTTTTGTATTTTTCTTGGTAGAGATGTGGGTTTGCCATTTTGCACAGGCTGGTCTTGAACTGTTGGGACTCAAGACCCTTCTGCCTCCCAAAGTGTTGGTGTTACAGGCGTGAGCCACTGTGCTTGGCCTGTACTTACTTTTAAAGTAGGAAATGGGAACATTAAAAGAAAAGATATATATGCATGTTTTCCCCATACCACCTGATGAAGTCTTAGATAGCAGAGACCTCTTAGTTAGCTACCATAGGTACTGTGGCATAGTAGATTAGACTCCCAATAGCAGTGTTTTGGCTCTTCTGCTCTTCTGGGTGAGAGGGAGGGTAGATGTTAGTACTTTTAAAATGTCAGTTCTTTTTTTTTTTTTTTTTGAGACGGAGTCTCGCTGTGTCTCCCAGACTGGAGTGCAGTGGCGCGATCTCGGCTCACTGCAAGCTCCACCTCCCGGGTTCACGCCATTCTCCTGCCTTAGCCTCCCGAGTAGCTGGGACTACAGGCGCCCACCACCACCCCCAGCTAATTTTTTGTATTTTTAGTAGAGACAGGGTTTCACCATGTTAGCCAGGGTGGTCTCGATCTCCTGACCTCGTGATCCACCCACCTCGGCCTCCCAAAGTGCTGGGATTACAGGCGTGAGCCACCACGCCCGGCTAAAATGTCAGTTCTTTAGGTAAAGAAACTTTTCTTTTTTTTTTTTTTGAAACGGAGTCTCACTCTGTCACCGAGGCTGAAGTGCAGTGGCACAATCTTACCTTACTGCAGCCTCTGTCTCCCAGGTTCAAGCAATTCTCCTGCCTCAGCCTCCCAAGTAGCTGAGAGTACAGGCGTGTGCCACCACACCTGGCTAATTTTTGTATTGGTAGTAGAGATGGGGTTTCACCATGTTGGCCAGCCTGGTATTGAACTTCTGACTTCAGGTGATCCACCCCCCTTGACCTCCCAAAGTGCTGGGATTACAGATGGGAGCCACCCTGCACCCAGCCTTTTTTTTTTTTTTTTTTTTTTTTGAGACAGGGTCTCATTCTGCCACCCAGGCTGAAGTGCATTGGCATGATCTCGGCTCACTGAAACCTCTGCTCCTGGGTTCAGATGATTCTTGTGCCTCAGCCACTCTAGTAGTTGGGATTACAGGCGTGCGCCACCACACCCAGCTAATTTCTGTGTTTTTAGTAGAGATGGGGTTAACCCTTGCCATGTTGGCCAGGCTGGTCTTGAACTTTGACCTCAAGGGATCTTCCCACCTTGGACTTCCAAAGCACTGGGATTACAGGCGTGAGCCACTGTGCTTGGCACTAGGTAAAGAAACTTTATAAGGGCCCGATATCTATAATCTGAAGATAGAGACTTTGAGTTACTTTGAGTACAGTGTCATCTCACTTATCTGGAGATCAGATTTCTGTAAATCTCCGCCTTTTTTTTTTTTTTTAAATCAATGAAGGCTTAATAAGGAGTAAGAAAAAAGTATTCCTGAGTAAATGACCTTTTGCTAAGGTTCCTGTGACCGAATAGAAAGTATTGCCTGTCATGTTCTTTTCTGTATCCTTAGCACGGAAAGTGGGACCTAGCACATGGGTGTTATTCAGTTAACATTTGTTGAATGAATGAATTTTTATGAATTGAGATATTTTTTGTTTGTTTGTTTGTTTTTTCCTAGCACAGGTTTGTGTGTGTTTGGAGGGAGGGATATAGAAACTTAACAGCAATGACTGATATTTTTGCTTATTTGTTAGGTCTTGGTGGTGGTGGTAATCAGGTACGCATATGCTTTCCTTAGGATTTGCATTTGCTGTTCCCTGTGTCTAGAATGCTATTCCTTAGCTAAATCTTCATTCCTAATCGGAAAATGTTTTCATCTATCACCTTTGAGACGGAGTCTCGCCAGTACCTGTGTTGGAGTGCAGTGGCTGACCCGCCCCACCATCCCGATTTATAGGGCGCTTACTACGCTTGGTTAGTAGAGACGGGTTTTCACCATGTTAGCCAGGGGATGGTTCTATCTTCCCGGACCTCGTGATCCACCCGCCTCAGACGCCCCAAAGTGCTGGGATTACAGGCTTGAGCCACCGCCACCGCCTCTATCACCTTCTTAAGGAAGTCTGTACTGATCACCCTTACCAAAATTACATAACTGCCCTCTTGATTGCACCCCCAAGCCTCATCCCAGCCCGTTTCAGGACACCCCCGCCTGTCCCAAACCCACCCCATTCCCAACCACTAACCCATTCCCATCCCAATTCCTGGCCCGTCCCACAGATGCCAAAAAATTACCATTTCGGCACAAGGACCACCCCAGGCGGGGAATACTGTGCCTTGACTCCTCTGTGAGCCTGCATTCACCTCACCCCTCCTGTGAGCATGCAGGGAGGAGTTGCCCAGGCTGGTCTTGAACTCCTGGGCTCAAGGACACCCGCCCCGCCTCCCCAGAGTGTTGGGATTATGGACATGAGCCACCATGCCTGGCCTTAAAAAAACATTTGCTATATGTGTGAAGAGAGGAAAGGGTATAACGTAAGAAAGTTAGCTGTAAAATAGTTTACATTTTAAATACTTATATTTAAAAGTATTATTTCCATTATTTAAAAAGGAATTTTAAAATTTTGCTTTTGGAGACTACTGTGTTCCATAATTATACCAGGGCAAACACAGCTGTGCTAAGTTTAAGGACTGTGTATTCTGTTGGTGGAAAAGGACTGAGGATTGGTTTGCTCAGTACATCACCTGCCTCAGTCTTCTAGTGGTTTTGTGGTAAAGTTGCTTTCAGTGGTGGTTTAGTTAATGCTCTTTGACTTATGTCCCGATAAATCAGTTGAAAACAAACGCATTTAATATATTTAACCTCCCAAATATCATAGCTTAGTCTAGCCTACCTTAAACATTCTTAGAATATGTACATTAGTCAACAGTTGGATAAAATCATCTAACACAGAGCCTACCTTGTAATAAAGTGCTGAATATCTCATTTACTTTATTGAATACTGAAAGTGAAAAACAGATCAAAATTTGAAGTACAGTTTCTACTGAATGTATATGACTTTTGCACCATCGTAAAGTCAAAAAGTCATAAGTTGAACCATCCTAAATTGGGAACCTTCTGTAATAGAAAAAACCTCTAGGTTTGAATGTGTTCCCTAGTGTCCAGATGGAACATCCCTTTCCTACTGGAGGTAGCTTTCTGCACAGTGAGGTATGACAATGTTAATGTTAATAGTTAGCCTTATTTCTTAATGTGGACTAGGCCTTATGCTAAGCATTTTATGAATATTATCTATTCTATATAATAGATCTATGAGGTAAATATTCTTTTTGTTTTTTGCTTTTTTTGGAGACAGAGTCTCTTCTCTGTTGCCCAGGCTGGAGTGTAGTGGCCTGATCTTGATTCACTGCATCTTCTACCTTCTGGGCTCAAGCGATTCTCCAGCCCCAGCCCCCCGAGTAGCTGGGATTACAGGCATGTGCCACCATGCCCAGCTAGTTTTTTTGTGTAGAGATGGGGTTTTGCAATGTTGGCCAGGCTGGTCTCGAATTCCTGGCCTCGAGTGATCTGCCTACCTCGGCCTCCCAAAGTGCCACTGTGCCCGGCTGAGGTAAATATTCTTGGCCATTTTTTCTTGCAGAAAATTGATTCTTCGTTAAACACCTTGTCTAGCTAGTAAGTGTTGAAACTGGAATTCAAATCCAGCCAGTCTTACAGAGGAACTTCACTGCACAAAACACTTTCCTATTATAGTAAAGCATATTTTGCTGAGGCAGGAGAATGAGCGTGAACCCGGGAGAGGCGGAGCTTGCACAGTGAGCTGGAATCCAGCCACTGCACTCCAGCCTGAGCATTAGCGAACTCGTCTCAAAAATTTTTTGAAGTAAAAAGAAATTAGGAACAGCAGTGGAATACTAATGTCACAAAAGAGACCATTATCTTTATTTGCTCTACCTTCCAGTGATTTACTAAGATTGATTGAGACTGCTGTGACTGAAGCAGTAATGTTGGCGTTAAAGTTAACTAATGCTGCCAGGCACAGTGGCTTGCACCTGTAATCCCAGCTACTTGTGAGGGCTGGTGGGGAGGATCTTTTAATGCCAGTAGTTCCAAGATCGAGCCTTAGCAAGTCCCCCCTCCTTTTTTTTTTAAGGTTAACCAGTGCTAATTTAAAATAAAGTAAGTATATTTTAAATAAAGCCATAGTTGGCTCTAATTATCTCTTCTACTACTTAGACTTAGTTGCAGGGGAAGAGTTTAGCTTCTTTTGGGCAGAATTTGGCATGTTCTGCCTTTATCCTAAAAATTGGAATTCAGCAGGAAGGCAAAAGTTTTAACTGTATAGCTGGACAGGAAGTATAATTTAATTGAAGGAGTGGAGGGTAGACCGGTGGGGTAGGTTTGCTGTTCTTTTTTTTTTTTTTGAGGCCAGTCTAGCTGTAATAAGCCAGGCTGGAATTACAGTGGCTCGATCTCGGTTCACTGCAACCTCTGCCTGCATGGTTCAAGCAATTATCCTGCCTTAGCCTCCGGAGTAGCTGGAATTACGAAGCCGCTACCACACCTGGCTAATTTTTTTTTTTTTGTAGTTTTGGGGAGATGGGGTTTCACCATATTGCCCAGGCTGATCTTGAGCGCCTGACCTTTCCTGACCTTGTGAGCTACCTGCCTGGGGCTCCCAAAGTGCTGGGATTACAGGCATGAGTACCCGGCGTCCTTCCACTGTTCTTGATTTTTTTTTTTTTTTTGAGGGCGGGTCTTGCTCTGTCACCCAGGCTCGGAGTGCAGTGGCGGATCTCCAGCTCACTGCAGCTCTCCTCTCGGGTTCAGCCCATTCTCCTGCCTCAGCCTCGAGTAGCTGGGACCGCAGGCCCGCCGCCGCCAGGCTAGTTTTTTGTATTTTTTAGTGAGAGCGGGGTTTTGCCGTGTTAGCCAGGATGGTCTCGATCTCTGACCTGCGTGATCGCCCGTCTCGGCCTCCCAAAGTGCTGGGATTACAGGCTTGAGCCACCGCGCCCGGCCTGTTCTTGATTTTTAAAAGAAAAACTTGCCCATAATTTATACAAAATTATAGTAATGGAAACAGTCTTCCTCTGCCTACCATAGAAAACAATTTTTAATTTAAAATTTTGACTAGAATATTCTGATTCTTCAATGTGAATTACTTTTGAACCTTAATTAGCCATTTGTCTTCTACAAAATATGTATTTTATTCCCCACCATACATATATTTGTGTTCTAAGGAGCTTCAGACTATACCTGGTTATCTCCAGTACATAAATCAGTTTTAATTTGTTTTAAAACAGTAGTAAATTAGAATCTGCAGTTGTAGGGAGACCCACCCTAATCTTATTATGCAAATGTTCTTTCCCCTTGACCGGTGCCATTTTGGCTGCTCTTTACAGTACACGTGGCTGGCAGAGAGAAGGGAAGATGGAGCCGCCATTTTGAGGCAGTTAGCTGTACCAGCTTCCGTCTACGGCCTCTATTTTACAGGCTGCTGTTTGTTAGGAAAATGATTTGGGGCTGCTTTTCATTAAAAGGAAAACCTTACGGGGACTTCGGCATTACCCTATCTGCCTAAGTAATTTCTGTTTTTTTTTTTTCTTTTTTTTTCTTTCTTTTTTTTTTTTGAGATGGAGTCTTGCTCTGTCGCCCAGGCTGGGGTGCAGTTGCCGGATCTCAGCTCACTGGAAGCTCCACCTCCCGAGTTTATGCCATTCTCCTGCCTCAGCCTCCCGAGTAGCTTCAGGACTACAGAGGCATCGCCACCTCGCCCGGCTAGTTTTGTTTTTAGTAGAGAGATAGAGGGTTCCACCGTGTTAGCCAAGATGGTGCAGATCTCCTGACCTGCGTGATCCCACCCGTCGCGGCCTCCCAAAGTGCTGGGATTACAGGCTTGAGCACGCCCGGCGTAAGCCCTGTTTTTCTTTGTTTGTTTTTGTTTTGAGATGGAGTCTCGCTCTGTAAACAGGCTGGAGTGCAGTGAAGCGATCTCGGCTCACTGTAAAAGCTCCGCCTCTCAGGTTCACGCCATTCTCCTGCCTCCAGCCCCTGAGTAGCTGGGCCTACAGAAGCCGCCACCGCAGCCCGGCTAATTTTGCATATTTTAGTAGAGCGGGGGTTCGCGTGTTAGCCAGGATGGTCTCATCTCTTGACCTCGTAATCTGCCTGCCTCGGCCTCCCAAAGTGCTGGGATTACAGGCATGAGCCACCGTGCCCGGCCAGTAATTTCTTTTTAACTCCTATGTCAATATTAACATAGAGTAGTTCAAATGTTGCAGTCAGACTGCTAAGGTTCAGTCCTGGTTCTGCCATTTACTGTTTGGTGCCCTAAGTTACTTAACACCTTACTAGCCTCTTGGTGCCCCAGTTTTCTCATCTGTAATATTTGGACAATAATAGTACCCACCTATTAGGGTTGTTAGGAAGATTTGGTTTAAAATACATATTAAATGCCTAACATATAGTAAGTGCTGAGAGCATGTTAATTTCCCTTTCTCTTTACTAGCAAAAACGATTATGTGATTTACATATGGTAGTGATAGCCTCTGTTGGAAATTTTGACAGGATTAGGTAATTTTAGATTGTTTTTCTTTTTAGAACCTCAAAGAACACTTGGTATCATTACATGAAATGCTAAAATGTATATGTGCAAATATTTTCATAAAAGTCTTTGAAAAACCCTCTACTTCTTCCCAAGAAAGGATCTCACTGAAGATTACTTGATTAAAAAAAAAACAAAACAAAACACCTTGGAGCACAGCCAAAAAACCGGGAATGAAAAAATAACTGTTTTCACGCCCAGAAACTGTGTATGTATAATCAGAATTGTACGTCTTAGGATGTTAGGGAAGCTTTCTTTGTTCCATAGAAAACAAACACTGGCCGTCCACTTCTTGGACTTGAGAAATGTTGAAAGTTTCTTTGTAAATGGATGTCTAGGGCAGGACTGGCAGGAGGAAATAATTCTTTTCCCAAAACACTTTTTTTGCTTCCAGTAAGTGAAGGAACATTGTTGAAACTTCCCTCACCACACCCTCTGCTGATTATTTGTGAAACTCAGGTGAGTTAAATGTGTAGTGCAAGCTTGTCCAACCCGCAGCTTGTGGTGGCTTTGAATGCGGCCCAACACAAATTTGTAAACTTTCTTAAAACACTATGAGTTTTTTTTTTTTTGAGATTGTTTTTTTAAGCTCACCAAATATCGTTAGTGTATTTTCCGTGTGGCCCAACACAGTTCTGCCGTTGTGGCCCAGGGAAGCCAAAAGATTGGACACCCCTGGTGTAGTGGTTCCTCCCCCTTCTCCCATACTTGACCCTTATTTGAACTAGGATTATTTCTCTTTTTTTACCCTCCTGGATGAGTGGAGGAAGTCCTTGAAATCTATTTTACTGCTACTGTTATTACTACTTTTTAAAATGGAAACATACACAGAAGTAGAGTCAGTGAGCCCTTATGTTTGTAGCAGTTAGTTTTATCCCACCCCTACATTTGACCTACTTGTTCTTGTCCTCAGCTTTTAAAAAAAGCAAATTGGGAAGGGCAGAGGCGGAGGAGAGGCCTGCGGCAGCAGGGAGCGGCGGGACTGGGAGCGAGCTGAGCTGGAGAGGGTGGCGAAGGCTGGCGCCGCGAGCAGCAACCGTGTAGGTGTTTCGGACACTGTTCGGGACTGGAGGCGGGTAAGGCTGGCAAGGGCGGCCCGATCCCCCAGGAGGCCATCCAGCGGCTGCAGGACACGGAGGAGATGTTAAGCAAGAAACAGGAGTTCCTGGAGAAGAAAATTGAGCAGGAGCTGACTGCTGCCAAGAAGCAGGGCACCAAAAACAAGCGCGCGGCCCTCCAGGCACTGAAGCGTAAGAAGAGGTATGAGAAGCAGCTGGCGCAGATCGACGGCACATTATCAACCATCGAGTTCCAGCGGCAGGCCCTGGAGAATGCCAACACCAACAACGAGGTGCTCAAGAACATGGGCTGTGCCGCCAAGGCCATGAAGGCGGCACATGACAACATGGACATCGATAAAGTTGATGAGTTAACGCAGGACATTGCTGACCAGCAAGAATTTGCGGAGGAGATTTCAACAGCAATTTCGAAACCTGTAGGGTTTGGAGAGAAGTTTGACGAGGATGAGCTCATGGTGGAATTAAGAACTAGAACAGGAGGAACTAGACAAAAATTTGCTGGAAATCAGTGGACCCGAAACAGTCCCTCTACCAAGTGTTCCCTCTATAGCCCTACCATCAAAACCCGCCAAGAAGAAAGAAGAGGAAGACGACGACATGAAGGATTTGGAGAAGTGGGCTGGGTCCAGCGCGGGCTGGGCCAGGTTTCTGATGGCCTGCGCAGCGAGCAGGCGTGTGCATGTGCGGGGCAGGCAGGATGGATGTGGTGCAGGCAGGTTCCATCGCTCTCGACTCTCACTCCAAAGCAGTGGGATCGCATTGCTGCTCGCTCTCTGCATAGCATGATCTGCACCTGGTGGGACGGGCGGGGGCGGATGGAGGAGAGGGGCAGTGGGGGGGAAGTGCCTGCTGTTTATAATGTTGAATTTCTGTAAAATAAACTGTTTGCAAATCCAAAAAAAGCAAATTCTAGAGATGTCATGTTGGCTCTAATTACGTTGGTATGTGTCTTTTAAAAAGATATTTTCCCCCCATAACCACAGTGCCATTATCCCCACCTAACAAAACTGATCTGTTGCCTTAGATTGATCTGAGTCTTAGTGTCCTCAGATTCCTTTTTGTTATCTAAAATATTAAAATATATTAGATAAATATTGAAAATATTAAAATAGATATATTAAATATTGAAAATATTAAAATATATTCAAGTTTGTGGTTATCACTTTTAAATGACCCATTTTTCATTTACATATATTTTGTAAATGTTTGACTTTCTAACTTGCTAGGGAAATTTTCAAACAAAAGTAGGTGGAATCCATATAAGAAAC
Source organism: Papio anubis (assembly GCF_008728515.1). NCBI lineage: Eukaryota > Metazoa > Chordata > Mammalia > Primates > Cercopithecidae > Papio > Papio anubis. The sequence goes on along the minus strand of NC_044982.1, from coordinate 51,205,252 downwards.
CCTCATATACTTATCACTCAGCTTCAACAGTTATTAACCACTCTACTCATGTAGGAGGGGAAATTATCAAATGCCCAAGTTTGTTTGATCTATTTCCCTCCAACTTCCTCCTCCTGAATTATTCTCAGGCAAATTCCAGAGTGGATATTATTTTATTGGCAGTCTAGTCTGTATCTTTGAAAGAGGGAAAGGATTATTTAAAATGAGTGTGTGTGTATATTTATATATGGATAAGGATTCTTTAACATGAGTTACATATACATATATAACATATATATAACTGATGTTAAAGAATCCTTGTCTTTTAAAGATACAGACTATATCTGCATATGTATATATCCACAATACCATTATCACCCCTTCATTCTTTAATATCTTCAGGTATCTAGTATTCAAATATCCATTTGTCTCAGATGTCATAGTTATTTTGGTAATGGTTTGAATCAGGATCCATATAAAGTCCCTACCTTGCAGTTGGTTGATAATGACCTTTAAGTCTAACCTTTTAGTCTGTAGTCCATTTTACTACCTCTCTTTGGTAATTTTTTTTTTTGTTCAAGAAACCACGTTGTGGCTGAGCGCGGTGGCTCGTGCCTGTAATCCCAGCACTTTGGGAGGCCGAGGCGGGTGGATCACGAGGTCAGGAATTTGAGACTAGCCTGGCCAATATGGTGAAACCCCATCTCTACTGAAAAAAAAAATACAAAAATTAGCGGGACCTTGGTGGCACGTGTCTGTAGTCCCAGCTGCTCAGGAGGCTGAGGCGGAAGAATCACTTGAATCTGGGAGGCGGAGGTTGCAGTGAGCTGAGATTGTGCCACTGCACTCCAGCCTGGGTGACAGAGCAAGACTCCATCTCAAAAAAGAAGAAACTATGTTGTTCTAGTGTTTCTCAGAGTCTGGATTTTAATGATTACATCTGTGGCTCAGTTCAACACTTTCTTTCGTATGTCCTGTATTTCCTGTAAATTGGTAATTGAATCTATAGGTATACTTAGTTTTAGAATATATAATATATGCACATAGTAAAATTTAAAACAGTTCAAAAGTCTTTGTAATGAAATGTCGGTCATTTTCCCACACAGTATTTTAGGTATCTTCCCCAGAAGGAATTATTTTGTCTAGGATGAATGATGTGTTTTTATTAAGCTTTATATCCCATTGAGCACACTAAATATTCTTGTAATTTTGAATATACTAAAGTTATTTTGTAAATTTTAGGATTTGATTTAAATGCTACAAAAGCACATGGTGCCAGTCACTAAGGTGTAGCCTTTTATTTTTGGTAAAGGAGAATTTGTAAGGTGAAATGATAGTGAATTAGAAGTTGTAAACCAGATTCCTTGTTACTACACTGGACTGCTTTTCATGTAATGAACAAGGAAAATCAGCTCTGTAGGGCAATGTTAAAAAGAGTCGTCTTGGCTGGGCACGGTGGCTCATGCCTGTACTTTGGGAGGCCGAGATGAGAGGATTGGTTGTCTCCAGAAGTTTGAGACCAGCCTGGGCAGTATAGTGAGACCCCCATCTCAACAGAAATTCAGAAATTAGCCAGATGTGGTGGCATGTGCCTGTAGTCCTAGCTATTCGGGAGGCTGGGGTGGGAGGATCACCTGAGCCCAGGAGGTGCAGGCTCCCATGAACTGTGATTGTGCCACTGCACTCTAGCCTGGGTGACAGAGTGAGACACTGTCTCAAAAAAAAAAAAAAAAAAAAACCAAGAAAAACTTCTTTGTTAACATTATACAGTATCTAGTATTGTTAGTTTTACTTTCTTAAATGTGAAGATAGTGAAGTACCATAGTTTTCTCGTCTGTAAAATAAGGGCATTGCTGTGTTTACATCGGTGGCCTTTGGTAGGTCTTGAGTGAGAAAGTATCTAGGGAGGAGACTTGAATGTTAATTTCCTTTTCTGTAAGTATGGCCATAATTAATTGTGAAACTCTGCTATTTTCAGTAGAAAGTTTTAGGGACAAGGCACATGGCCAGGAATGTCATGCCCAGGGTAATGGGTTAGGTTGGGATCAAGAACAAGTCTTTCAGAGTGAGCCAGGCAGTATTATCTGAGCCACTTGGTCAGGACAGGTTATGGAACAGTTAGAACAGGTGAGTCATGTCACGTGTACCATACCACAGTCTGATTTTCCTTGGCTCCCCTCCCCATGCCTACTCTGGTCCCTGTCTGGCAAATAGTACAGTTCAGAAGATAGGCATTAGATCAGTTTTAAGCATATAGGAAGAATGATAATTGGATTACCAGCAAGGCAGAGCAGCAGATCAGAGGCCATAGGGAACTGGGACCAAATAAGGAGACTCTCCAAAAGATGCAGATACAGCTCTAGCAGCAAGGAAACACAAACTGGTTGCAAAATTACATGTGTAAAGTCGATTGAGAACAAAAATAAAGCAGCAGTCCTGGCTCCTTAAGTGATAGTTTCTTTTATGAGACCTCAAGACAGTTTACTGATAGGAGTATTCCAACTAAACTTCTAGGTTTGAATAGCAGGACATTACATGGAGGTAATTTTTTGGAATATATTTCTCTTCAGCTGTATAGAGATAAGCAGATAGGTAGATTTGGACCTGGGATAATTGTCATCTGTTAGTTTGCCTCGCCTGGTTGTGTAGAAAGTTTGTATGATGTTAGGCAGTTAACAGGATAGAAATTTTTAAATAGGAGGGAGAGTCTTATATGTGTAAATGGGTATATCTAAGGTCATGATATCATAATTTACTCTCATCAAGTGACTGTGTAGTCTTTTTTTTTTTTTTTTTAATTGAAGCAAGGTCTCACCATGTTGCCCAGGTTGGTCTGGAATGCCTGGCCTCAAGCAGTCCTCCTGCCTTGGTCTCCCAAAGTGCTAGGATTACTGGTGTGAGCCACTACACTTGGCCTGTATTATCTTGTTTGGGGGCAGGGAAGTATGGAGATATAGGAGTCTTTTCAAGTCTTTTAAACTCCTTTAGTAGCTATTTTACTCATAGACTCTGTGGCTAGAGTAGGCTTTATAATTAGAAAGTAGTGCTAAGTGCTTACTTACTAGATACAGAAACAAGTTTTATGATGTTTCCTGGGTTTAGAGAAGAATTGGTTAAAGACTAAGAAATTTTGTTTTCTTTGGAAAATCTTTTAAAATCTAATGTAAGTAGTTTTGGGACAAATGCAGGAAAGAATTAGGGACTTGCTTTTGGTTTGCACTAGATGTGTTTCCTTTTTTTGGTGAATAGTGGAAGTAGTAAAGAGGCTAATAGTTGTCAGGGCTTGTCAGCCGATACGGGATTGAATACTGCTGAGGTGAGCAAGTCTTGCCACCAGTGTTTTGCGCCCTAAAGATCTTTAATTTAGGCAAAGATAGTTTCTCTTCTGGAATAAATTCTGAAAACAGAATAGTATGTTTTAATGTGCATTAATTTCTCTTTACAGGCTTTTTTTTTAAGCATAGGCTATTTAAATTTTGAGTACTTCACTGTGTTAGCACCATTATGAGAACTGTCAGCTGTGAAAAAAGATGATGCAAGAGTGAGCACTAATTTTGATTTGCTTTGAACAAAGTACACAGGGTGAACCTGCGTAATTATAGTATCAGCTGGATACTGTGCTAAGTAATCTAACCCTCATCACAGCTCTATGAAATGTCAGACTCAGAAATAGTGACATGCCCAAGGCCATAGAACTAAGATGTAGCTTCTCTTAGGGCAGAATCCAGGCTTTATAGGAGGAATTAAGATGCTATTTTGCCTTAAAAATTTGGGGAGGAGAGAGAGTCTTATATGTGTAAATGGGTATATCTAAGGTCATGATATCATAATTTACTAAGTAGACCAGCTTTTATCAGGTATCACAAAGTAGAATTTGGTAGCTAGGACAACTCCCCCCTCCCATTCTTATCTTTTTTTTTTTTTTTTTTAATAGTTGTAAAGTTTCTGGGAATTTATGGGAACATGCTTTTCTTTCTTTATATTCTTTCTTTAAAAAAACCCTTAATTTTCGTCCTCATTTTGCTTCCCACTCCCTCTTAATAAAAAGAATAACTTTTGTGAAAGGGAGAATGATGTTGTGAATTCAGCAGGTTCAGACAAGTGTTGTGAGTGTGGAGGCCAGGAAGCCATGTGTACCAGGACCATGTTACTGCCTAAGAAGAAATGAGAGAGTTCAGATGCAAGGGAGGTGAATAGAGAGTCAGTTTCAGTTCCCGTTGGTTACTGTGATTTATATGGATCTTCTGGGACTGATGTAAAGAAGAGTTGTTTCACCAGACTTACTGGGAAGCCCTCTGTTTTGTGTCCCTTGTGATAGTGATTTTAAATCAGAAATAAGCCATCAGATACGGGGAAAGAATAGTGTTTGGATTTATTGCTTAGTTACAGTGACATGTATGCTGTTAAAGTGATGAAATTGTTTAGTGTGAGTTAGCGTATATCTTAATTCTAATGAAACTAGCTCTAAGTCTATGTTTATGCTTGTGATTTTAGCTTTTACTATGGTAACCTCATTTCTATCATTAAAAACAGTAAAAACTCTACCATGTATTGAGTGCTGTACTTTTTATGTTAGGAATAGCAGATTATTTTCAGTACTTGAAACACCAGCTCTTCAACTCATTAACATCATCATGGTTATTCTCATCCTTGAAAATCTTTCTTTTTTACTTTTTTTTTAATTTTTAAAATTTTTTGTAGAGACAGGATCTCACTGTGTGGCTCAGGCTGGTATCAAACTCCTGGCCTCAAACAGTCCTCTTCCGCCTCAGAATGCTGAGATTATAGGCATGAGCTGTAGCACCCAGCCAGTCCCCCACCCCGCTTTTCCTTTTTTGAGACAAGGTCTTGCTCTGTCACTCAGGCTGGAGTGCAGTGGCATGATCTGGGCTCATTGCAAGGTCAAACTCCTGGGCTCAGGTGATCCTCTGCCTCAGCCTCTGGAGTAACTGGGACCGCAAGTGCATACCACCGTGTCCTGCTAATTTTTACATTTTTAGTAGAGACGAGGTCTTGCTGTGTTTTCCAGGCTGGTCTTGAACTCCTGGCCTCAAGTGATCCTCCCGCCTGTCTCCCGAAGTGTTGATTATAGGCTTGAGCCATTGTGCCCAACCCAACCTAGCCCATTTTTATTGTAATAATCTTTCTAGGTTTGGAGCTCTATAAGACAGGTTTGGTTTTTCAAAATCTTTTTAAAAAAGATTTATTTAAAATGTGTTTTTAACCTATTTTGTTTTTGTACTTTTTGGTGAAAATTATCATAGTCTGTTCCTATTCTTGAGTACATTAGGGCAGGAGTTGCCGAACTCCGCTTTCAATCAACTTCCCTTTCAGTTTAGTTTGAGCAATAGATTTCTCTCACACCAGCATTTAACCTCAAATAAACATCCTAATTAGTGCATTAGAATTGCAACTGAAAAAGACTATTTCAAAAACGAGTCTTGGCTGGGCCTGGTGGCTCATGCCTATAATCCCAACGCTTTGGGAGGTCAAGGGGGGTGGATCACGAGGTCAGGAGCTCGAGACCATCCTGGCCAACATGGTGAAACCCTGTCTCTACTAAAATACAAAAAATTAACCTGGCATGGTGGTGCGCGCCTGTAGTCCCAGCTACTCAGGAGGCTGAGGCAGGGGGAAGTAATGGCTTGAACCCAGGAGGTGGAGGTTGCAGTGAGCCGAGATTGCCCCACTACACTCCAGCCTGATGACAGAGCAAGACTCCATCTCAAAAAAAAAAAAAAAAAAAAAAAGAAGGAGTCTTAGTTTGGGCACGGTGAGTGGTGTGGCTGAGGTGAGTGGATCACTTGAGGTCAGGAGTTAGAGACCAGCCTGGGCAATATAGTGAAACTCCATTTCCACCAAAAAACACACCAATTAGCCAGGTGTGATAGTGCATGTCTGTAGTCCCCAGCTACTTGGGAGGCTGAGGCAGAATAGCTTGAACCCAGGAGGCAGAGGTTGTGAGCCAAGATAGTGCCACTGCATTCCTTAAAAAAAAAAAAAAAAGCCTTAAAAGAAGCTTCTACAATAGGAGTCGTACAGGGGAGGGGGAAAGTCAGCAATAAAATTACATTACAAAAATTTTTACTGAATCAGCTTCAATAGCAGGATTTTTCCTGATCGGAATTTTATCCCCTATATTTATCCCCGTTACTGCAAGTACTGTATCTATGTATAAGGCTACATTGATTTGGCTGTAAAGTTGTAATTTATCAATTTTGAGGCTAGTTTTTCATCTCCTTTCTGATTTTTGCCCTGAAGCCTGTCAGCAGAGCCACAATGACAAAGTATCACATTTTAAACCTGTGTGGTCTAGTAGTAAAGTAGTTAGTTCAATGTTTGATCAACTGAACTTTACATTCTAGCTTAAAGGCCTACTTAAGTATGTGTGCATGTATATAATACATAGTCCTCCTCTTTTCCCAATCATTAAAAAAAAAAAAAACAATTTGAGTTTATGCTTAGCTCGTAGTAAGCCATGGAGTTGAGTTATGTGAACACTAAACTTCCAAAAAGTTGCTTAATTGCTTAATGTTTTGGACTTCATTATGATTAGGGAAAATGGAGTCAGGGAAACCATATGGGAGAATAATTTGTTTCCTAAGGAATAAAAGCAGTAGAAACCCACAACAAACCACACATTAGACTTTATGTTGTTACTTGTTGGCTTCATCCAGTTTGCACTTTGTGAAACAAGTGGTTTTCTTTAGAGTCACAATGATTACATGTTTTTAAAGGTTTCCACTAAAGTCATTTCTACACAGCATCATTTTGAAATTACATGATGTCAAATCCAGCATCCAGTGCATATATTTTAACAGATTATACAAGGAAATGGTACGTGGTCTTTCAAACCTTTGTTTAAAAACAGGCTGGCTGGGTGTGGTGGCTCACTCATGTAATCCCAACACTTTGGGAGGCTGAGGGGGCAGATCACTTGAGGTCAGGAGATGAGACCAGCCTGGCCAACATGGTGAAACCCCGTCTCTACTAAAAATACAAAAATTAGCCAGACATGGTGGCACATGTCTGTAATCCCAGCTGCTTGGGAGGCTGAGGCAGGAGAATTAGTTGAACCTGGGAGGTGGAGGTTGCAGTGAGCTGAGATTGCACCACTGCAGTTCAGCCTGGGCGACAAAGTGAGACTCCATCTCAAAAACAAAAACAAAAACAGGCCATATTTAGGTCTTAGTAAATGGAAACCTTTCTCAAGTAGTGCTTTTCAAATAGTAAAAAATTTTATTGTGTAAAGGAGGAAGGGAACTTAGCATCTGCATTGGAATAATTTTTTCCTATATCCTATTAGTTAATTCTGAGATTGTTTAATATGGTATCCACCCATTTCATTTGGCTGCACCCTTTGCTCTCATGAAAGCAAGACTGATTGTTCTGAATTGCTATGTGTGTGTACTTTGGCACAGCATGAAGGTACCCTTCATCCATTGCCATTGTCTTTAAAACAGCTTGCAGTTATGGCTACAAATAAAAGGGTGTGACAGGAGGGCATGACAGATAATGGTTCTTTTTTCCGTCCCTCTGTTTAGCAGATCTGCTTTGTACTACTAGCCTTTTGTGTTCTCTGGACTACCTACTATATTTTCTGTATGTTTTTTCTGGTCAACTAAAATGTGTTTGCATATTTGTCACTGTAACTTGCCTAGAGTGGACCTCTTTGAATTCTTTTCTTGGAGGCAGGCAAAACAATGTGTGGGAAGAAGGTGAGTGGCCTTGCTGCTGTTGGCATTTTTCCCCCCACTTCTGTGATTAAACACGTAAGCTGTTAAATTATTTTGTGTGACTCTTGTCCTCCAAATGTTTATTTACTTCTGTCTGGTTTAGAAATTTGGTTATTATCCCTTTCCTTCACTGCACATCTTTACTGTGTAATTTCTTTATAAACCAGGTAGAAAGAATGACCGGCGGTTTGAGTGTTTAAGTTGCTGAGAGCTAATGTACTGACATGAGCAAAGGTTTTTTTGTGTCCTACTTTATTCTGATTTAAAATAACTTTATCAAGTGATGGAGGAAAAAGTAAATATAATGCAGAAATTAGAAAAGTTTCCTTGTTGCTTTAGGAGGTTACCTCTAAATTATATTATTTCTCATGGATGCCTTTAAGAGAAGGGGACTGGCATTTAGTGACCTTCATGGCAATCTCATATGACTGTTAGCATTTATTCCCATTTTACTGATTCAGAAATGGAGGATGAGATGGTTTGGCTGTGCCCCCACCCAAATCTCACCTTGAATTGTAATAATCCCCGTGTGTCAAGGGTAGGGCCAGGTGGAAATAATTGAATCATGAGGGCAGGTTTCTCCCATACTGTTCTCCTTGTGGTAGTGAGTAAGTCTCACGAGATCTGATGGTTTTATAAATGGGATTCCCCTGCACAAGCTCTCTTGCCTGCTGCCATGTAAGGTGTGACTTTGCACCTCATTCACCTTCTGCTATGATTGTGATTAGTAGTGCGAGAACAGGCTAATATAGAGGGTCAGAGAAAACAAGCATTTTGCATAGAATAGCAGGCATATATCTTATTACAGGCACATATCTGACTCCAAAGCTAGTTTTTTGTTCTAAACATATTTTTCATTTGAAGAAGCTTATTACTAAAGTCAGTTTGTTTTTCAGGAGATCTACTGGATAGTTTTAAAGATATTTAATGTATGAAATAGTATTTGATGATACTTAAAGTACACTAAGGAAAAAGAATAACTTACCCAATTTCTCATGTAATTCATGTAATTCATTGCCTCGCTGTAGTACTTAACATGGATTTTAAAATTTGGTTTTCATGTTAAGGTTCTTCCATAGTCAGTTATCTTTATTTTACAGATGATGAAACTGAGTTGCACATAGAAACTATAATAGATTTTCTTACCTTGAAGTATATTTTTCTTTACTCTCTATTGTAACTGCCAAGTATTGCTAGATTTGAGGTTCAGGTTTTCAGAAGAAAACACTGGTTTACTGTAAACAATACCCAGTGATTCCTGATTTGGAATCAAGATACTCTAGGCAAGCAATATCATCAAATTCCTCCTTAATTCCCTCATCTTTAAAATGAAGAGTTTGAACCAAGAGATCTCAGTACCTCTTTAAATGCTTGAGAATGATTATGGTTTAAAAGCTTCAGAGGTCTGTGAATTTGAGAAAAAAGTTACTTATTTTTGCTAGTCTCTGACTGAAATGTAGCATTTCTAACCACTGCAGTACTACCAGTACCTGTGATTTTGTCATCAACAGAAATCACAGCTATTTTCTTACTACATTGTAGTTCTTGCAGACATCATGAAAATACCATTTGTGTTGATTACCATTTGGAAATTATGGTAACTAGTAGACCTGTTATTAGAGCTTGTTATTTAATATGTTAAAAAAACAAACATGTATTTACTTAATATCATTAGTTTTTGAAACTATTTTAACTGTATTTTAATATAATTGGTATTCTGTGTGTGTGTGTGGGGGGGTATACACACTTTTTGCTTCAAAAAAGTATTATGAGAGTTTATAGTCTTTACACACTTCCAGAGGAGTTTATGGAACAAAGTTAAATATTCCTGTGAATACAAAATGGCCAAGGTTGATGTGAAAAAAACTTTCTGGACACTGCTGTTTTTTTTGCAGGAGTGTGGCGGTGTGTGGATGGGGGAGATGTCTCTACAGCAGTATCTCAGGTTTCCAGAACGATGGACTATGATTGTGTCACATTCCTCTAGTACAGAGCAAGCTAGATAGAGCAAAATGATGATAAAAGTAAATTTATGATTATTTGGATATCCTTTTTGTGCAAGAATTAAGCTTCTAAACAGTTGTTCCATTTGAGGGGTTAGGAGAAGACCTCTTATTTAAACTTAGATCTGATTTTTTAAGCAGGAGGACTAGCTTGCCAAGAACAAAAGTTACCCACACAACACATGTACCGCATAAAATTATTTCTGAAACAGAAAATCAGTTGGAAGGCTGCATTACTTTAAAAATATTAGCACATTCACTGCTGAGTTTTTGTGTTTCTATTTTTTATTTTTTTGCTTGCTTGGCTGTTAGTAATTTACATACTGACTGGTTATGAGGGAGGAAATGGTAACAAATTCTTCATATTTGTAATAATTAGAAATCCATACAAAACTCAGTAGCTTCATTGTGACACAAAGACTGCTGGAGTTCTGTCCTTTGTTGAGCCTGTTATTCCATTCGTAATGCATTTATCTTTAGATTGGGTAGGGTGAGATTTACATTGAGTTGCAATGAGTTTTCTGATCCTTATCAGTCAGTATTAGGAGTGACTGTTTTTAATAGTGATAATGAGGCAGCTATTCCCGGGAGAAGACTTAGTCACTGGCAGAATTGTCAGAACCCTGAAATAGTTTGGGAAAACTCAGGATGGAAAAAGTAAGCTGTTTCAAAAACAGAACAAAAAACTTGAGTTGCTTTTTTGGGAAGGTTGAGATGGGGATGGATGGAGGTAGCAAGAAACCAGATGAACTTCCTTGAAGCCTGTGAGCTATCTGGAATGGACAAGAGATTAGTACTGTTTACCTAAAGTACTGGAGTGTGAACATAAAGGTTTGAATAAGACCAAGTTGGTAATAGCTATTAACGTGGAAGTATGTTTGTTCTCTGTATAAATTGGCAAAATCTAATTTGACTTTGAGAAAAAGAGAAATGCTAGTAATAGGTTACTTTTGTTGCCAGTTGAGAGAAAAATTCAAGTAGCATTTCATGCCAATAGAATATTTTACTGTTGTTAGAGAGGAAGTGGGGAGTGCTCATGGACCTGCAGGTCACACCACCAAACCAGGGTTTACGATTAATAATGGAGACAGGATAATTTTTGGCCTCATTAGGAAGAATGAAGATGAGAAATGTAGACTATGCCTTCAGGTATGTCTATCCTACCTCAATTTTAAGTGTAAAAGGAATCTTTTAGATTAGGGTTTCTTCATGGCTACCTGCCTGCCAACATAACAAGCTGTAAAACCTTGTTTAGTTTTCTTTAAATCCAGAAATGATTTTATACCAAATCCATACAAACCAAATCACTCTTAAGGGAATAAGTGAAAACATGTTTATCTGCCGTGGCTGGACTATATCTATCTGCAGATTGCTTCTATTCTCTTTGCTAAGCAAATTTCTTAAACATCCTGTGATAACCATCATCAAGTTTGGAGGTAAATACAAGATGTGTTAGTGTTTTCTTATCTGAACTGTTTTATAAACTCTGACCACACTCACTTTTCTAGCTAGATAAGAGTCAACCTATCACTGCAAGAAAAAAAAAAAAAATCCAACCTGACATATATAAAGACAAAATAAGAACAAATGCAGTTTGATTGCATTAAAACAATATACTGCATGTTGCAATTTACATATTGTATTAGTCCATTCTCACACTGCTGTAAAAAACTGCCCGAGACTGTAATTTATAAAGGAAAGAGGTTTAATTGACTCATAGTTCCACATGACTTGGAAGGACTCAGAAAACTTAATGATGGAGGGTGAAGCAGTACCTTCTTCATAATGTGGCAGGAGGGAGAGGGAACACAGGAGGAACTAGCAGACACTTGCAAAACCATCAGATCTTGTGAGAATTCATTCACTATCACGAGAACAGCATGGGGGAAACTGCCCCATGTTTGTTACCTGCACCTGCTCTCTCCCTTGACATGTGGGGATTATGCGGATTATAATTCAAGATGAGAGTTGGGTGGGAACACAAAGCCCAACCATATCATTGTGTTCTGGCCCCTCCTAATATCATGTCCCTTTCACATTTCAAAGCCAATCATGCCTTCCCAGCAGCCCCCCCCAAATCTTAATTCATTCCAGCATTAACTCTGAAGTCCAACTCCAAAGTGTCATGTGAGACGAAGCAAGTCCCTTCTGCCTAGCAGCCTGTAAAATCAAAAGCAAGTTAGTTACTTCCAAGATACAGTGGATCAGATACAGGCATTGGGTAAATGTTCCTGTTCCAAATGAGAGAAATGAGTCAAAACAAAGGGCCTGCAGGTCCCATGTAAGTCTAAAATTTGGCTGGGCAGTCATTAGATCTTTTTTTTATTTTGTTGTTTGTTTTTTTGAGAGGGATTTTTGGTCTTGTTGTCCAGGCTGGAGTGCAGTGGCGTAATCTCAGCTCACTGCAACCTCCGCCTCCTCAGTTCAAGTGATTCTCCTGCCTTAGCCTCCCAAGTAGCTGAGATTACAGGTGCCCACCACCACACCCAGCTAATTGTTCATTAAATCTTAAAGTTTTGGCCAGGTATGGTGGCTAACGCCTGTAATCCCAGCACTTTGGAAGGCTGAGGCAGGCAGATCACGAGGTCAGGAGTTCGAGACCAGCCTGACCAACATGGTGAAACTCCATCTCTACTAAAAATGCAAAAATTAGCTGGGCGTGGTGGCATGTGCTTGTAATCCCAGCTACTCGGGAGACTGAGTCAGGAGAATCACTTGAACCTGGGAGGCAGAGGTTGCAGTGAGCTGAGATCATGTCTCTGCACTCCAGCCTGGGAGATAGAGTGAGACTCTTGACTTTTGTCTCAAAAAAAGAAAAAAAAAAAACTTAAAGTTCCAAAATGATCTCCATGTCTCACCTCTATGTCACACTGATGCAAGATTTAGGCTCCCATGGCCTTGGGCAGCTCCACCCCTGTGGCTCTGCAGGGTACAGCCCCCTTCCCAGAGGCTTTCATGGGCTGGCGTTGAGTATCTGTGGCTTTTCTAGAAGCACGCTGCAAGCTGTCAGTGGCCCTACCATTCTGGGGTCTGGAGGATGGTGGCCCTCTTCTCACAACTCCACTAGGCAGTACTCCAGTGGGGACTCTGTGTGGGGGCTTTGACCCCACATTTCCCTTCCACACTGCCCTACCAGAGGTTCTCCATGAGGGCTCCACCCTGCAGCAGACTTCTGCCTGATCATCCAGATGTTTCCATACATCCTCTGAAATCTAGACAGAGGTTCTCAAACCTCAGTTTTTGACTGTTATGCACCCACAGGCCCAATACCATGTGTAAGCTGCCAAGGCTTGGGGCTTGCACCCTCTGAAGCAATGGCCTGAGCTGTACGTTGCCCCGTTTTCACCCCAGTGGGGATGCAGGGCACCAAGTCTTGAGATTGCACAAAGCAACAAGGCTGTGGGCCTGGCCCAGGAAACCATTTTTTCTCCTGGGCCCCCAGGCCTGTGATGGGATGGGGCTGCTGTGAAGACCTCTGGCATGCCCTGGAAACATTTTCCCCATCATCTTGGCAATTAACATTTGGCTTCTTGTTACTTATGCAAATTTTTGTAGCTGGCTTGAATTTCTCCTCAGAAAATGGATTTTTCTTTTCTGTCACATCACCAGGCTGCAAATTTTCCAAACTTTTATGCTCTACTTCCTTTTTAAACATAAGTTCCAATTCCAAACCATCTCTTTGTCAATGCATAGAACTGAATGCTTTTAAGAGCATCCAAGTCACCTCTTAAGCTTTGCTGCTTAAACATTTTTTCCATGAGATACCCTAAATCATCTGTCTCAAGTTCAAAGTTCCACAGATCTCTAAGGTAGGGGCAAAATGTTACCAATTTCTTTGCTAAAATATAGCAAGAGTTACCTTTATTCCAGTTCCTAATAAGTCCTCCTCTTCATCTGAGACCACCTCATCCTGGACTTCATTGTCCATATCACTATCAGCATTTTGGTCAGAGCAAGTTTCTAGGAAGTTCCAAACTTTCCCACATCTTCCTGTCTTCTTCTGAGTCCTCCAAACTGTTCCAACCTTTGCCTATTACCCAGTTCCAAAGTTGCTTCCACATTGTCAGGTATTTTTGTAGCGGTGCCCCACTCTTGATATCAATGTACTATATTAGTCTGTTCTCACACTGCTATAAAAAAACTCCCTGAGACTGGGTAATTTATAAAGGAAAGAGGTTTAGTTGACTCACAGTTCCACTTGGCTGGGAGACCACAGGAAACTTACAATCATGGCACAAGGTGAAGAAGCAGACACCTTCTTCACAATGTGGCAGGAGGGAGAATGAATGCAGGAGGAACTACCAAACACTTGTAAAACCATCAGATCTCGTGAGAACTGACCTCACTGTCTTGAGAACAGCATGGGGGAAACCACCCCCATCATGATTCATTTACCTCCATCTGCTCTCTCCCTTGACATGCAGGGATTATGGGGGTTATAATTCAAGATGAGATTTGGGTGGGGACACAAAGCCTAACCATATCACATATACTGGAAACTTTGTGTGTGTATGAGACAGGGTCTTGCTCTGCCACGCAGGCTGGAGTGCAATGGCATGATCACAACTTACTGCAGGCTTGACCTTCCAGGCTCAAAGTGATCCTCCCAACTCAGCCTCACAGGCAGCTAAGACCCAGCTAAGACCACAGGCATGCCACCATCCCTGGCAATTTTTTTTATTTTAATTTTTTTGAGAGCTGAGGTCTCCCTTTTTTGCTCAGGCTGGTCTGGAACTCCTAGGCTCAAGTGATCCTTCCAGTTAGGCCTCCCAAAGTGTTGGGATTACAGTCATGAGCCACCATGCCCAGCCCTGAAAACCTGTAATTTAGTGTTGGGAATAATAAAGATACGAAAAAAAAAAAAAAAGGATTTTGTTGCCACCTTAGGGCACATTCTAGAGTTTATCGTGTTTATCAGTTTCTCACAACTTAAGTGGAAACAGATGATCTTACAGTGCTTTGACAGACTGTAGCCTTGTGGAGGGAAACCTAATGTGAAATAAAGAGTTACCCAAGTACACACCTTGGTATAAACTACCGAGCTACCTCCTGGAAGGGAAGCTGCTATCTTCCTGAGGTGTGCCAGATTGGGTATCACATAAATGTTTGTCTTCCCTTGAGTCTGTTCCCTGGGAATGGATTGGGTATCATGTGACATAGGAACAGCTGAAAATGGAGTTACAGATGATTGCGAATATCAGACAGTAGTAACAGGTATGTATAAAATGATAGTAAGATGATAATACTAAGTTTTGATTATATAAGCGTTAAATTTTTGTTGTAGAAAAATTGGAGAATACAACAAATGAAAGAAAACCTTGTTGGAAAAATTTAATCTGAAAAAAAAAAAAGAACTAAAACGTTTTGAACTTTTATCACTATTCTTATGCTTTTACATTGTGTTTTTGATTGAAATATTAAATGTGCATAGTTTAGTTGATAGCTATTTAAGACTTGTTTTGAAAAGCATCAGTCTTTCTCCCACTTCATCCCCCGCACTTCTCCCTCCTGGAGGCTTTATTTTAGCTTACTATTTTTGCATTTACCTCCATGTTCTTAACAACATTCTTGTATTCTGATTTCTTGATTTCTCAGCTTCAGATATTGTCTTTTGATTTTCCATTGTGGCACATGAGGATTTAGTTCTTTTTTCTCATCCCCAGGAATATTTTTGTCCACCCATTTCCCTGATATATAGGTATTTATAACATTGCTTAAACTAGTATTCAGTGTTGACACATTAAGACTGAAAGTGCTATTCACAGGTAGGCCATATAGTAATCATGACTACTTTTACTTTATTACTTTTGGTTTTCCATGAAATTTGTATTTTTCTTTATTGTTTACTTTTCTGTTAACTTCTCACTAATTTATTTTAAATTGTAACTTGGCCTTATTTACTTTCAGGAAGGTCAGACACTTCAAGTATTCTATTAGCTTCATATTCCTGAAGATGTGTTCCCATCTGGACTGGTTGCCTACTGGGTTTATGCATACCTGTTATCCTGGGACTTCTTTTACCAGCGCCTTAGAGATACTCATTACCTCTTTGCATTGCATTACGTGTTTTTTAGATTTCATGTCTTCTTTCTTGGTTTAGTCTTTCGTCTTGGTAGAACAGGTTCTCCAAGTAGCTGCCTGTGAAAGGGTTTATGTAAGTTAAACTTTGAGATCCTAATAGGCTGAAAATGTCTTACTCTGTTCTTACTCTTAATCAATTGTATGGCTGGGCATAGAATTTTAGCTTGAAAATTTTCCTTTGGAATATTAAAGGGAAGCTCCATTGTTTTCTAGTTTCTTCTATGCTTTCTGCATTGCTCCTGAAGACCTAAGCCATTCTGATTCCTGATTTTTCATGTTATCAGTTCTTTTCTTTGTCCGTCAGCATTAGAAATTTCACAATAATGTGCCTTAATGTGGTGAGGCACTTGATGCTGAGTACTTAATGAATCCTTTCCATCATTGTGAGTAATTATGAACCCTTGCAGTCTGGGAACAACTTTTGCATTATTTTGTTGATGACTTTCTCTCCTCCTTTTTTCTTCCTTAGTTTTCTCTTGAACCTTGTTATTCAGATATTGAACATTTTGGACTGGTTTTCCAATGTTTTCCTCCTTTTCTATTGAGTTTTTCATTTCTTTGTAATTTTTTGAGTTTTTCATTTCTACTGAGAAAGCATGCTTGTGCTTGCCCTGTATCATCTTTTAGTCTTCTTTTTTTTTTTTTTTGGTAGCATACTGCTCTTCTTATTTGAATATTTTCTCTTATATTTCTGAAAATAATGATTTGTTTTTCTCCAGAAGTTTCTTCTGCCTGCATGGTCTCTATCAGGAATTGACTACATAATTTGCAAGGCTGAGTACAGGATGAAAATGTAGAGTCCCTTGTTCAGCATTTATCAAACAGTTCCACTACAGGCTGGGTACAATGGCTCACGCCTGTAATCCCAGCACTTTGGGAGGCCAAGGCGGGTCGATTGCTTGAGCTCAGGAGTTCGAAACCAGACTGGGCAAAATGGTGAAACCCCGTCTCTACAAAAATAAAAAAAAAGTTAGCTAGGGCAGTGATTCACACCTGTAATCCCAGCACTTTGGGAGGTAGAGGTGGGTGAATCCCTTGAGCTCAGGAGTTCGAGACCAGCCTGGGCAACATGGCAAAACCCTGTTTCTACACAAAAAAAAAAAAAAAAAAAAAAAAAGCCGAGCACAGTGGCACATGCCTATAGTCCTAGCTACTCAGGTGGCTGAGGTGGGAGGATCACTTGAACCTGGGTGGTTGAGGTGCATTGAGCTGAGATCATGCCACTGCCCTACAGCCTGGGCAACAGAGCAGGACCATCTCCAAAAAAAAAAAATCGTAGAAGAATTTCAAGACGGCAACAGCAGAGCATTAAACCAATTATCAGACTCAAAGTCCATGGCTCTGCATGACTGCCCAAGTCACACGCCTATAAAGTTGATCCTGCTCTCTCTTTTTTCCAACTTGTTTTTCTTGTTTTTATCTCTTTTATGCTAGAGATGTCTAGCTGTTTGCTCATATTCAATAGTGAGATTCTTAAAAAATTGATTAGAAGCTCTGAATATGCAAGTACGGCTTATCAGTGAAGCTTCACTGGGGGATGATCTGGCTGGCAAATTTAGACTGGAATTTTTCAGTATCTGTGTGTTTCTCCTTTTAGAATAATGGCTGATCAGATTTCCCACAGAAGTCTCTTCCAGTTTCCCCTCCCTGGAAATCAAGGCCTTACTGTGTCAGCCTTTTGGAAAGGGGTAGAGGGGGCTCTGGTCAGTGGTGTGTTAGAGCTGGTTCATACTAGCTTATCAGAGCCAATTGTTAAATTTTCAGAAATTTTGCAAGCCAGTTGCTAAATATAACAATTATTTAAAATTATACAAATTTGTAGTTAAATAAGTTATATAAAAAACCAAGGCAAATATAAAAAATTAGCTGGGTGAGGTCGTGCATGCCTGTAGTCCCAGCTACTTGAGAGGCTGAGGTGGGAGAAGCCCTTGAGCCTGGGAAGGCAGAGGTTTCAGTGACCCGAGATTGTGCCACCGCACTCCAGCCTGGGTGACCAGAGTGAGACCCTGTCTCAAAAAAGCAAGGTAATAAATACTAAAAACTCATCACTTTCTAATTGTTTTTATTACATTTTGTTATTATGGATGCTCTCCTATTCTGTTTATATGGTGAAATACCGTATAGTAATATATACTGTGCATCTCTTCTGAACTGTGTTCAGTGACATCATTTAGTAGCTTGAAGCTGCCATGGTAAGATATTTATACCCCAGAATCAGCAAATACTACAAACAACTGCCCTCATTCTCCCCAATCCCCCTTCCTTTAGCCAGCTGATAAACATTTACCCACCCACCATAGAGTGGGATCTGGCTTGCACATGTTCACTTAAGCTGCCCCATCTTACATGGTGATCCCTAGTCCAGATAAGCCTCTGTTTTAACCCTCTGCAAAGATCATCTTCAGCCTTTTGCAGGGGTGGGCATTTGCCCTCCTGCCTAAGAGTAAGAAAGGGGATATGGGAATTGGATTGCATTTCAGAAAAATTTTCTGTTAATCCTTCCTGTTTTATCTTCTACTTCTAATTTCGGAACCTTTTGTAGGAGAATGTTCCCTGATGCTTACCTTAGGGTTTGGTTTTATTGGAGGTTATCTGAGTCCTTTAACTCTTACTCATTTATTTTTTAGCTTTTAAAGTTTGTGGCTATAGTCTCCAGTTCCCTTTGACCTGTGAGTTTATGTCTTTAAATTTCCCTATGTCTTTGGGGAAGGATCAACAAAGAGCTGTGTGTTTAGTCTATCATCCTTAACCAGAAGTCTGGGACATAATTCTTTATGAAAATAGGTAAATAACTTAAACAGTTTAAGTTCTAAATAGGCATAGCCAATCCCCCATTGGTTTGCTAGTCTCATATATATATATGCAGTCAGTAAGGTTTTTTTTTTTTTTTAACTGATTCCGGGGTATTTTTCATTTCCTTAAAGAAGTAACCATCTATATGTAGTTGTTCAACCACATGACTTGTATTTGTTTTTTTGTTTTTATTTTTAGAGACAGGGTCTTGCTATGTTACCCAGGGCTGGTCTCAAACTCCTGGCCTCAAGTGATCCTCTTGCCTTGTCCTCACAAAGTTTTGGGATTATAAGGGTGAACTACTGTACTGGGCTTTATCAGTTTTTTATATGGATGTATGAGGAGATAAGAAAACACACCAAATAGTTTCAGGTCATATTGTTTGGTCTTGAGAATTGGAACAATTGGTATTCTATTGTCTCTAATTCTTCAGCAATTCCAGTTACCCATCAGTAGCTGGATATGGTGACCTGGTCATCTCACTTGCTCTCAAGTAGGCATTTATTGCTCTGTTATCCAAGACTGGAAGATTGAGTCTTCCAGTCTTGTGACTGTCTTCGTGGGATTTGATGTTATTGAGTTGGTTAGACTCTCATTGTGCTTACTTTCACACTAGGTCATCTCATAGTCCACTAAGTTCTCCTTTGTCTATTTGTTGATGATTTTGTTGTTGTTGATGGCCAGTGTAGAAGGGTCGTAGGATATGAAAGTGGCAATTTAAGTGGATAAATTTCCCTATTATTCCTAGGGATTAAGAAGGGGGAATGTAGGTCTGTTAGGCACTTAAGAAACTCCTGGATTCCTTTATTGAGGGATGCACATATTTACACTTCTTTTAAAAAAAGATTTTTGTGGTTCAGGACAATGACAGCTATATCTGAAAGAAATAAATACCTGGTCAAGTTTCTTTTGACACTGTACCTGTGATACAGTGTACATGTGATCGATTTTTAGGTGAACCTTCTCTTTCAAAGTTGTGAAGGTGGTAATTATTTTTAAAAATCCAGTATACAGAAATATCCAGTTGCCAAATTTTATTAAGCATTTATATAGAAAGGACTTCTAGCAACAACTTTTTGTTGTTGTTCTTTCCATTCTCCTTCTTCTCTCACTATGATTTGTGTTCGAGTTTTTTTTCAGTTTATACGATTACTCTGTATGGGTTAATGGCTGTTTTGTTTTTAATCCTTTGTAATTTTTGGTGATAACCCTGGGAAGAAATGCTTTTCTTTTCCTGGATGGGTGGCAGGAGAATTCGTCCAGGTTTTTTCATGTGATTATATGCACAGGACCAACATTCATTTTAGTGTGTGAAAGGATTTATTTTTCCTGAACTTTCTTTTTTTAGATAGAGTCTGGCTCTATCGCCAGGCTGGAGTGCAGTAGCGCAATCTTGGCTCACTGCAAGGTCCGCCTCCCGGGTTTATGCCATTCTCCTGCTGCAGCCTCCCAAGTAGCTGGGACTACAGGTGCCCACCACCACCCCCAGCTAATTTTTTGTATTTTTAGTAGAGACAGGGTTTTACCATGTTAGCCAGGATGGTCTCTATCTCCTGACTTGTGATCCACCCACCTCAGCCTCCCAAAGTGCTAGGATTACAGGTGTGAGCCACTGTGCCCGGCCAATTTTTCCTGAACTTTCATAGGAAACTATTTTAAGAGTACAACTGTTATATCACCTTGAAAGGCATATTTAACAAATCACTTTAAGTGAAAAAAAAATGTATGCAATTGGACCATCTCCAGTTATCTAGGTCCTTTAACTGCCATGCTTGCCATAATCTTTGCTCAAAACAGACCTGCACCTACCTTGGCATTGCCTGAAGCATGCATTTGAAAGAGGAAATCTACCAAGGAGGGACCTCGTTGGCGTGGTTTGGGGAGAATTATGACAGGTTTACAATAAACTTGCTCAGGCAATTGTCTTTGTCAAGGTGGTGATGATTGTGTGCTTGACCAGCAGCCTCAGACAAGGTCCTTTTCTCAGCCTAGATGGGATAGTGGTTAGCTGCCCAAAGCTAAATGGTGGGGTGAATTTTTTGCCAAACTTATCAGCAGATTCTTTTTTCTTGTCTCTTTGCTAATACTGGGTGCTTTTAAAAAAATAAGTTTTAAGGTGAGAAAGTTGAATACTTTTAATGTATAGTCAGTCTTTGTCAAAACTTTTGTTAAATCTGGGATACTGTTGAGATAGCAGATGGCTGTTATAAAATGGGAACATGTCAGCTGTAAAAGGAAACCAGTGTGGATTAAATCATAATTTAAAATATCTCTGATTCACTAAAATATTTTTCCTTTGGGTTAAATATTAATGTTGTTATAGTTTTCTTTTTATTCATCTTTTGAGAAAACCAAAAAATAAACAGTGGACACAAAGAAAATGACCAAGGGTAGCTTCGAAATTCCTTCATTTGGAGATTTTTTAGGACATGGACTTTCCAAAGTCAAAGAATCTTAAAAATAAGAGAGTTACTTGTAAAAGCAAGGCTGATATGGGCTCTTTTTTTTATTCAGTGAGTTATCAAAAAATAGATTATGTTATCAGGAATACTTGGCCATCTTGTAATATAAGGAATATCAGAAGGATATTGTCCACAAATGCCTTAAAATGGCAAGTGCTTTACACATTCCACACCCGCTACCCGCAAAGAACACATGCCTTCTATTTCCTGGCTTCCTTGCATGGTTGCCCAAAGTAGTTACATATGACCTTTTACTGAGACAACTTGCAGTGTTTTTTTTTTTTTTTTTTTTTTGAGGCAGGGTCTCACTCTGTTGCTCAGGCTGGAGTGATTTCAGCTCACTGCAACCTCTACCTCCTGGGTTCCAGTGATCCTCCCACCTCAGCCTCCTGAGTAGTTGGGATTACAGGTGAATGCCACCACCCCTGGCTAAATTTTGTATTTTTTGTAGAGAGGGGATTTCACCATGTTGGCCAGACTGGTTTCAAACTGCTGACATCAAATGATCTGCCCGCCTCAGCCTCCCGAAGTGTTGGGATTACAGGCGTGAGCCACTGCACCCAGCCAGCTTGCAGTGTCTCTGACTGGTCCCAGTGCTTAGCTCAGTACCAAGGCACAGTAGGTTTTCATCATCTGTTGAATGGAGAAAGTGAATCAATACCTATATGCCTCTTATGTCCATTATCTGTAAAGCTGCTGGAGGGATCTGTCAAAAATACTCATCTTTAGTGGCCTTCAGATGCCTACAGTTTTGCCTTTCAGACTTTTTGCATCCAAAATTGTTTTTGAAATTATGTAATTTAACATATATTTGTGATCAGAAATTTAAACCACGTTGAAATAGATGCAAAAAAAATCTCTAACTTGCCTCCCCAAATATTCAGTTTGCCAGTTATTATATAAGACATCTCTCTGTGTATTTGCAAACTATATACAGTCTTTTCAGTTTTTACACCGATAGTATTATGCTAAAATATTGTCTCTGTCCTCACCCACCATTGGCTTCAGTAAACGATTTAATGTGGTGGACAATTTAAGAAACAATTTATATATTTTTAATGAGTTGGGGTCTCGCTCTGTTCCCTAGGCTAGTCTGGAATTCCTGGGCTCAAGTGATCCTCTCACCTGGGCGTCCCATAATGCTGGGACTATAGGCATGAGCCACCATGCCTGGCCAGTGTCATGGAAATTAATCTTTTGTGCATATTGCAAATATTATTGTCCCATTCTTTTGCTTGTGTTTTAACTTTATGGTGTCTTTTTTCCAAATAAAAGTTTAATGTTTATATTTAGATATGTCAGTAATTTATGTCTTTAGAAGGAGGAAGTTACTCAACTAAGATTATAAAGCATTCTCCCATATTTGACAGTATTGGAGTTTACATTTTACTCAATCTTCCATTAAAATTTTTTTTATTAAAATTATTTCTTTGGCCGAGCACGATAGCTCACGCCTGTAATCCCAGCACTTTGGGACGCCGAGGCGGGCGGATCACGAGGTCAGGAGATCGAGACCATCCCAGCTAAAAATACAAAAAAAAAAAAAAACAAAAAAAATTAACCAGGCATGGTGGCGGGCGCCTGTAGTCCCAGCTACTCAGGAGGCTGAGGCAGGAGAATGGCGTGAACCCGGGAGGCAGAGCTTGCAGTGAGCCGAGATTGCGCCACTGCACGCCAGCCTGGGTGACAGAGCGAGACTCCATCTTAAAAAAAAAAATTATTTTGTTTTAGATACAGGGTCTCACTTACGTTGCACAAGCTAGTCTCAAGCTCCTGGCCTCAATTGATCTTCCCTTTTTGGCTTCCCAAAGTACTGGGATTACAGGCATAAGCCACCCCTCACCCTGGGCCCCTTTAAAATTTTTTATTTTTTATTTTTTTGAGATGGAATCTCGCTCTGTCGCCAGGCTTGAGTGCTATAGCGTGATCTTGGCTCGCTGCAGTCTTCGACTCTCTGGTTCAAGTGATTATCCTGCTTCAGTCTCCTGAGTAGCTGGGATTACAGGCATGTGCCACCACGCCCAGCTAATTTTTGCATTTTTAGTAGAGACGCAGTTTCACCATGTTGGCCAGGATGGTCTCGATCTCTTGACCTCATGATCCACCTGCCTCAGCCTCCCAAAGTGCTGGGATTAAACGCGTGAGCCACTGCGCCTGGCCAAAAATTTTTGTTTATGTTGTAGGCCTGTATCTTTTCACTCAGAGATCCAGTTTTCTCAATTTATTCAGACGTCTTGCATTTCCCATTTACTTGATGTCTTCTTAATCATTTGGGGTGCAGTTTATTGAACCACTTATTTCTGTACTGCTGCCATACTGTCTTGATTACTATAGCCATTTTGGGAGTTGTTACATTTTTCCCACTGCTGATCTTATTGGCTTATTTAAAAATTTAGGTATTAATCGCATACCACAAAATTCACCCTTTGAAAGTGTACAGTTCACTGGTGTTTGGTGTATTCACAGAGTTGTGCAGTTATCACCACCGTTCAATCATAGAACATTTTCATCACCCCTAGAAAAACTCCATACCCATTAGCAGTTACCCTCCATTCTCTCCTCTCCCCAGTGGTTGCCCTAGGCTACCCCTGGTCTTTCTGTCTATAGAATTGCTTCTTCGGGACATTTCATACAAATAGAATCATATAGTATATGCCTTTTGTGTCTGGCTTCTTTCACTTAGCATGATTTCTTCAAGGTTTATCCATGTTGTAGTGGATATCAGTACTTAATTCCTTTTGATGGCTAAATTAATATTCCATTGTATGCTTGTACCACAGTTTGTTTACCCATTTATCTCTTGGTAGACAGAAGGGTTATTACCACCTTTTAGCTATTCTGAGTAGTGCTGCTATAAATATTTGTGTATAATTATTGGTTTGAGATCTTTGGGGTATATACCTAGCAGTGGAATTGCCGGGTCATGTGGTAATTCTTTAATTTTTTTTTTTTAATGTTGATCTTTTATTTGTTAAGTTTATTGAGGTTACTATTAAACTAGTCTAAATAATTTTTAATTTGTTGGTTTAACTTGAAAGCCCTACATAACATGTAGTTTGCAAGTAATGATAGTTTTTTTTCTCAGTAATATGATAGCTGGCATAATATTTTTTCTCAGTAATATTATTTCTGGCTCTATATGGGACTGTTTTTTTAATATTTTGCCATTGTGTATATGCTATTTTCTGTAAGTTTCTGATGAGTGCCTTTTATTAAAGGAAAAGAAGTTTTCCTCTATCCCTAGTTTGCTAAGAATTTTTATCAGGAATAAGTGCTTGTCTTAGTCTGTTTAGGCTGCTATTATAGAACACCATACACTGGGTGGCTTATATACAACAGAAATTTATTAGAACAGTTCTGGAGGCTGAGAAGTCTCAGATCAAGGCAGCAGCAGATTCGGAGTCTGGTGAGGGCCTGTATCCTGGCACTTAGATGATCATCTCAGAAAGGACAAGTGAACTCTCTGGGTCTCATAAGGGCACTAATGCTATTCACAAAGACTCCATCCTTATGACCCAGTCGTCTCCCACAGGCCCCACCCCCAAATACCTTCACATTGCGAATTAAGTTTTAACATGTGAATTTTGGCCAGGGTGTCGGGGAATGAACATTCAGTCTATTAATAGTGCTGAATATTATTATTTCCCTATAAGAATTTGTTGAGATATGGCTTCTTTAATCTGTTATATTTTAGCAGCATTGGGTTTGCACAGTACTATTTGCCTTAGTTGGTTCTTACTTTAGTGGATTTTTCTTCCCAACCAGACTGTTGCGTAGGAACGTTCTAGACTTATGAATATTTTAATGTGTTTCGTGTATTTATGGGCAATCTGAAAACCTCTGTTTGTTCTGAAAGATCTGCAGTGCTGAGTTGTGATAGTGTAGAGCTGTACATGTTAGAATACAGTCTAACATGTTTATTTTCTTTGGTCTTCTTCCTTCTTTTTTCTTGTAAACTAAATTATTATTTTTTTGAGATGGAGTTTCACTCTTGTTGCCCAGGCTGGAGTGCAATGGCGTGATCTCAGTTCATTGCAACCTCCGCCTCCTGGGTTCAAGCTTTTCTCCTGCCTCAGCCTCCTGAGTAGCTGGGATTACAGGCATGCGCCACCACGCCCAGCTAATTTTATAGTTTTAGTAGAGATGGGTTTTCTCCATGTTGGTCAGGCTGGTCTCGAACTCCCAACCTAAGGTGATCCACCCACCTCGGCCTCCTAGAGTGCTGGGATTACAGGCATGAGCCACCATGCCCAGCCGTAAACTAAACAATTTAAAATCTTGTTATTCAGAATCAAGAAACACACTCCTTTACATGTTACTTAAATATACTCTATAATTGGTTCTGCTGCTCCTCCCACATCATTTCTGATGTTACAAAACCAAAACTATAGAATGCTTGAATTTTCAGCAAAGTGGCAAATTATCCCCATTCATGGGGCGCTTATTACCATGGTAACAAGGAGTCAACTCATTCTTGAAGTGGGGCAGGATTCTGGTCCATTGGTTTCAGGATCTGAAACAATCCAAATACCTTTTTTTGTACACTTGACAGCATGGCCTATTCAAGGTGTTTCTAAACATTCTTAGCATACACAAAGCACAGCTGAAACAGTTTGTAGAGGAAGTAAAATCCCCCGAGTTGAGGTTCTCGGTCATATTACAAAGCTCTAAAACAAATCCAGTCTTTATTTCTGAAGATAATCACACAGCTTCCTGTTAAGGTCCATTCATCTCCCTCTGTCTCCTCCCCCTTCTCCACATTCACATTGAAGACAACTAGTAGGGAAGATCTGGGGGACTAGATAATTAAATGAGGCAGAAGTAAAATGTGATTTTTTTAGACTTGGGCCAGGTTGCCTAGGTGAGGGCTACAGGTAATCTTTTGTCTAAATATGTTGTGTTAGATTTTCAAGTGCCTTTTCTTAGGTCTTGCTGTGGGACAACGTTGTTTGGGCCTACATCTTAGAGATTTTCCTTAGCAGTTGTGTTTGAAGCTAAAATCTGGAGGAGCAGGTTTGGTGAGGAGAAAAAAATAATAGATCAAGATGTGAGACTTTCTGTCCAAAAATGATTTTTAGAGAGTGTAAGAAATAAAAGTAAATTTCCCAGTAGCTCGTAATAAGAGGGCAATCTAGTTTCTTAGCTTATGAATAGAATTTAAGAGTCCAGGAAAAGCAAAGTATAATTCGTTTTGGATTAGTCAGATCTCTTGTTTATGGATATGATGATGAAAAAGAGCATTTTATTTTATTTTTAGGAGAAGGAAAGAATTTCAAATGCAGGATAGAAAACTCCCAATAATATGAACTTTTAGGGATGTTTTGATGTTAATGCAGACAAAACAGTTGGTATAATTTTACCTCCTAAAACAGCTGGCATAATTTTTATTCTGTATTTGAGTGTCTATAACGTTATTATTTTGGGCCCGTTAAATATGGCAGTGAACAAAACTAAGTCTGTCCTCTTAGAACAGATGATCTAGTGGAGAGAGATGTACCATGGACACATGTTGGAAAGGGGAAAAAAAGTGCTGCAGACAATGTATAGCAAGGGAAAAGGGGAATAGGGAGTGTGGGGAATAGTACTATATGAGGACAGAATAGGGAGTGCCTCTCTAAGATGACATTGAGCAAAAACCTGCAGGATGCAAAAGAGTGACATGGGTAAATATCTGGGGGAAGGAGCAGAGGGAACGACAACACGTAAAGGCTCTGAGGTGGGATTGTGCTTTGTGTGTTCCAGAAGCAGCAAGATATCTCATTGGAGCAGAGTAAGCAAAGGGGAGAGATTTGAGTTGAACATGAAAAAGAGAGGGGGCATCTTAGAAACCATTGAAGGGTGTGGTACAGAAAATGAGATGATGGAACTTCCCCTTTTATAAGATCACTCTGGCTGCTGAGTTTGACAGTAGAAGCAAAATGCAGGTGAGAAATGGTGGTGGCTTAGAACAGGGTAGTAGTAGTGGAGGTGGTGAGTAGTAGTTGTATTCTGAATATATTTTGAAGGTAGAGCCAACAGGATTTGCATATGTGGTTTGTGAGAGAAAAATGGAGTCATTTGCCAATAGCATTAGCTATTGGGAAAAAAATGTTGCTGTTTTCTAAAATAGGGAAGATTTTGGAGAGTAGTGGTGGAAAGTGCACAGGGAATCAGGGTTTTTACTTTGGACATGTTGAGTTTAAGGTGCTTGACATCCAAGTGGAGATTTTGAATAGACAATAGTCCCTCTTATCCTTGGAGGATATGTTCCATGGCCTCCCATGGATAGTACCAAACCCTATATATATTATGCACGAATTCTTTTTTTATTCACAATTTTATGGACAGAAGATTCATCCTTACCACAAATCTTAGCGACCTCATCATATGATTTTCTTTGTTGTTGGTGGTGTTTTTTTTTTGAGAGAGAGTCCCACTCTATCACCCAGGCTGGAGTGTGGTGGTGGTCTCAGCTTACTGGAGCCTCCACTTCCCGGGTTCAAGCAATTCTCCTGCCTCCGCCTCCTGAGTTTCATATCCTGCCTCAGCCTCCTGAGTAGAGTAGCTGGGATTATAGGTATGTCCCACCATGCTTGGCTAATTTTTTTGTATTTTTAGTAGAGACGGGGTTTTGCCATGTTGGCCAGGCTGGTCTCGAACTCCTGACCTCAAGTGATCCACCTGCCTTGGCCTTCCAGAGTGCTGGGATTAAGGCATGCGCCACCAAACCTTGCCGATGTTATTTTGTTTATTAAGTCGAGAACTTTCATCTTTTCACTTGAAGGAAACACTATAAGGCTTCTCTTTGGCATGTGTGAATTGGCCAGCATCGCTACTCTTGCACTTTAGGGCCATTATTAAGTAAAACAAGGGTTACCTGAATACAAGGGTTACCTGAACACAAGCACGGAAACAATAGAGCTGGTCCGTAGAGATGGCTACTGAGTGACTAATACATTGGGAAGCCTAGACAGGTGGATGCCCTGGACAAAGGGATGATTCTCATCCTGCATGGGATGGAGCAGAGATTTCATCACACTTCTACAAATGGGGTGTAATTTAGAACGTAATTGTTTCTGGAATTTTCCATTTACTATTTTTGGACCATGGTTGACCTTGGGTAACCAAAACCACGGATAAGGAGAGACTACTGTATACAAACTTGTAGCCCTGGAGAGAAGTCTGGGTTAGCCACTTGGAGAAACACGTAGGTAACACTTAGAGCTGTGAGATCCAGTTGGTGTATTCATTCCCAAACTGTTTGAGGTGCCCTGGAGCATTGCAGTGAACTCACAGGATATTTTAAAATTTCCAGGAAAACAGTATGATAGGATGTGTATTTGATGCCTGTGTTTTCAAAATGATGTTTAGGATGTAAGCATGTGTGCATTTTGTATTCCCATGGGGCTGGGTCCAGTTGTATGCCTTTGTGTGTGTACACCTAGTATTCTTCTTCACTGAAGGTATAGTACATTAGCAAATAGTTCCCATTTTACTCAAATTGTTCCCCCAATGTATCAATCCTGTTATAGCAGAACTGATTGTAGAGAATGGAGTAGCCTAGAGGCCCAGGAAAGGGCTGAGGGAGATTTGTGAAAAATGTCTTTAAAATGTGGTTTATTTCTAAAATTGATGCAGCTGAGTTTTCTCCTGTATTGTCCCAATCTTAAAATTGTTTCAATTTAATTTTATAGAATGTTTGTTGCAGGAATGAACATGTCAGTATACTCCTCTTCTTAAGACGTGTACTAGTTAACTTTGAGATGACTCTTAGAAAAGTAGGGAGAATTAGGTGGTAAAGGATGAGATCAGACATCTTTAGAAGGAACATAATGCAGTAAATCAGCATCTAGAAAGCTTTAGAACAGTCAAGGAAACTAGTTCAGACTTAGAATATGAACACTTACGAAGTTAAAAATCCATTCAATTGTTTCACCTGAAGAAAGTGTATAATAAACCGATTTGGTGATCTTAAAGGATGTTTCACCAGGTTTTATGTTTCTTGACACTTGAATCACTCCTTTTCTAAAGGTTTAACTTTCTATTCAATAGTATTTTTGAGGAGTCATCTGAGTTTTCTTTGTTTCTGAGATTTGCAGGAATTGGGTAGAAATGGTGGAATAGGATTAAAATATCTGTGGACCTGTTTTTTGATTTTCTTTTTTTTTTTTTTTTTTTTTTTTTTTTGGGAGGGGTTTTTGCTTTTTCCCCTTTGCGTGGGTGCGGTGGCGCGATCTTGGCTCACTGCAAGCTCCGCCTCCCGGGTTCTCGCCATTCTCCTGCCTCAGCCTCCCGAGTAGCTGGGACTACAGGCGCCCGCCACTACGCCCGGCTAGTTTTTTGTATTTTTAGTAGAGACGGGGTTTCACCGTGTTAGACAGGATGGTCTCGATCTCCTGACCTCGTGATCCGCCCGTCTCGGCCTCCCAAAGTGCTGGGATTACAGGCTTGAGCCACCGCGCCCGGCCATGTGGACCTGTTTTTTAAAAATGTCATTTTGGCTTGAAGTCCTTTTTTTAAGACCAGAAAGAAAATTTCACAGTAATTTGATTTATCTGATTAAATTTGACTAGCATATTGAGTATTTTCTCTTAGCCTCTTTAAGCCTTACTATTCCTCTTTTCCTAATTCCATGCCAAGAAAACTATCAGCTTTCAGTGGTGTTTTCTTTACCTGCTGGCTAGCATTTTTACAATAAGATAGATTTTTTTTTTTTTTTTAACTGCTTGACTGGCCTGTTTTTTGTTTCTCTGCTACTGGTGTTCCTCTTCCTCCTTTTCTGTCTTCCCACATGAGGACCTGTGGAGGGCATTTATCTGTAGTTTTAGATTTGTGCGTTTCTGTAATTGTGCAAGGAATTTAGAGTTCAGTGGCATCAGATAGCCATGATGTCACTTTTCTCTTCCATCCAAATTTAGTTTTAGTATTGTAAACTTGGGAAATACTACACTTACTTGCTAACAAAGAGTGACTTTAAAATCTGACATTTTAACCTGATTGGTGGGTGTTCTTTCCACACATTCTTTCCCTTTTAAGTTTTTTTGCCTCCATAAATGTTCTTCTAAAATTTGTTTCAAATCTGTTTTAGGAATGGTTTGAGCACACACGAGGATCAGATTCAGTTTCAAAAAGACCTTGCTTTTAGTGCCATTTTGTTTCGGTTACCCTGATGTTCTCATCCCATTCTGGATTTGTCATAAAAATGGGCACTCATACTATATTCTTTTTGTGGGTTTTATTTTTCAAAACTTTTTGTTCTGTGATCTGCATGACTGTAAAACAGCTTTCCGAAATCTTGTGACTAAATAAGTTATTTGTGGTGGCTCACACATGTAATCCCAGCACTCTGGGAGGCCAAGGTGGGAGGATTGAGACCAGGAGTTCAAGACCAGCCTGGGTAACGTAGCGAGACCTTGTCTCTACAAAAAATTAAAGTAAAAAAAAAATTAGTTGGGAGTAGTGGTGTATGCTTGTGGTCCCAGCTACTTGGGAGGCTGCGGTGGGAGGATGGCTTGAGGCTGGGAATTTGAGGCTGCAGTGAGCAGTGATCACGCCACTGCACTCTGGCCTGGACAACAGAGTGAGAGAGACCCTGGTTCAATCAGTCAATAATTTGTGTATGGCACACACATACCTTGCTGCCTTTTTTCTCCATAGCCTTTTATATACTGTGTACCTTATTAATCTGTCTCTCAGCTAGAACATAACTTTGTTGAGGATGGAGATTTTGTGCTTTATTCACTTCTGTATCCCCAGTCTCTGAAAGAGTGCTTGGTACATAGCAGATGCTCAGTATATATTGAGTGAATAAAAGATCTTTTTGATAATTTAGCTCCCAAACTGTGGGATTTGAATAGGAGAAATGATTTGCTTGAACACTGAAATTAGAGACAGGAAATTTTTTTAGACTTGTTACGTGAAACAGAAGAAAATTCACCAAGGTTACAGTTTGGGCTTCTATTATAATACCCTGATCTCTTTAGGCCCCACTAGGTAGTTTCAATTTGAGCACAATTCCAGTGTTGTGTATCTGGAGGAGGCTGGCTAGAAATTTCTCCCTCTTTGTGGTTTTCATTAAATTTTTCTGGTAAAAATATATTAATGGCTTTTCCTATGCTGCTCTCATTCTCTCCTGCACTGAATAGTTTCTGTTCTAGAGTAGTAGTTTGTAAATTTGAGTAAGGTATGAATTCTATACAAAAGAAGACATGTATTGAGGTTCTTAAATGTAGATGTAATTTTCTAATTTCTGTGTTACAAATATATATGCAGCTATAAAGAGCAGATAAATACATAACACCTCAATATTATTTTGATATTAATTTGGTTAGAGTTTGGAAAACTAAATTGATGCATTGTGTATATATATATATATATACACACACACACAGACATACACAGACACACACACACACACCCCCCAACACCCACTTTGCTGATTCTTTTGTGTTTGTCATTTTTTAAAGATACTGTAGTAACTCATTCTCACTACTTTTCTCTACTTAAACTGCTGCTGGAACCTTTGATCACACATTGGTTTTCATTTTCATTCATTAAATCAGGGTTTCTAGCACATTGGAGCATATCTGTAGGTGTTAAATTGTTAGTAAATTCACAAGCTCTAAAGTACATCTTTTTTGATTATCCTTGGTCATTTTTCCCACCTATACATTCCATACGTAGTAGCAATAATTATGGCAAATGTTACTCTCCTTAAAAGTGTTGTTATGTAAAAATCAACTGATTTTTAAAAGGTCTGCCTAAGTGTGAACCGAGGTCTCGTGCTATCACCTCTTCATAAGATCCCAGGTAATGCAGATTAACTTCTGTTTTCCATCTGGGTAATGTTTAGTTATTTGTTGATTATTGTAGAAGTCTTTTTGGATAAAAAGCTCTTTCTCAGATTGTGTTTTACTTTGCTTCTAAAACTAGGAGGGAAGTATAATACATGATGGAACTGAGTGTTAGTATGGACATACTGTCAAATGTTTTCATAGGGAGAACTTGGTGTACCTCATCTAGATTTTTAAAATATAACTTTAAATGTGGTATGTTTTGAGCTTTTAGTGTATCAGAAAATGTTGACTTTTGATGTAATGGCTACTTCTGTAGCTAC
Organism: Papio anubis; assembly: GCF_008728515.1. Classification (NCBI taxonomy): domain Eukaryota; kingdom Metazoa; phylum Chordata; class Mammalia; order Primates; family Cercopithecidae; genus Papio; species Papio anubis. The sequence continues at coordinate 51,173,103 of NC_044982.1, read as the reverse complement.
TGTGATCTTCAGCAAGTTTCACTTTCTGAACTTTTTATCTTTTCTGTGCAGTGGTTGCAGGTTGTGAGGTGTGGAGATACTGAGGGGTATGAGGCACTGTTTGTGGTGACATGAGAGCCACTAGTGGACAGAGACTGGGGAGAAGGATTGATCAGCTGGCACATTAGCTGCAAGATGCATATGAGTTTGGGAACAGAAAGAGGGCCAGATGAGATGTTTGTGAAAATAGTTTGTAGATTTAAAACATTCCTTCCAGCTCAGGTGCTGTTGTGTTTAAGGCAGACGTGCGTGTTTTCTCTTTTCTAGTGTGCTGTTAGCTACAAGGTGACCTTGCCTAGGGAGTAGGATCCTGCTTTGAGGGCAAAGGAAAAAGTTGGATCCATAAGACACAAATCCCAGCAGTTTGTGGTTACTGCTGGAATGATTACTGTTTTTATTTGTACTAATAGTCGTTGTCTTTAAGATTGGTAACAGGAGAGTGAAAATAAGTTTACTCTCAGAAATCATCGTTGAGGGAGTTTTGTATAATTTCTGACTCTTACCACATTGCCCTTGACTTCATCCTTCTTGGTTTTGCTGTTTGCTGTGCTCTAGTTTTACCATCTAATAACCCAGCATTAAAATCTGATCTTGGGGCCGGGCGCGGTGGCTCAAGCCTGTAATCCCAGCACTTTGGGAGGCCGAGACGGGCGGATCACGAGGTCAGGAGATCGAGACCATCCTGGCTAACACGGTGAAACCCCGTCTCTACTAAAAAATACAAAAAACTAGCCGGGCGAGGTGGCGGAGCTACTCGGGAGGCTGAGGCAGGAGAATGGTGTAAACCCGAGAGGCGGAGCTTGCAGTGAGTTGAGATCCGGCCACTGCACTCCAGCCTGGGCGACAGAGCGAGACTCCGTCTCCAAAAAAAAAAAAAATTAATTAAAAAAATAAAATCTGATCTTGGGTATCAGATTCTCCTTTGTGGTTTGGTTTGTTAATAATTGAAATACCTAATGGTTCTGGGTGTGAACTGTGCATACTTTACAATTAATCTAGAACCAGGGAAGTGAGTTTCCTATTGAAGTAATAATAAAACCTTGTGGCTCTTAAAAATATATAAAAACTGTTATGCAGAAATAACCAAAATGTAACAGGATATGGTTTAATTAATTATATTTTTATAACATAAACCTTAAAGATAGAAGTATTTTTAAGCTTGTTGGTGTCCTGTTCCTTTCTAGTTTGGGTGTGTAGGAGTCTGTTTATCAGGAATTTTTGTTAGTGCTAATGCTGGGGTGGCTGTTTTTTTTTTTTTTTTTTTTAAAATCTACGTAAACATGACCCTGTTAGACAGCTGTGTTTAATGTAGTGAAGAATCATGGGGAGACTTTACAGTGTTTCTTGTTGGGACTTAGTGTCTGTATATTTTAGTATTTAAAGGATGTGGTTTGGTGCTTTGAAAATGAGAGGGAGGTCACCTGACTCATAGCTGAATGCCTGCATGTCTAGATTGTTCCATCCTGGAGGTTATTAACAACATGAAAGTTGTTTTTATTCTAGTTAAACTGATAGTATTAAGTTAAATAACTTTATTGTGGAAGTGTTTGTTTACACATGGCTGCTGAGTAGAATTTTCCTTAAAATCTGATTACATAGGAATGTTTTAGTAACTAGAGCGCTGGAAAAAAGCTGCTACACTAGCCAAAGCCTGTTGTGCTTTGCAGAACAGTAACCAAGATGAAATGTCCTCTTTTTCTCCACCTTCTCCGCCGCTCATCTTAGAGAAAGCAGGGCACTGATCAGGTGGAGTTGCTTAATTGCATTAAGTTCGTGGGCTGCTCAAGGATTGATTAGTCAGACTCTCACAAACTTCCACTTAACGAGATTCTTGCTGACTGGCTGGTTTAAGTCCTTAAGTTTGATGCATATTCACTCTAAGTAGTACTTACCATGTACAGGGGACTGTGCTGTGTGCCCTATGATGGACACAGAAAATAATAAGATTACTTCTATCTTGAAGACAGGGTAGAACCTGGGAAGTGTCCCAGGGAAGGCACAGTTCTGGGAATTCAACAAGGCATATAGTTAGTAGCCATTGGGTAATATTGATGGGGTTGGGGTGGAGCAGTAGATGTGATCTGGGCAACGAGTGGCTAGTTGGAGAAGTGGTTTCAGTAGTTGCCATGGGTAAAATGTGATAAAGATGCTCACAAAGCAGAGAGGATAGGGAAAATTGACAGGATCAGGCCACTGTGAACATGGAGGGCAAAGTTAGAGGAACTCAGGCAGGAGCTCTTAATCAGGAGCCCTGAGCTTTTCCCCAAATCCTACCAAAATCACTTATGTGTGTGCTTTGATGTTTCTGGGCAGCAGAGAACTTAGACCTTTTCTCAGATGTTAGGAAGGGTCCAGCATCCAAAAAAGATTGACACTGCTGCACTGAGTTTTCATCCATTGGTGACAAGATGGTGAGACTTGTGGGGAAATAAGGTAGTTTTGTGGTAGAACACACTCTTCCTTGTGGGAGGTATAGTGGGATTTGGGGAATAGGGTTTATGAAATGGTCCCCAGAGGGGGATGGCTTGCCTTTTCAAACGGGGTTTCCCCACCCGGCAAGTTAGGTTGACCCATTGCAGTGGATTGAGTGGAGGGCAAGTGAAGGGCTTGTGTTTTCAAGTCAAAGGAGTTCAGGTGAAGGGCAGGTGCTTTTAGTCAAAGGAGTTCCTTAGCATTATTTCCTCCTTTATTTGGAGATCAGATTGAAGACGTAGGGGATTAGAATGCAGTTGTAGTTTCTGGTGTTTACTTTTTATGGAAAAGTGCCTCGTATGTGAAAAGTATTCTGTGCTTGATCCTGGGGGTGTAGGGGGTTATAAAAATGTCACACCTGGGATCCTGCCCTTGAGGAGTTGATGGTGGATAACACTTTCCTTTGGCTTTTTGTTCATCTTGGGTCTGTGTATGTTCAGTTATCTTCAGCCATTTCCTGGGCAATGGGAAACATTTCTGTTAAAACAAACTTCTGACTTTGATCTGTGACTTATATTTCCTTTTAGATAATGAAGAACTACTGGGATTAGAGGGTGTATAAAATACAATAATAAATATACTCTATGTAGGAACTTCTGTACAACCAATTTGGTGACTTTTAGGCAACTAATTTGACTATTTGACTGTTAGATGTGTGTGCATATAGCTTTGTTTAAAATACTATAAAGCATGTTTTAAAAAATGACCCAGTACTTAGTATTCTACAATGAACTGCCTTTTGTATAACTGATCATTTGAAAATGCTTATTACACTTTTTTTTTTTTTTTTTTTTTGGAGACAGAGTCTTGCTCTGTCGCCCAGGCTAGAGTGCAGTGGTGTGATCTCAGCTTACTGCAAGCTCCGCCTCCCGGGTTCACGCCATTCTCCTGCCTCAGCCTCCTGAGTAGCTGGGACTACAGGTGCCCACCACCACGCCCAGCTAATTTTTTTGTGTTTTTAGTAGAAACGGGGTTTCACCGTGGATGAATGGATCTCCTAACCTTGTGATCCGCCCGCCTCGGCCTCCCAAAGTGCTGGGATTACAGGCGTGAGCCACCGGGCCTGGCCTAAAATTCTTATTACACTTTTAATCAATCAGTTTCTGTGTTTATGAAATGGGAATAATAGTTATATCTAGCTCATAGAGTTGTCTTGAAGATGAAATTTGAAGCTCTTTAGAGCAATGTATAACTACATGCCAACTGTTCAAAAAATATTAATGGCTACATCATTAATATTTTAAAATTAGTACTGTCATTTTCCCTTCCTACATGACTGAATGTGGGAGGTGACTATTTTTGTTATAAAAGGATTTACAATGAGATACCTTTGAATGGTAAAATTTCCTATGCGTTTATTTAAATGTTCATATATGTATGTCTTTAACGTGCGAAAGTTAAGTGCACTTATACAAGGCAGATTCAGGTACTAATTAAACTGCTCATTTAGATTACAGAATGAGGAACTGAAAATTATATGTATTTAATTAGGAATTGGATTGATTGGTCTTGACTGCTCTTGTCTTTCAGTTCTTTTTTATTGTTAGACTTCCCATGTGTTTGTCTCCTTTTCTTTTTATCTTTTAAAAATTGCTTTCTGATTTATTTCCTGTTCGGTTTTCAGTAATGGGTGTGGAGTAGGGCAAGAACTTGTGTTGGTGCCCGTTGTTTGAACCAGGAAGGAGCGACTGCATCAGACAGCCTGGAGCTCAGTTGGGAGGGACTTCAGATCAGTCCCGGCAGAGCTGCCTGGCTTAGGGAACCACTGAATTCCAGTTTCCTAACTCCAAATCGGACAGTTTGTGGCTCTACACTGTATGTGCATAATGAACATTTTAAGGCTCATTCATACAGTGTTTTCCAAATGCTCCCATTTGTTTAGTTCTCCTTTTTAAAAACCAACAATTATGAAAAAATTTAGCTATGTACAGAAATAGTAGTGAGAAACCCCCCACTTAGCCATCATGCAGCTTCAGCAGTTGATCATCTCATAGCCAGTCTTGTTTGCTCAGGACTCCCATCCATTTCTTTTCTCCCATATTATTTTGCAGGAAATCCCAGATACTGTATCATTTAATCCAAAAGTATTTCAGGATGTTATCTGTAAGAGATGAGGACTTAAAAATGCATACACACATTTTGAGAACTTTCCAGAAATGTGTAAAAAAAAAAAAATGCATCCACACATACAGAATACGTACACGCACAAGCGCGCGCACACACACATACTATTTTATGGTCTGACTCAGAATCCTATATGGTGTGTTTGGTTGATAGGTCTCTTCAGTCTTTTTTTGAGACAGTCTCACTCTGTCGCCCAGGCTAGAGTGCAATGATACGATCTTGGCTCACTGCAACCTCTACCTCCTGGACTCGAGATCCTCTTGCCTTAGCCTCCTGAGTAGCTGGGACCACAGATGTCTACCACCATGCCTGGCTAATTTTTGTGTTTTTAGTAGAGATGGGGTCTCACCATGTTGCCCAGGCTGGTCTCTTAACTCCTGAACTCAATGGATTCACTCACCTTAGCCTCCCAAAGTGCTGGGATTACAGGCATGAGCCACTGTACCTGGCTCATGCCTATGGTTATATTTTAATGTCATTTTCTTCTGTTCTCTAGCATTTCTCATACTATGGAACAATTTTTTGTAAGTAAATCCATTATAAATTGACACCACAACAGTGTATCTGTGCAGATTCTCTTCCATGTGTTCTGTATAGTTGTACCAGCCTTACTCTTTGATAATGTCATCTGTCCTCAGGCCTCTGTTCAAGACTATCATATTCAATTTTTGAGGTCTCTTTTTGCCAAAAATAAAACTTGAATGTTTCTAATGATGGTTGCTTTTATTCCTAAGTTGATTTCAATACATTAGAAAATTACAGATTTGGAAATGAATGAAAGGCTAAGGAATTAATGCATCTCTCTCAAACGTGCCTTGAGGGCAGAAATTCCTCAGTTTTGTTCATGCTGAAGCCGCAGGCTAGCACAATGTCTGACACTTAGAGCGAAGTTAAATATTTGATAAACAAATGAATTAATTTTAAGTAAGGTATCAAACTTGAGGCATCCAGAATTGAACCTGAAGCCCCAGTTCTGCTTCCTTTCACAGTCACACATCTTATACTCCACTTTCCACTTGAGAATAAGCTTGCTGAGGAGTACCCCGCCATGGGCCCTTCAGAATCTCCTTTCCTCATTGCATAGTGTAGTAGTAAGAGCATAAGTTTTGGCTCCTGACTGCACACATATCCAACTCCATGATATGCTTGCTGTGTGATCTTAGCAAGTTTCTTAACTTGCCTCTGACTCAGTTTGTTCATCTACAATTGAAGGTAAGAGTATGTACTTTTTTTTTGAGATGGAGTCTCGCTCTGTCGTCCAGGCTGGAGTGCAGTGGCACAGTCTGGGCTCACTGCAACCTCCACCTCCCAGATTCAAGCGATTCTCCTGCCTCAGTTTCCCAGATAGCTGGGACTACAGGCATGTGCCACCACACCTGGCTAATTTTTTGTATTTTCAGTAGAGATGAGGTTTCACTGTGTTAGCCAGGATGATCTCCATCTCCTGACCTCATGATCTGCCCGCCTCGGGCTTCCAAAGTGTTAAGATTACAGGCGTGAGCCACTGCGGCCAGCGAGTATGTACTTCTTTTATGGGTATTGTGACCTTGATCTTTGTAAGTTCCTTAACCCATCTCTGATTCAGTTTCTTCATCTACAGTTGTAGGTAAGAGTATGTACTTCTTGGGATTTTATGGGTATTTTGAGCTTAAAACAGTACCTGGCACATAGTAAACATTGTAGAGGTATTAGAGCTATTACTATTCTAGAATAAAAACAAGTTATTCTCGTCTCATTTGTACCTTTTATCTCTTGTTCTACCTTGTTTTCTTTTCTTAGGCCTAAAAACAATTCTCTAAGATACAAAACCCTTGCCATAAAACTTGCACGCTTGTCTTGCTGGTAGCAGTGAAAATTAGCATTATCCCTTTGGAGAGTGGTTGGGCAAGATATAGCCAGTTGTGAAAATACACTCTGACTCAAGAATTTCACTTTTGGAAATATTTTCTAAGGACATACCCTTAAATGCATAAGAGACTGTACTCATGAAAATGTTATAATGTCCAGGTTTAGAGAGAATGGTTAAATATACTCTGGTACTTACACATTTACAATATTGGTTTTGAAGACCATGTAATAACATGGAAAATATCTCCTTGTGATAAAAAAGTACATTGTATGTACAATATGATCATAACCATATTAAGTAATATATACTGACATTCAGGAATTTCCGTAGGGTAGGACTTGTAACTGCTCCTTTAATCACCTGCCCCCTCTCCCCCAGTCCTGGATCTATGCTAACCTGGTTCCAAAGGCCCAAATTTTACCTTGAAACTAGGTGCTCTGTATCCTTTGTATAAGCCATTATCCTCGATGTAAGGCTTTAGGAATTCTAAGTATTGTCGGATTCTGCAGAATAATATAAAAAGATGAAGATTCCCTCTGTGTACTTAAGGAATAGTTTTGTTTGAAGGATAAGACAAATACACCAGATAACATTACAATTTGGGCTCTTGTTGCCCAATGATCTATAGTATAGATTTATTTCTCACAGTACCCCTTGGAATGCTGATTTTTAACCCCAATAGTTAAATTTGCCTTGGTAAGCTACAAAAACAGGCACCAAAGCTCATTTTTTTTAGTTTTCTGTTGAACATAAATCTCATTTCTTTACAAGTAGTAATTCTAAACAGAGTATACCTTAACCAGCCAGTGCACAAATTGCTACTTCAATCTTGGTTCAGCAGATCCTAGAGGCATGTGGTAGAAGGAAGAACAGTTACTCAGCAGGTGGGCAGGCAGGACAGTGACTTTGGCTTTCTTTGGTAAACAGCATGGGGCCTATTTCTGAAGTAATTCCCCACCCCCTTCACTCCCACTCAGTATTGCTGACAGAAGTCTTAACTTGCCAACTCTTTTGTCTACATTGATGCTATAAACAAACTATTATTTTTAGAGACCAGGTCTTGCTGTGTTACTCAGGCTGGACACAAACAACTGGGCTATAGTTATCCTTCCACCTCAGCCTCCCGGGTTGCTGGGAGTACAGGGGTGTGCCACTGTGCCTGGCTTGCAAGCAAACTCTTTTGCTTGGTGCACTAATACTTATTACCCTGAATTTTTACCAATGTTTGCTTGTTTTTGAGACCAAGTCTCTTTATTTAGCCCTAGCTGGAATGTAGTGGCATGATCGTAGCTCACTGCAAACTCTTAACTCCTGGGCTCAAGCAATCCCATGGTCACCTCCCAAGTAGGACTACAAATACATTCCACCATGCTCAGCTTTTTTTTTTGGCAGGGTCGGGGTCGGGGAGGTGGTAAATAGGTAACTTCCCTATATTGCTCAGTCTGGTCTTGAACTTTTGTGCTCAAGTGATCCTCCTGCCTTGGTATCCCAAAGTGCTGGGATTACACATGTGAGCCACCATGCCTGGCTGGCTCTGAACTTTTATTTTAGCCTATTTTTTTTCTTTCCCCAGGGTTAAGCCATTTTAAAATTCAGTTACGTATAACTGTGTTAATGGGCCAGCCTGTGCCCAGGTGGCATGTGTTAGGTACTTGGCCTAAGATCATTGTCCAGCCAGGGATTTGTGTGTATGGTGGCAGACATGTGCAGTGTCAGGTTGCATTTATACTCTAGAATTAGTAGCTGTACTCTTATTTTTCATATCAAATGTTATTTGACACAATGGATTTTTGAACTGGATTCAAGGTTAGCCTTGGAATCTTGAATATTATCCCTTAAGAGAGAGAGCCTTTTGTTTGAGTTACATTTTGGTCAAATAGGGCATATGTTAAAGCTCTCATCAACTCTTTGAAAGTACTGCATATGCAAGTGATGTCAGAAATTGCTATTGCCTTAAAAATATTTTTTAAAAATTTATGTTTACATAAAAATGTATGTTAAAGAAAAAACTAATGATACTTGTTAAAGGTGGGCAAAGAAGATTATTCAGGACCGTGGCGATAAGTATATAGGGACCACTGCAACGGGATCTTGCAGCAAAGGAAAGAGTTTGGGCTCAACTCCAAATACATCATGGGCAAGCAACAGGGTAGGGGTCAGTCGAAGGTAAACTACTAAGAGGAAGCATTTGGAGTAAGGGGGATTCTGGCTAAACCCATTAACAGGATTCTTGCTGAAGACAAGCCAGGGTGATCAGACATCACCTGGGAGATGGTGGAAAATGAAGAACTTGATCAGATATTGAAGATGGGAGGGGGTCTTTTGCTAAAACTGGATTTTGTAAGGAACTGCACAGATGGGCCTAGAAGAAAGTTCGGAATCCTTACTAAAGTTGGCCAAGCAAAGTATCTTTGTCATATGGAAGAATGATTGGTTTCAAAGTAAAAGCAAGCGTCAGCCCACTCAAGGAAGTAGTGGTTTGCTATGCAAAGGGATAGGAGTTTTATTTTCCTTCATTTTCTGTAAAAAAAAAATTAGAATAGGTAAAATATGCAAGAGAGTTGTTAACAGGAACTCTGAATATCTGAAAAATCCTTGGAAATTAAATTTTCCTGGTAATGCTCAATGTACTTTTCAAAATGTATTAATTTTTTGGACTTTAACTTTTTATTAGGTTTCATCTGCATTTTGGTGTTCATTCTAGTGGCATTTACCAGTGGTAGGCTTTTCATTTGCCTGTGTAGCAGTAAATGTGATATGCTGGAGTTCTGTGGGTGTTTGGCATGATGTCACAGGAGCAATAGGAAATGACTACAGATTAACTTAGACATCGTTAAGTTTAACAAAATGAATACTTCATTTTGTCTCTATCCTGAACTGTTATTTAATAATTCACAACAGCCTAAGCAGAAGTTCTTTTCCTCCAGGCCCTTCTCTTCCCTCCCTGCTCTAACAAAAGCAGGCTGGAGACCTGTGTTAATTTGCATAATATTACTAATTCACTATTTTGTAATACTGTCCAACAGTATTAGGTGTTGCATTGATTGTGAACACAATAGAAAAGCAAAGGATAGTGGCTGTTGTTCCCAACTTGTCAATATTCCTTTTTAATATATTTTGGATACTTGGTTGTCCCATTAAGCTTATCTACTCTACTTTCTGGAAGTTAGCTTCATTTGGTCAATATTATAGATAACTTTGAAGCAGGTAGGTGCTGTATTTAACTACCATTGTGAATTCTAAGATGGAAACCGTGAGCGATGAGCTTTTGAAAACCATACATGTGTTTCCAAAGGCCATTCTCTTTATTACTCAGTATCCATTAACAGACAATAAAAGATTTTTCTGTCGTGCACCACTAACCCTAACCACCCAATCCTCGTAAGGCAAATTTAGAAGTTCCTTGAGTTGGTTTTAGAGAATATTCCCTAAAAAGAAAAGGAGTGGCCGGGTGTGGTGAAATAAACCTGTAATCAGCACTTTGGGAGGCGAGGCAGATTGGATCCGCAGGGGTTAGGAGATCAGAGACCATCCTGGCTAACAGTGAAACCCGTCTCTACTAAAATTACAAAAACTAACTTGAGGCGAGGAGTGGCGAGCGCCCTATAGTCAGCTACTTGGGAGGCAGAGGCAGGAAGAATGGCGTGAACCCAGGAGGCAGAGCGCAGTGAGCTGAGATCCGGCCACTGCCTCCAGCCTGGGTGACAAGCCGAACCTCACGTCTCAACAAAAGAGGTGGATTGCCTTGCTCCCCAAAAGTCCCCAATATTTTTGAAGAAGTTAATTTGAAATACCATTTCTGACTTACAGGGTTTTATTCCCCCCTTTTTTTCTTTTTTAAAACAGGCATGCTGTGGGAGTTGGATGCATTCTTACTGTCAGTGCTTAGAGACATATGGAGGGGGACGTCTTTTCTTGCCTATATTCACACCCTCCTGCTCTTGGCATTTTTTCCAATTTAATAGCCATCAAAACAGCCTTTGTATGCTTTTAGATTAGTGTGGTTTATGTGATCTGTCTGCCTTAATGCATCACAGCTCTGTGTAGTAGTTTTATGTGGCACTTATGAAAAACTGACCTAATTTGAAAGATAAAAGTTCTTGGAATAGATGCTGTCAGAATTATTTAATTTTATTTGTGTCATAATTTATCATAGGTTTTTGATGTATCGTCCTTCATAGTGGGGAAAATATAGATCCAGGAGACTGTATTTCCTATCTAATTCTAATCTTAATTTTACCACTGCCTAGCTGTGGGGCTTCAGAAGTCACTTTATTTGTGCTTCCTCATTTTTGAAAACAAGGATTTCATTATATATATCTGCAGCACTTTGCTGAGTTGCTAATCATTTGTACAATGGTTCAGTGAAGAAGGCTGTCATAAGATGGTCTCTGGAAGCTTCTACAGTTTTTAAGAAACAAATGATGAATTTCCTTACTGTATACTTTTTTCCTCTCTAAAGGTATTATATAATGAGAAGGGGCCTTTGTATACTACTCTATTTTTATTCCTCCAATTTTTTTTTTTTTTTTTGGTCCCACGAGACAGAATCTTGCTCTGTCACCCAGAGCCAGTGTACAGTGATGTGGTCTCAGCTCACTGCAACCTCCGCCTCCCGCATTCAGGCAATTCTCCTGCCTTAGCCTCCTGAGTAGCTGGAATTACAGGCGCCCACCACCACACCCGGCTAATTTTTGTATTTTTAGTAGAGATGGGGTTTCATCATGTTGGCCAGGCTGGTCTCGAACTCCTGACCTCGTGATCCGCCCGCCTCTGCCTCCCAAAGTGCTGGTATTACTAGCATGAGCCACTGCCCCCAGCCATTATTCCTCCGATTTTTATAAATAAAGAGTGGCTGTTATGCTAATAAGTGACTCCTTTTTGGAATTAGCATTCCTTTGCCTTTACTGAAGCAGAAAGACACATGAACTGCCTTATCTTCTAACTTGTTTGGATAAGCAAGGCTGAAGACTAACAAGTTAGAAAACTGGCATCTGCCTTTGGTATTATGGCTTCCTGTTAGCAGTAAGAAAAATCTCGTCCTTTCCCCTATTCTGACCACATATTGTCATTCGATTTGTCATCAGGTTTACCCCTCTGTGGACAAGAGTTAGTATGACTCTTGAAGTGTTGGGATTTATCCAAGTACATTTTTTTAAAAGGAAAGTTTAGTTGTCTTTTATGGCTTCATTTTGGGGAGTGTATACTCTATTTAGGTGAGAGTTTTCTTTTTTAAGCTGAACTTAGAGTCTAAAAGGAATAGTCGAATTATTGAATGCAGGATTTGGGCCTTTACTGGAATAAAGTTGCTCAAATTATACCTGGTTCACTGTTACATCTCCCTGTAGACCTGGAAAGGATTTAAGGTGACAGGTATGTTGAGACTGTCCTTCATAACCAAGCTTAGTGAGAGAGTCGCTGTTGTTGGTGCTCACCCTCTCAGCTTCTAGTCACCCCTCCACCATGAACTTTTGACTTCTTGTGGTTTTTTTTTTCTTTTTTTTTTTTTTTTTTTAACTTAAAGTTCTGGGTTACCTGTGCAGAATGTGCAGGTTTGTTACATAGGTATACATGTGCCGTGGTGGTTTGCTGCATCTGTCAACCTGTCATTTAGGTTTTAAGCCCTGCATGCATTAGGTATTCGTCCTAATGCTCTCCCTTCCCTTGTTTTTACCTAGCCCTTTGATAAGATGCTTCAGTATGGACTGTCTGCTTGATTTTTTGTTGGGCAGTTCCACCTTACCCCTGTTAGTAGCCCAGCACCCAAGTTCACATCTAGAATCCCACTTTTACATTAGATCTAACACGTGACCTCTAAAGTCCCTTTCAATTTCAACCTAACATTAAAAACAGATTCTGGGCCCAGTCTGAGAAATTGTGATTCAATGGGCCTAGGGGATCTTAATTTCTTTTAAGGGACTTTCTGAGAATCTAGGGAACATTGATGTGTAGGTGCTATAAACCTGCATTTTATTTTATTGCAAGAGAGCAGGACTTTATTATAGCGATAGTTTAAAATACAATTGTGATGAAGAGGTAGGCAACCATGGAAACGTAGCTGGAGCTTTACCCCACCCATGCCTGTCTTTGTGTGTGGGGGTGACTTGGGGGTGGGAAAGTGCCACCATCTGTTGTAATGTGTTAGAGATTTAAAGTTTTTGCTTTATGGATTTTTGCAGCAGATGCCCTTTGCTTCCTGCATTATATCCTCTCAGGCCATCACTGGTTTCAAACAAAACTTAGATTTTTGTAGTTTCTCTACATCTTGCCAACAGCTTTCTATTTTCTGACTCAGGGCTTTCAAACCCAGCACATAAGGGGGGAAAGGCTAACCTCAGGCAACCTTCAACCAGTGAGGGATTGGAGCGGGTGCCTAAATGTCCTGCTTCTTTCAGGGGTCTCACAGGATCACCGCACTTTCCAGCAGTCACCTTGTGTGTCCTTATTGGCTATTTTCCTTCCCTCACATCTGTTCCCTGGGATCATCTCCTATTTTAATCTCGCTGAAATCTTGTACACAAAGTGTTAGTTGAGCTGACTTTAAAGCTCAAATGCAAATAAAAGCCTCTGTAATTACATTAGTTTCTTTTTAATGTCCCTGTCTGTCAATAATAGCACCTAAAATAATACATGGGGGAAGAAGTCGAAGAGAACATATTGTGCAATGCAAAATGGCGCACATACTGCTAAAGTTTAAATTAAATTTGTTCATAGATACTGTGTAATGAGATCATTATGTGAGAATTTACTGGGTTTTTTGACACTTCCATTTCTTTCATTTCATTTAGGAATGGGGTTGAACGGATATGAAAACCCAGAAAATAGTTGGCACAGAGAGATAGCACTAGGTGTGCCTCTTTTATTCATTTATATGTCATCTGTTCTTGAATTCTGGGTGGCTGTATTTGTAAGACTATACAGTATAATAATAGAAAGCTATTAAAAATGTCACAGTGCAGAAAGGGGGAAGATCTCTACAGATGATTAGACTATAAATTGCCAAAGATCAGAAAGACCTTGATAATATCTATTTCAAAGGTTTTGTTTGGTTGTTTGGTTGGGTTTGTTTTTTTTGTTGTTTTTGGAGACAGGGTCTTGCTGTATTGCCCAGGCTAGAGTATAGTGGCGTGATCATAGCTTACTGTAACCTTAAACTCCTGGGCTCAAGCGATCCTTCTGCCTCAGCCACCCCATTCGCTAAGACTACAGGCACGTGCCATCACACCTGGCTAATTAAAAACATTTTTTTCTTTAGATATGAGGTCTTGCCGTGTTGTCCAGGCTTTCCTAGTTGAAGCATACATCTTGGACAGCTCAGTATATTCATCCTCGTTTGCTCCGCATTTACTGAGTGCCTGCCATATGGCTGCCTCTATGGTAACTGTTTTCAGATATCAGTTTTAATCACCAGGAATAAACTTGGTCCCAAACTCCTGGCCTCAATGGGTCCTCCTACCTATGCCTCCCAAAGCACTGGGACTATAGGTGTGAGCCACCATGCCTGGCTCCTGTTTCAGGAGTATCTTTTAAAAAACACTTTTGTATGCTTTAAATGCAAAATTTCTCTTTATCTGGCTAGAAGATATCAGTATCCATAATTATTCTTTTATCTGAGACTAGAATGTAGGATTTAAAAGTTGAAGTGAAAGGTAAACTTGTTCTAGACGATCACTTTCATTCTTGGTGATTAAAACTGATAACCTGAAATCAGTTACCACAGAGGCTGCCATATGGCTGGCACCTGGTAAATGTGGAGCAGAGGATGAATAAACTGAGCTCTCTGAGATGTATGTGTTCAGCTGCTGTCCCAGTGAGCAAGAGCAGGTGAAACTTCACGTGCTTAGACCTGTAGGTGCTGGTTGCCTCACTCCCACCAAACTGGGACTGCAGATCTTTATTTTAGTTTCTAAGTTTATTTTGCAGGAGTCCAGGCATCCCTAGAAAATACTCTTTCTTCCGTCCAGGGTGTTTTGTGTATCTGTGTGCTATTTTATGTAAATCGTACATTGACCAGTTCATTAGGTTATCTAGTATTTCAACCCCTTAGTTAACGTTTCAACTGAGGCCGAGAGAGGAAGTGACTTGCCCAAGGTAAAATCACCCTGTCTAGATAATCAGTGATGTGGCAGGGACTAGAACACTAGTCTCTGCAGTAATCATCTTTTTCTCTCATTTCTGAAATAGCTCCCATCTCTACCCCCGGCCAAGGACCAAAATAAGGCACCATCTTTCTGAACTAGTTCAAAATGGTTTTAGAATTAATAAGTACTGTAGGGTCTATATTTAAGATGGTTACAGGAAATTTGACAGTTAAATGTTTCTACACATAGATTATTTAGAAAATCAAGACTAATAGGTGGGCAAAGTACACAAGGAAACAAGTGAAAAATTATAAACATCTAAATATTCAGTATTCAGTGGTATGGGAATAGTTTAGGAAGCAATAATTTTCTTTTTTTTTTCTTTTTTTTTTTTTGAGACAAAGTCTCACTCTGTTGCCCAGGTTGGAGTGCAGTGGTGCGTGTGATCTTGGCTGCAGCCTACACCCCTGGGTTAAAGCAGTTCTTGTGCCTCAGCTTCTCGAGTATTTGGGATTACAGGCGCCCCACCACGCCCGGCTAATTTTTGTACTTCTAGTAAAGACAGGGTTTTACCATATTGGCTAGGCTGGTCTTGAACTCCTGGACCCAGGTGATACGCCTGCTTGTCCTCCCAGAGTGCTGGGATTACAGGCGTGAGCCACCATGCCTGGCCAGGAAGCAATAATTTTGATGGGCTATTTGCAACTAATAAAATGCTAATTGTGATGATCTAGAAAGAGTGTTTAAAAACCTAACAGGGATCATGGAGGAGTTCTTTTTATACTTTCCTTTCTTCTATGCCTAAAACTTAGGTGTCTTCAGGAAGTTCAGATTTTTTTTTAATTTAAAAGGTTAAGTTTACCAAATGTTAACTGATGTCAGTTTCTGAAGTTCTTCAGTCAAAACCGATTTATTTTCAGTTAAAAAAAAAAAAAAGTACTACACACCATATAAACTGGTTATATTTTGCTTTTTGTTATTCTTGATACGTGCAGTAAAAACTAGCTATCATGAGAGAGTTGGTAAAGATTTAGTGAACTGGTAGAAAATGTTCTTCTTAGTTGCTAGAACCATCTGAGCTTAAATTTAAAAACATTTTTTCTAAAAACAAAATTGGTTTCTGAATCAAGTGTGTATTTCTTTCCTATAGGGGCTTTGTTATGCACCTAAAGCCATATTGGAAGCTCCAGAAGAAAGAGCACCCCCCGGAAGTCAGCAGGGAAACGCAGAGAACTCCTATGAACCACCAAAAGGCTGTAAATGATGAAACATGCAAAGCTAGCCACATAACACCAAGTGTCTTTCCTTCAGCCTCTCTTGGTAAAGCATCATCTCGAAAGCCGTTTGGAATCCTTTCTCCAAATGTTCTATGCAGTATGAGTGGGAAGAGTCCTGTAGAGAGCAGCTTGAATGTTAAAACCAAAAAGAATGTACCATCTGCAACGATCCACCAGGGCGAAGAAGAAGGACCACTTGATATCTGGGCTGTTGTGAAACCTGGAAATACCAAGGAAAAAATTGCATTCTTTGCAGCCCACCAGTGTAGTAACAGGATAGGATCTATGAAAATAAAAAGTTCCTGGGATATTGATGGGAGAGCTACTAAGAGAAGGAAAAAATCAGGGGATCTTAAAAAAGCCAAGGTACAGGTTGAAAGGATGAAGGAAGTTAACAGCAGGTGCTACCAACCTGAGCCTTTTGCATGTGGCATTGAGCACTGTTCTGTGCATTATGTGAGTGACAGTGGGGATGGAGTCTATGCCGGGAGGCCTCTGTCAGTTATACAGATGGTTGCCTTCTTGGAGCAAAGAGCCAGTGCTCTGCTAGCTAGCTGTTCAAAAAACTGCACAAACTCACCTGCCATTGTGAGGTTTTCTGGCCAATCCAGAGGTGTGCCCGCAGCCACCGAGTCCTGTTCTGCCCCAGGAGCTTGTGAAGAAAGGGGAAATCTTGAGGTTGGTGAACCACAGAGCGAACCAGTCCGTGTCCTCGACATGGTAGCCAAGTTGGAGTCTGAGTGCCTGAAGCGGCAGGGCCAGCGTGAGCCTGGGAGCCTCTCAAGGAATAACAGCTTTCGTCGAAATGTGGGCAGAGTTTTGCTTGCAAATAGCACTCAGGCTGATGAAGGCAAAACAAAGAAAGGCGCCTTGGAGGCACCCGACACTCAGGTGAATCCTGTGGGGTCTGTATCTGTGGATTGTGGCCCCTCAAGAGCTGATCATTGTTCTCCTAAAGAGGACCAGGCCTGGGACAGTGCTTCTCAGGACTGCCCCCCATTGCCAGCAGGAGTGAGTTTCCACATAGACAGTGCAGAGTTAGAGCCGGGTTCACAAACTGCCATGAAAAACAGCAACAGGTATGATGTGGAAATGACAGATGAACTCGTTGGGTTACCTTTTTCTTCTCATACCTATTCCCAAGCCTCTGAATTGCCCACAGATGCTGTTGATTGTATGAACAGAGAGCTTGTGTCGCTTACTAGCCACAATCCTGATCAAAGAAGAAAAGAATCTTTGTGCATTAGTATCACTGTGTCCAAGGTAGAGAAAGACCAGCCTTGCAGTTTAAACTCCTGTGAAGACCCACTTCCAGGGATGTTGTTTTTTTTGCCACCTGGTCAGCACTTGTCAGACTGTTCCCAGTTGAATGAAAGCACAACAAGAGAGGCTTCAGAGGCCAGCCAGCTTGAAGATGCTGCTGGGGGTGACAGTGCATCTGAGGAAAAAAGTGGGTCTGCTGAGCCATTTGTGCCGCCAGCCTCTTCTGTGGAAAGTACATTACCAGTGCTTGAGGCATCCAGTTGGAAGAAGCAGGTGTCGCATGACTTCCTGGAGACCAGGTTTAAAATCCAGCAGCTTTTGGAGCCTCAGCAGTACATGGCTTTTCTGCCCCACCACATTATGGTAAAAATCTTCAGGTTACTTCCCACCAAGAGTTTAGTGGCCCTTAAATGTACCTGCTGCTATTTCAAGTTTATCATTGAGTACTACAATATCAGGCCAGCAGATTCTCGCTGGGTTCGAGATCCACGCTACAGAGAAGATCCTTGCAAACAGTGCAAGAAAAAGTATGTGAAAGGGGATGTGTCCCTGTGCCGATGGCACCCCAAGCCCTATTGCCAGGCATTGCCCTATGGGCCAGGGTATTGGATGTGCTGCCACCGGTCTCAGAAAGGATTCCCTGGCTGTAAGCTGGGGCTTCATGACAATCACTGGGTTCCTGCCTGCCACAGCTTTAATCGGGCAATCCATAAGAAAGCAAAAGGGACTGAAGCTGAAGAGGAATACTAAAGTCCATGTGAGAGGCAACGAGAGGACCGATTTTTAAAACTGCAAAACACCTAGATACACCATTCAAATGAGCGTAGCCCCCTGAGTCATCACTTTAGAAGAATCTGTACTTCATCAGGACCGCATTGCTCAGGCATAAACTCTAAATTTACGAGCCGTACAAAAAAATTGGTCTTGTTGTTTATAGTGGCATCTCACATTTGAACCCAGGTGGTATCCCACAGTTTGTTTCAGTTGCCTGTGAATAACTCTGCCTGTTTTCCTAAATCAAACCCATCCTCCAAGGATGAAGACTCACCACCATCCAGGACATTCAGAAGAGTTCACTGCAGACACTCTGCAGGTAGTCTTCAAAAAGGGGTTTGAGAAATGTTTTGAGCACTGGCACCATCTTTGAAATAAGTGAATAGTGTCCTGTGAAAAGAATAGCAGGACTTTTAGATGAAAAGTATTCTTAAAAAGAAAAGTCAGGCACCCCACCTTAGACCTCGTATGCTTGATCCTGTGAGATTGATGTTTGTGGCTGGAGATGGATTTCATGCCCTGTGGTGTTTACAGTGTATATAATGGTTGTGTTTTCATAGGGCTATGAAAGTGCACATTAAACCTGAGCGCCTTTACCTTTAGATGAGTGCTTTGGCCCCTCTGTAAATAGCACGATTAAAATCCAGTTGTATATAATGGACAGCTAACTGAACAACATAATCACAATGCAGCTAGGATAGTGTTGCGGCTATAATTGTGTGTGTTTTTTTAATTGTCTAGTCTTAAATTTGTACATCCTGTATAAAATATGAATGTTTCCCAAATAAACTATGAATGTTTCCTGTATAATATATGAATGTTTCTGAGAAGAAACTCTAAATAGTTGAAAGGCTAACCTGCTCAAAGGATACCAAATAATGGTTTAACTGGACAACCTGAAAATTAGCATAGAAAACAATCCTTCATTATATTTTAGTGATCCACAACATTGAGAGAATATTATATAGTTAGCTCATAACATTCTTGTCTACTTTATCCTGTCTGGTTACAAAATTTTTTTAAAACTTCAATAAAAACATGCATCTTAAATGGAACCCAAGCTTTGCGAAGATTTTTTCTGTTTTGATGCAATGTTGAAGAAGGTTCTTGTAAATTGAGTCATAAAAATTCTTTTTAATTATTTTGAATTGTTGGAGATAAGGTGTTTTTTTCTGTCAGAGAAGAGGCCATCTTCACTTAACATTGAAGTTTAAATTTTTGCAACCCTTCAGTTCTTCCGTTGTTGTCTGTTCACAACCACTGTATTTCCTGTTCGGGTGACGTATTATCTAGGAGATTCTTACAGCTTATCTAGGCATCGTCATTTGGGAGTCACTAAGGATCTATTCAGGCCTGTAGCTTTGTAGTGCCTGGTGGGGTTGGGAGGTGTTGCGCCCCAGAAAGCTGCTGTGTGTGGAAGATCTAAAAACTAGGCTGGCTTGAAATCAAGTACCCGCCAAAAAGCCTTGTGACCGGTGTCGGCGGCAGGCTGTGGAGAAGGATGGTATGTGGCTGTAGGGGAGGCTCTGTGCTGGGCTGATGTGCTTGGTGACATGGTAGGCTGCAGCCTCCAGGCTCATCAGATTTGTCTGTGACATGGGATCAAGAGGAGGCTGAGAATAGCTTTTCCTTCAAGAGTGTTTTTCCTCGTGACTCACCCAGGTGAGGCATATTGGAAAATGCTTTTAAATCCTAGTTGTCCCCTTGACTGAGGTTTCCAGTGTTTGTCCTACTGCCCTTATATTTGCTCTAAACTGGCCATCTCAGTAGTGCCTTCTTAATTGGTTTGTTATGATTCGTAATTAGGATTAAAGGAGATGAACATAAAGGACCTAGAATACAACTTGCCTGTAAGTGTCAGCTATGGCTGACAGTGACTATGGCTCTACATTGGCCCAACGTGGACACTGGATAAACAACTCTCTTGGTTGGTTTTCAGGAGTGGGTCACTCTTGATCTGGTTTTCATGTGGGATACAAAGCTGTGACTGCGTGAGGGGTTAAAGTGATCAAGAGCAGAGGGCACAGTAAGTATGTCCCAGCCCCAGTTGGCTTGCAGTACTTGGGTCCCTCAGAAATCGCCAATCATCTGTTTTGAACTGTGTGGCAGGACCTGGTTCCCAGTGCTGTCTGCATGAAAGGTGGAGGATTAGCAGGTGGCATCAGAGGATACCCCCTCCCAGGGCTTCATTTCTAGACAAGTGTAGCTTTCTCCTTAGGTGAAAGACGCTGTTCTTCAGGGCCCTCTAGTGCCAAGCTGGTGAAAACAGCCCACTTTTAAAATGTCTCTGGCAGTGCCGCACTACCTGCTTTCCTGCATTGCTGTAGGATCACAGAATTCAAGAAAGGAAATGACATGTGTCAGTGTGGGCACCAGCACCTTAGCCTGTCCCCACTGCATCCCTGCCCCCACCAAAAAAGGGAAAACCTCCCCCCTCAGCTTTTCTTCAGGGACTCAATACACCTGGCTTAGTTTTTTTCTCTTCTACTTCATACTTGAAGCCCTCACTTGATCATTTGAAGCAAAAACCAGAACCATGGAAACTAGAGGAGTCAGGGAACTGCTCCCTCTTGTCCCTGGAGTGGTTCACCTCTCCCCTGCCCAGTGGATGGTCCAGACCCAAGGAAGGAGTAAATTGAAAGCTAAGGAAGGGCCAAGGTAAGATTAACATTTGCTTTTTTAGGCTCTCTCAAATGACTCCAGGTTAAAACAGCCATACGAGAGGACTGTTCAAACCCTAAGCACATTGGTGGCTCTGTGCTTGGGAGATACCTCTTTTGGAACCCAACCCTATGCCCCTGCTTGGCTGGGTGTCTTTCAGCGCCCTCTGCACATCTGCCACCATATGCCCTTCTTTTCTGTCACTGTATCTTTGGCCCTTCCCATCTGTAGGTTCTGCATCGCAGGTTCAACCAACCTCAGATTTAAAATGCTCAGAAAAAAATACTGTGTCTGTAGTGAACATACACACTTTTTTTCTTGTCATTATTCCCTAAACAATGCAAGCATAACAACTGTTTGCATTAGGTATTATAAGCAATCTAGAGGTGATTTAAAGTAAATGGGAAGCTATGCGTGGGTTATATGCAAATACTAAGCGATTTTCCATGAGGGACTAGCATCTGCAGATATACCGAGGGACCACTGTGGAGCTTGCCCACCCACTGCACTCAGAGGGCCTTGCCCACAGTGCCTCACACAACACACCCTGTAAAATGCGTGCATTCCTCTCAAGTGACCATTTTAATATGAGGGGTGCTTCCAGGACCTGACTGCTCTGGGCCATACCATAATTTTCTGTTTAGTATGAGAAACCTGACAGGTAGGTAAAAGGGGTCTTGGAGGACCTTGTCCTCTGGCCACAGCTGGTCTCATGGGAGCTTCCTTGGCGGAAACTCCCACTGCAGCTATGTGGGGTTTGCTCAGTACTTCTCATTGTGCATCTGGTGTAACCTCAGCTCTTAGCACCAGTAGCTCCCGTAGCAGCAGGCTCTGAGCCGGTGGTTATGTTATGACCTAGAGGTTCCCTTCCTGGGCTTTGTCCAATCACCACTTCTAACTTGGACTCGTCAGTACCTCCATGCCGACCTTTTTGGACCAGCTTGGGACACTATTTTTATGTGAGTGTTCCCAGGTGTTTTCCATAGCTCCATTCTTTCTTCACTCAGCAGACTGGCTGTTTGTCCTCCTCTGTCTACAGCCTGATTCAAAAACATGAAATTAGCCTGCACTGCGAGCCCTTCTTTTCTGTACACCACCGACTAAACCAATGAGAGCTGATGTTATCTAGCTGTATGTCGGGTATGCTTCATTTAAATGCATTCTCTACTGTGCAGTGTCTGGCACTTGGGGAATCTGATTGTGGGGTTGGTTTGTTTTGAGATGGAGTCTTGCTCTGTCTCACAGACTGGAGTGTGGTGGCATGATCTCAGCTTGCTGCAACCTCAGCCTCCCGGGTTCAAGCCATTCTTCTGCCTCAGCCTCCTGAGTAGCTGGGACTACAGGCATGCGCCACCACGCACAGCTAAATTTTTTTTGTATTTTTAGTAGAGATGGGGTTTCACCATATTGGCCAGGCTGGTCTTGAACTCCTGACCTTGTGATCCACCCACCTCGGCCACTTTGCCTCCCAAAGTGCTGGGATTACAGGCATGAGCCACTGCGCCCAGCTGTTTCTGGTTTTTTGAGACAGGGTTTCTCTCGCTCAGACTGGAGTGCAGTGGCATGATCTCGACTCATTGCAGCCTCTACCTCTTGGGCTCAAGTGATCTTCCTGCCTCAGTCTTCCAAGCAGCTGCAACTACAGCTGCATGTCACTATGCCTGGCTAATTTTCGTGGTTTTTTTTTTTGTTTTTTTGTTTTTGTTTTTTTGTGGAGACGGAGTTTTGCCATGTTGCCCAGGCTGGGAATCAGATGGCTTTTTTTCTCATTTTTCCTCAAATAAGCTACTATTTTAATCTTTGTGAGCTGGTCAAGGTACCTGTGTGGGAGATGTGCAGTCTCAACTGACATACATGTCATTCCTGCCTATCATTTGTGGCCATAGCTGATGTTTGCACAACCTCATGGGAAGAGCAAACTTTGGTGGTTATAAACCCTTGGGTAACATCCAGTGCATTTATACCAAACTGATGTAAGGAAAAGCACAGTAAGTAGCTTAACCATTCTAGGTGGTTGCTTTGACCTTACAGTTTTAGGGGAGCAGAGCCAGTGTCGGGGAAGAACTGAAATGGAAGCAGAGATGGCAGTCCCTTATGTGGCAGCAGCCCATGTAAGAGGTGATGTTCCTCTATCTGAAAAGCAGAACAAAACATTTTACCCTTTCTCCCAGAGGCCCCGTCATCCAAGTGTCCTTCAGTGAGCAGAGAACAGGCCTCAGAACAAACTCCTTTTGGGAACCCCCTCTTGTTCTTTTTGAATTAAGGTGGACTTTTCCTTCACATACTGGTACTGAAGTCACAGATCTGTTTATTAAGAAGTATGAAGGGCTTGGCCTGGTGGCTCATGCCTGTAATCCCAGCACTTTGGGAGGCTGAGGTGGAAAAATAATTAAGCTCAGACCAGGCTGGGTAGCAAAGTGAGACCCTGTCGTTGTACAAAAAATAAATTAGCAGGGCATGGTGGGTGGCACACACCTGTAGCCCTTGCTATTCAGGAGGCTGACACAGGAGGACAGCTTGAGCCTAGGAAGTCGAGGCTGCAGTGAGCCATGATCGCATCAGTGCACTGCAGCTTGGGTGACCCTGTCTCAAAAAATATGAAGATGTTGATAAAGTTCTTAAAAAACTAAAATCAAAATCAATTAGTTAAATAAAAAATAAATTAATTGCTAAACATGAGTAAAATGGAAAGCAAGGTTGTATTTAATTGTATCTGTTCCCGCTCCATTGTGAGGTTAATCTATTTGCATAACTTGAGTGTTTGCAGTCTGGTTCAAGGGTAGGGTTGGAGCCAGGCCTGGCCCACCCAGCCTTCCCTGTTCTGGGACCAAACTGTTGGCCTTCACTCTGCCCTTCCTCACCAATCCTCCCCTATACAGACAACCCAGCATGATTCTGCTGCAGGGTGTGTGGCCTGTCTTGAGCAATTCCCTTTCTATACCAGCCCTTACTTTCTCTCCTAAGCAGAGATGACTTGGCTGCCCCAGTGCCTAAGCTGGGACCTCTCATGTGAACTTTTCCTTTTCCATGGCCAGTAGTCTTGGCTTTAGGCCCCTCAGATTTCTAAGTCTGCTCTGTGCAGGGTCTTGAAAGGAAACTGCTGCACACTTGAGTAAATTCAAGGATTTATTATAAGGGTGTAGATACAGGGACAAGCCCTCCCCAGTATTTGCAGGGCCCATGGCAATAACACAGAGAGCCCTCCTGCAGCACATCGCCTCCAGCATCCTCCCACCCTCTTACTGAGCCACGCCTCAGTCACTTCTCAGGCTGAAGGGATCTGTCTGGAGGACAAAGCTGTGGAAGGGCTGGAGGTCCTGAGGTTCTGGGAGCCTAGGTAATGGTTTATAAGGGGAACAAAGGTTCTGGGACAGTGTCTGCCCCCTTGATCCTTCAAACTCCTTGCCCATGAAGAGGCGCAGGGCAGGAATGCCAAAGGATTGGCCCTCCTAATGTGCAGGAGCCAGTGCAGAGGCCCCAGCTGCCTGGTTGGGGATCGTATTGGGCAGGGTAGTGGCTGCACATTAGAATCAACTGTGGGGCTTTTAAAACTCTCAATGCTTAGGGCACACCCTAGACCTATTAAATCAACCAATGGGGGTGGGAGCTCCCGGGTGATTCCAGGTGCAGGTGGGGTTGAGAACTACTGATATGTGTAATAGAACCACAGGGTGAGTGTGTTGGGATGATGGTTCCCAGGTCTGGTGGAAGGAGGAAGGTGGTTGCTGGGATGGGAAGGAGGGAAGAAGGAAAACAGACATGGCAGGGAAGGAGCCAGGGAATGAACACCTTGAGCCTCAAAGGGCCTGGAGCCTGCCGATGCAGCACTCCCAGCACAGTCTGTCTGGCAGTGAGCAGAATGAAGGGGAGGGAATGGACCTGGAGGGGCAAGTGAACCAGAAACAGCCTTCTGTGGAACATCTCAAGCAGGGAGAGAGTCACTATTTTATGTCAGAACAAGCCTCCCCCCAGCTCTTCTTCAGCTCCCCAAAGGCCAGTGCAAAATTTCCTTCTCCGTGCCTGTGGAAGAAGGAAATCTATTTCCTAAAACTTGATGATCCCTAGGAGGCCCTAGATGCACACCTGGGAAGCTGTTCACCAGGCTCTAGATAAAATTCCTTCCATCCAGCAGTTCCAGACTGCTGCAATAAAGCAAGTCATGAATTTTTTGGTGCATATACAAGTTGTGTTTATGTGATACTGTACTAAGTGTGCAATAGCATTATGTCTAAAACACAATGTACATACTTTAAGGAATGCTTTATTGCTTAAAGCATGCTAACCATCAGCTCTGAGTCATAATCTTTTTGCTGGTGGATGGTTTGCTTCAACATTGATAGCTGACAACTGATCAGGGTTGGTGGCTGCAGAAGGTTGGGGTAGCTATGGCAATTTCTTAAGACAACAATGAAGTTGCTGTATCGATTGACTCTTCCTTTCACGAAAGAGTTCTCTGTAGCATGTGATGCTGTTTGATAGCATTTTATCCGCAGTATAACTTACTTCAAAATCTCAAACCTCTCTGTTATTTCAACAATGTTTGTAGCATCTTTATCTGGAGTAGATTTCATCTGTTTCTGCCAGTAATCCCAGCACTTTGGGAGGCCAAGGCTGGAGGGCTGCTTGAGCCCAGGAGTTCAAGACCAGGCTGGGCAACATAGGGAGACCTTGGCCCTACCAAAAAAAAAAAAAAAAAAAAAAGCATGGTAGTGTATGCCAATAGTCCCAGCTACTTGAAGTGCTGAGGTGAGAGGATCACTTGAGCCCAGGACGTCGAGGCTGCAGTGAGCCGTGATCATGCTGCTGTGATCCAGCCTGGATGAGAGTGAGGAAAACAATTTTTTTTTTTTTTTGAGACGGAGTCTTGCTCTGTCACCCAGGCTGGAATGCAGTGGTGCGATCTCGGCTCACTGTAACCTCTACCTCCAGGTTCAAGAGATTCTCTTACCTCAGCCTCCCAAGTAACTGGGACTACAGGTGCACACCACCACACCTGACTAATGCTTGTATTTTTAGTAGAGACGGGGTTTCACCATGTTGGCCAGGGTAGTCTCAAACTCCTGACCTCGGGTGATCTGCCTGCCTTGGCCTCCCAAAGTGCTGGGATTACAGGCGTGAGCCACCACGCCTGGCCAAAAGAAATACTTTCTTTTGCTCATCCATAAGAAGCAACTCCTTATCCATTCAAGTTTTATTATGAGATTGCAGCATTTCAGTCACATCTTCAGGCTCCACTTTTTAGTTCTTTTGCTAGTTTTCACGACATCTCCAGCTACTTCCTCCGTGGGTTTCGAACCCCTCAGTCATCCATGAGGATTGGAATCAACTTAAAAACCCTGGGTTTTTTTTTTTGTTTTTTCACTCTATTTTTTGTCTTTTCTTTTCTTTTTTTTTTTTTTTTGGAGACAGAATCTTGCTCTGTCACCCAGGCTGGAGTGCAGTGGTGCAATCTCAGCTCACTGTAAGCTCCACCTC
This sequence comes from Papio anubis, assembly GCF_008728515.1. Classification (NCBI taxonomy): domain Eukaryota; kingdom Metazoa; phylum Chordata; class Mammalia; order Primates; family Cercopithecidae; genus Papio; species Papio anubis. The sequence continues at coordinate 51,147,088 of NC_044982.1, read as the reverse complement.
CCAGGCTCACGCCATTCTCCTACCTCAGCCTCCCGAGTAGCTGGGACTACAGGTGCCCGCCACCACGCCCAGCTAATTTTTTTGTATTTTTAGTAGAGACGAGGTTTCACTGTGTTAGCCAGGATGGTCTCAATCTCCTGACCTCATGATCCACCTGCCTTGGCCTCCCAAAGTGCTGGGATTACAGGCCTGAGCCACCGCGCCTGGCCTATTTCACACAAGATGTTTATTTTAAACAACCAGAGGCTAGACTTGAAGGTGAAAGTAGAAATTAGACTTAAAGGTGAAAGTAGAAAGGATTCTAAGCCAAACTCCTGTTAATGTTGATTATTTTGGCTGGGCGTGGCGGCTCACATCTGTAATCCCAGCACTTTGGGAGGCCTAGGTGGGTGGATCACCTGAGGTCAGGAGTTTGAGACCAGCCTGGCCAACATGGTGAAATTCTGTCTCTAATAAAAATACAAAAATTAGTTGGGCATGGTGGTGTGTGCCTGTAATCCCAGCTATTTGGGAGGCTGAGGCAGGAGAATTGCTTGAACTCGTGAGGTGGAGGTTGCAGTGAGCCGAGATCATGCCACTGTACTCCAGCCTGGGTGATAGAATGAGATCCCGTCTCAAAAAGAAAAAAAAAAAAATTGGTATTTTTCTTCTTCCCATGAATCACAAGTGTTTTTAATGGCATCTAGAATAGTGAATCCATCCCAGTTTTCAGTTGACTTGGCCCAAATCCATCAGAGGAATCACTATCCATAGCAACTATAGCCTTACAAAATGTATTTCTTAAATAAGACTTGAAAGTCAAAATTACTCCTTGAGCTATTGGCTGCAGAATGGATGTTGTGTTACTGTGCATGAAAACATTAATCTTGTATATCTCCATCAGAGCTCTTGGATGACCAGGTACAATGTCAATGGGCAGTAATAATTTGAAAGCAATCTGTTTTTCTGCGCAGTAGGTCTCAATAGTGGGCTTAAAACAATCTGTAAACCATGCTGTAAACAGATGTGGTGCTGTGCAGGCTTTGTTGTTCATTTACAGAGCACAGGAAGAGTAGATTTAGCATAATTCTTAAGAGGCCTAGGATTTTTGGAATGGTAAATTAACACTGGCTTCAACTGAAAGTCCCCAGCTGCATTAGCCCCTAATGAGAGAGTCAGCCTGTCCTTCCCAAGCTTTGAAGCCAGGCACTGGCTTCTCTCTAGTTGTGAAAATCCTAGATGGCATCTTCTTCCAACAGGATTCTGTTCCATCTCTATTGGAAATCTGTTGTTTAGTGTAGCCATCTTCACAGATTACCTTAGCTAGATCTTCTGGATAACTTGTTGCTTTCTCTACACTTTTATGTTACAGAGACAGCTTTTTACACCTCATGAGCCAGCCTCTGCTAGCTTTCAACTTTCCTTCTGCAGCTTCCTCACTTCTCTCAACCATCATAGAATTAAAGAGATAAGAGCCTTGTTCTGGGTAAGGCTTTGACTTAAGGTAATGTGGCTGGTTTCATCTATCTAGACTACTAAAGCTTTCTCCATATCAGCAATAAGGCTGTTGTGCTTTTTAAATCATTTATGTGTTCAATGGAGTAGCATTTTTCATTATTTTCAAGAACTTTTCCTTTGCATTCACAACGTAGCTGTTTGGCACAAGAGATCTAGCTTTCAGCCTGTCTTGGCTTTTGACATGCCTTCCTTACTAAGCTTATAATCATTTCTAGCTTCTGATTTAAAGTGAGAGACATGGGACTCTTTCATTTGAACACTTAGAGGCCTCTGTAGGGCTATTAATTAGGCCCAATTTCAATATTGTTGTGTCTCAGGGAATAAGGAGGCCTGAAAAAAGGGAAATGAGGGAACAGGAGGTTGGTGAAGCAGTCAGAATACACACGTTTATTAAGTTTGCTCTCTTATACAGACAGACCATGGACCCCCAAAATAATTACAACAGTAACATCAAAGATCACTGATCACCGTAACAGATACAATGAAGAGATTTGAAATATTGTGAGAATTACTGAAATGTCAGACATGATGAAGTGAGCACATGCCGTTGGAAAAATGGCGCTGATGACTTGCTCAACGCAGAGTTATCACAATTTGTAAAAAACCCACTGAGAGGTGCGACAAAGCAAACTGCAATAAAACAAGGTATGCCTAGATTAAGGCACAAAGAATGTAAAATGTCTCAGAGTAGCAGAACTCCTTTAAGCCAGTACCAATGGCCCCTGAACCAGAAAACAGCTATTTCCTCCTGTGGATACTGGACTTAGTCCTCTTTATTTTGAATGCAACTGTGAAACTGCTGACCACAAAAGTTACTCTCTGCTCCTATCATTCTTTCATCAGCCTTGGGTTGGGAGGTCTCTCTATTCCATCTACCATCAAACCACTTGGCACTTTCATTCCAAATTGAGAGCAACATACTTACGCTCCAGAAATGCTGTCTTGACAACTTTTTTTTTTTTTTAAATTAGGGAAGTAAGCTGCTGGAAAGCGTACGAAAGTTCTTTCCTCAAAATCCAGGTGCCTTCTGAAGCCATATAGTAAATGCTAAAATGTCACACCTAAAGGGAGGGCGAGGTCAGGAACAATCTGATATGGATCTGGAGGTATCAAAGCCACAGGACCCTTTCTTTCTTTTCTCTTTTTACTTACTTACTTACTTATTTATTTATTTATTTATTTATTTATTTATTTATTTATTTTGAGACAGTTTCGCTCTTGTTGCCCAGGCTGGAGTGTAATGGCACAATCTCAGCTCACTGCAACCTCCGCCTCCTTGTTTCAAGTGATCCTCCCGCCTCAGACTCCTGAGTAGCTGGGATTACAGGCACACACCACCACTCCTGGCTAATTTTTTTTTTTGTATTTCTAGTTGAGACGGGGTTTCATGTTGTTGGCCAGACTGGTCTTGAACTCCTGACCTCAGGTGATCCACCCACCTTGGCCTCCCAAAGTGCTGGGATTACAGGCATGAGCCACCAAGCCTGGCCTTTTCTTTTTTTGAGATAGAGTCTGCTCTTTCATCCAGGCTAGAGAGTGGCATGATCTTGGCTCACTCCAACCTCAGCCTCGTGGCTTTACATGATCTTCGCATCTCAGCTTCCTGAGTAGCTGGGATTACAGGTGCCCACCACCACACCCAGCTAATTTTTGTATTTTTAGTAAAGATGCGGTTTCACCATGTTGGTCAGGCTGGTCTCAAACTCCTGACCTCAGGTGATCCACCCACCTTCATCTCCCCAGCCCACAAGACTCTTTAATGCAAGCTTGTCCAACTCATGGCCCATGAGATGCATGTGGCCCAGGATGGCTTTGAATATGGCCCAACACAAATTTGTAAACTTCCTTAGAACATCATGAAATTTTTTGCAATTTTTAAAAATAGCTCATCAGCTATTATTAGTGTATTTTATGTGTGACCCAAGACAATTCTTCCAATGTGGCCCACAGAAGCCAAAAGATTGGACACTCCTTCTTAATGCCTCTGAGTTTTTTTTTTTTACTCAACTGGCTCTAGCCCATTTTCAACACTTAACTAGTGTCATCAAATACCTTCTGCATTTTTTTTTTTTTGAGACAGAGTTTCACTCTTGTTGCACAGGCTGGAGTACAATGATGTGATCTTGATCTCAGCACACTGCAACCTCTGCCTCCCAGGTTCAAGCGATTCTCCTGCCGTAGCCTCCTGAGTAGCTGAGATTACAGGCATGCGCCATCACTCCCGGCTAATTTTGTATTTTTAGTAGAGACCAGGTTTCTCCATGTTGGTCAGACTGGTCTCGAACTCCTGACCTCAGGTGATCTGCCTGCCTCAGCCTCCCAAAGTGCTGGGATTACAGGTGTGAGCCACCACACCCAGCTAATTTTCTCACTTTTTAAAGGGGAGTATTCATTCAAAGGCTCTTTTAGATCCCTCCCATCACCAGAGTATCTCTCACTCCTCCCTACAAAAGGCACAACAAAGAAGTCATTGATGTAACTCTTGTTAGTTTACTATCCTCTTTCTTGGAGGAAAGATTATCCCACTGGTGGCTTCTGGGGGTTTTTGTTGTTGTTGTTGTTTTGAGTTTTTCTTTAATACATGTATATACACCATACACTCTAGTACGTTTATTATAAGAAAATTCAAACATAATGAGGAAAATTATACTTTTTTTTTTTTTTTTTTTGAGACGGAGTCTCGCTCTGTAGCCCAGGCTGGAGTGCAGTGGCGCGATCTCGGCTCACTGCAAGCTCCGCCTCCCGGGTTCACGCCATTCTCCTGCCTCAGCCTCCTGAGTAGCTGGGACTACAGGCGCCCACCACCGCGCCCGGCTAATTTTTTTGTATTTTTAGTAGAGACGGGGTTTCACTGTGGTCTCGATCTCCTGACCTTGTGATCCGCCCGCCTCGGCCTCCCAAAGTGCTGGGATTACAGGCGTGAGCCACCGCGCCCGGCCGATGCAACTTTTAAATAATCTCCCCACTACCAATGACAAAGTTATCCTTAATTCCTCCCAATCTGTTTCAATCTGATTCCTGCATCAGTCATGATGTAACTCGGGATGGAGAGATCTCCTTTTAAACACCAGATGGGAGCATGCTTTAAACTGCTGCCTGGAAAGACTGAAGGACAGTGCCACCGAAGCACACACACCGTTTGAGAACCCTTCCGTTTCCTTGCCTATTTCCTCCTGTTGCCTGCCAGCCTTCTGTTCCAGATAAAGGGGCAGTGTGACCATGGCAATAGCTCCTGGGGGTATCCCGGCTGGCCTGGCTCTTCCACAGCAGTCACTCTTGGTGTCTCTCCACCACCTGCAGGTGGTCCTTCTCTCCAATCATCTAATCTGAAGGGCACCACCGACTACCCACCTGGGAGAAATTAGTTATAAAAGATAAGGGGTGTTGGGTCGGGGAGGGATCCTCCAAAGCTACTCAGGCCTCTGAGTGGTTCCCTCTAACATTTCCCTTTTCCTCTTGTCCTGAAGAAAGTCTGGGCAGGTTCCATGTGGGCATCCTAGAGGCCCCCTCTCCCGGGGGTCTGTTGCACAAAACCAGGTCATTGTAGGTCACATGCAACAAATGATGGTGACCAAAGAAAAACACGTCTTTAGGGAAAGTATGCAACCAGCTTCTCAGCTTGGGAGAGATCATTATTAATACCACCATGATCCGTAATTTTAAAAAACATATTAACGTTTTTTCTTACCTGGCAAAAAAATTCTACAAACTTCTTCTATAATTTGTAAAGGGTTCAATCTCATTCTTGCTACCCTTAATGTAGCAGTGGAAATGAAAAGAGTTTGAAAAAGACATACACATTAGCAAAGTACAGTTAAAAGATTTATTGCAGTAATACAATAAAAGTTTAGAAAACATTTGTATGACTCAAACTGGTTTAGAAGTTGCAGAGCAATGGGGAATTCCTGCAGTATGATACTGTGAGATCCTCGGACACTAGTCCTCTAACAGCAGGCCACTGAATGCTCTTCCCCAAATGATGTGAGTCCTTACATGAGTCCTATCCACTCTACCCAATGGTGATACACTGTTTTTCCCCCTTACAGATGTGCAAAACTTTTCTTAGTTATATTCCATTATCAAAAAATGTCTTTAACAGACCATTTTAAGCAGCCTGTTTGGTGCCTGTGGGTTTTTATTAGTATTACCTTGTTTCAATAAATCATTTTAAAATGGAAAACATGACCCAGTTCTATGGCTTTTAAAAAAAATACCAGCTTCAATTTTTAAAAAAGCTGTTTACATATGGTTCTGGCACCTACATGAAAGATTTTAATGAGCAGCAAAAAGAGTAGAAAAAACAGTGGTTGAAATGTATACTTAAGAGTATTTACAGGGTGGATCCAGTGCAAAATAATGAAACCCAAAATATTTCAGCAGGTGTAAGCCAGTATGTTGGTGTTCAAAACCACAAAAGGGTTTGATCACTTAACCCTACATAAAGTGCCTCTAGTTGATATTAACAACAACAAAATATATCCTATCCCTATAAGTTCCCACATTTGTAAATTTTGTTGAAGTACTCTAGATGAGTTTGTGATCTCTGGATTCTATTCTTTAGCTTCATCTCACATTCATGGTTTCATAAGAGGCTTAAGAAAACCACTACGATTGCGTATCTCTCAACTGAAGTCAATCTCCACCACCAAGCTCCAAATCCCACTCTTACAACTGGTGAGACTAAGCTCTTCTGAGGGTTTTAGGTAGCTAGACAACTCTTACAAGATCGTGTTTATTTGGTATCTGTTCAAATCCACCATCTTCACTCTCTATGAACTCCAGAACTGGATGGGAAAATGGAAGCCCAGCAATCATGAAGCTGAGCACTTAAAACAGAGATCCCAGCAGTGTCGAAGAACCCACAAGGGGCCGGGCATGGTGGCTCACGTCTGTAATCCCAGCACTTTGGGAGGCCGAGGCAAGCGGATCACCTGAAGTCAGGAGTTCAAGACCAGCCTGGCCAACATGGTGAAACCCTGTCTCTACTAAAATACAAAAATTAGCCGGGCATAATGGCGGGTGCCTATAATCCCAGTGACTCGGGAGGTTGAGATGGGAGAATTGCTTGAACCCAGGAAATGGTGGTTGTAGTGAGCCGAGATGGCACCACTGCACTCCAGCCTGGGCAGCTGAGCGAGACTCTGTCTCCAAAACAAACAAACAAACAAAAACACCCACAACAAGAAAAGCCTACTTCTTCCTTTCACGGAAAATTCATAGCGCCAAGGAATTTGTGACTACCAGATAGAAATAAACTCCCTTTTGCAACTCTACCCAAAACTATACCAAACACCAAATATACCATTAGCAAAAGCTATATAGCACCTCGGACTTGGAGGCAAAGTATCAACTATAATTGTGATGATGAGAAAAGAAGCTGGGGCATGGCAAGCCTCTGAATGATTTATCTGAGGTGCTATCATGCCAATCACATACGATATGGTACTAATGCCTGTTAGGAATCTTCCATAGGATTTCTTTGGGTAGTTGTTACACAGGATTTTTTTTTTTGCAGTTATTAAAAATAAAAAACTACTTACGTATTTGTACATAATGCCTCTCTCATTATAGTTTTCCTATAAGATTGTCACTAAAAGAATGACAAGACACATGACCTGAAAATGATCTCCTGGTGAGGGAAATCCTTTTGAGACGGAGTTTCGCTCTCATTGCCCATGCTGGAGTGCAGTGGCACCATCTCGGCTCACTGCAACCTCTGCCTTCCGGTTCAAGCGATTCTGCCGCAGCCTCCCAAGTAGCTGAGATTACAGGCGTGCGCCACCACGCCCGGTAATTTTTTGTATTTTTAGTAGAAACGGGGTTTCACCATGTTGGCCAGGCTGGTCTCGAACTCCTGACCTCAGGTGATCTGCCTACCTCGGCCTCTCAAAGTGCTGGGATTACAGGCGTGAGCCACCGTGCCCAGCTGAGAAATTCTTTATATTGTGCTTTCCCCAGAACAGAGCAGAGCAGCATCAAGCCGTAAGGATCTGCACTACATTTCTGAGCAAAGCTGTGTTCTCAGAGCAACAAAGAGTTCAGGGAAACAAGCAGGATGGTTTCCCCTGAAAACACCTGCCACCTACTCAATCCCACAGAAAGAAACTGGACACCACAAAAATGACCAGAGGCCACTGAACTAAGTGGCTTTTCCCCCGTGCCCAGGCAGGCACTGAGCTTACATAAGGGAATGACCTTCATGACTTATTTTCACCCAGACAGGATAAGTTCAATTTCAAAATGCTCATAGTGTAGATGGCAGGACTTCAATCAACTAGGTAAGAATAGGCTTAATTCCCCTCAGAATACAAGAAAATAGTTAAAAACTCTCTAGGACATTATTGCAGCCAGGATTTCTTCCATTTATGGATGTGGGTCCTAAAGAAAAAGACTTTCATTTTCTTTGGTGTGTGGGGCAAAGAAAAACAGAAATGTCTGCCAAACTACGACAGAGCAGCATGAATGCAATACGTGTAACTCACCCCTCCCAAACAAAATTAAAGGACCAAATTACAAAGAAATCATGTCACATTGCCTGCTGCTTCTCCGTACAAAAAAATCAATGGCAGAAAAACTCTTTATTAAAGAGCTTTTATCTTTCATGTCCTAATAATCAAGAATCACCTCTTGTGATTCAACCAATCCCTAAAACTTAGTGTCAGGAACAGTCTCAGCACCGCAAGGACCAGTGCACTGACCCAGGTCTGTGGGCCCGGTGGCCTGGGCCCAGAGGAAACCCAAATCAATTGCTTCCTTGGCAGAACTGGCCACACGCACAGGTCCTCCTTCCACCAACACTGGTCTGGGCAGAAAGACCTTCAACCCCTGTTCTATTAAGTATCATAAGCATATTGGTCACCATCACAGGCTACTTGACAAATAGAAATGTTTGTCTCCCTGCTTAAAAAAAAGAAACACTTTAACCTTTGTTCCAGGCACTATCTTAACTTAAACAGATAATGTTTACTAGAGTGTAGTGGGAGAAGAACTTTCTTGATGCAGATTTGGCATGTTTTGGTCCATGCTCATTAACGGTGTCCAGTGTAAGCTTTAAACCAGGAGGTCACCGAGGCTGCTGCAGAGGAGATCATCCCACCTGCACTGCTGCTTGCGATGGGTGGGGATGCCTGGGTGCTCTGACTCTGGGAGACTTCCACGGACTGGGAAGGGATGTCACAAAACCGGGGACTAGGCAGGTTCTCCCAGTCTGTGCCCAGGTCGGTTTCTTCATCGCTGACGCGCTCGTCTCCGCTCTCATCTGATTCTCCAGCAACTCCAGGATCCACAAATTCCATGGACTCCTCAAGGTCTGCTCGTACTTCAAAGGGCCCTGACCTGTGTGCAGACAATGAGGGTCTCTTTAGGATAACCACCATTCTCAACACCAGAAAACATGCCGTCTTCCCGAAGGCCCTCACCTGAGGGGATGAGGCGTGCCGCATGCTGCATTCATTCCTCAAGTCTGTGCAGCACTCCGTGTGGACATATGATTGCGTTTTCCTTTACCCAAATAATCTCCATCCATGTTTTAAATAAAATCATGATACCACAATTTCCCACAAGTCTACCTACTTAATTGGTGATGACCCTGCCTAGGAAAAAAACCTCTTCACTGAGATGGCCCATGTTGGTCCTAAGTCTGACTTCCTGTTGTAAAGAACTGCACTGTCTATGAAGTAAATACAGGGCACTCCAATGAGACAATTCTAACAAAAAGCCACTTGATGTATACTCTGGATATTATTTAGTGTAGTAAGTAATAAATGGTATACAAAGACGACTCAGTGGCCTCCTGTACATGTTTAAAAATATCACCACAATTTTCTAGGACACATTTGTAGCACAGAATGAGGCACAACTGTTTAGAATACATTCAGAGGCAATGTTGTATATTTCTGCACCATATTTTAGGAGAAAACAATTTCTATTTCTCAAAGGTCCCTAATGACACCCTCACTGCCAAGTCCTATTACCCTTTCTTAGGCCTCATCCTCTTTGCTGGCACCTCAGCACAGGGAACTGAGTCAGCAAACCTCAGAAGTCTTTCTGCATTTCTTTTTTTACTGAGACAGAGTCTTGTTCTGTTGCCCAGGCTGGAGTGTAGTGGCACAGTCTCGACTCACTGCAGCCTCCACCTCCCAGGTTTAAGCGATTCTCCTGCCTCAACCTCCTGAGTAGCTGGGATTACAAGTGTAAGCCACCATGCCCATCTAATTTTTGTAGTTTTAGTAGAGACGGGGTTTCACCATGTTGGCCAGGCTGGTCTTGAACTCCTGATCTCAAGTGATCCACCCACCTCCACCTCCCAAAGTGCTGGGATTAAAACAGGTGTGAGCCACTGTGCTGGCCACCTTTCTGCTTCTTTTTCCCTCTCTTTCAAATGCCCCTCAGCTCCGGCTCCAGGGCAACCAGGCTGCATGTCCTCCCTGTAGGCAGCCACCCCCACCCACTGCCTTCCAGGGAACTGCCCTGCAACCAGCTACAGGGTGGGACCAAGGTGCTGCCCCCAGATAAGCCTTGGTTCATTTAAGGGTTTCACTGATAACAACTTTGGGAAACAAAAGGAGAGGTCAAAATAAATAGCAGGCAGAAATGAGAGCCTAGAATTGTACAGCCTGACATTTCAGCCTATGGTCCCAAATTCTTCACAGCCTTCACAATGATGAACGGCTAGTACTGGCCTCCAACACACCTCACCAGGTCTGCACCTTTGACTCACTTTTTACAGAAGCAAGCAGCCCTCATTCCTCCCAGACACCTGTGCTTCCCAGCTGGGTAAAGTAGTAATAATAGCTATCATTTATGCTCCAGGGACTGTTTTTAGGGCTTTAGTGATTACATTGGAAGATATGCCATGGGGTTTCCCACTTGGTATCCAGTGAGCGATTTACATGTTCAAAGAGCCCATCAGGCCAGGCGTGGTGGCTCATGGGTGTGGTGGCTCACGCCTGTAATCCCAGCACTTTGGGAGGCTGAGGCGGGTGGATCACAGGGTCAGGAGGTCGAGACCATCCTGGCTAACACGGTGAAATCCCGTCTCTACTAAAAATACAAAAAGTTAGCCAGGCATGGTGGCAGGCGCCTGTAGTCCCAGCTACTCGGGAGGCTGAGGCAGGAGAACGGCGTGAACCCCAGGGGCGGAGCTTGCAGTGAGCTGAGGTTGCGCCACTGCACTCCAGCCTGGGCGACAGAGCGGGACTCTGTCTCAAACAAACAAACAAACAAAACAAAAAGCCCCTCAGACTAGGGGGCTTCCAAGTTTACTAGGCCCCACCCTGCCCAGAAGTCAGTATTTTGCAAGGGTGAAGGGAGTAGAACCTCCTACTGCCCCTTGAATTTCTCTGCCAGCAAACTAATGGCCACTGCAGTTTTTAGCTCCAAGCACCCTTTTCTGTATCCTCACATTTCTCCTTGCACTTCATTTCTTTTCTCCCCTTTTTCTTTTCCTTGGCAAACAGTTCTACTCTAAAGCCATCTTTTCAGATTCCTCTCCTAGCGCCACTCCCAAATATCGTCTGGTTACTAAACCCTCAGGTTCATCCCAGATATCTGAACCAGTCTCAAAATTTTAGCTGGCTGAGATTCCTCCTCTCCCCCATCCTGCTCTGTGTCTGAGGTCACCAGGGCTACCTGTTATTAAATAAGCCCCCTTTCCATTCTCAATTTGTCACTCTGGCCCAGGTCCTCACCTTATCACCACCACTTCCCACCTGCCACCTCTTGGAGAGCTGCCTCTCTCTCCTTCTGGCACGCACCCACTAAAAATGTTCACAATTTAAATTCTTTGCCTGGGCTCCCTCCTTTACTAAACCCAAGATGCTCTGATTCTGTTCTGTTCAGCTGTGCAGTCCAGGGGACCTCAAAACTGACTGCCAGGCTAAGTCTCTTGGTTTCCCCAGGATCCCCCAAAGGCCCCAGTCAGCTTTTTACCACAGCTTGCTCCTCCCTTCCTCCCTCTCTCCCTTCCTTCTTTCCCTTTCTCCCTCCCTTCTTTCCCTCCTTTCTCCCTCCCTCCCTTCCTCATTCCCCTCCTTTCTTCCTCTCTCCCTCCCTTTCTTCCTCAGTCAGCTTTATCCATAGCTCGCTCCTTCCTCCCTCCCTCCCTTCCTTCCTTCCCTCTTCCCTCCAAGGCTCAGCCTGTTTTCTTCTTTGATGCTGCCTTCTCTAATCCTGGGGTCTTAGTTTTCCCAGGAGGCAGGCAGAAGGGACAGAGAGGAGGAAATGGCATTTCCTTCAGGCAGAGTTCCTGGTGGACTCCAGTTCTCTGCGTGGAGAAATTCGCCTGGCATGGAGCAGGTGCTCAGCTTAGTACAATGAAAAGCGACTGAATGGAAGACTCCTCAAGGAGCCCGTATGGAACAATTTTGGTTCCAACGATCAACCTACATCTCTGAGAAGCCACAGAGCAGGAGGAGGGTTGTGGCAGAGGCCCCTGCGATGTTTCTCCACCCAATGCCTCTCTCCCACCACTTCTAGATGAGAGACACATCACCTGCCCGCCAGACCCCAAGCTAGAGACACAGCCCACATAACCAGCGAGCAAAATAATTCGTCCTATTTTGCTTAATGTCTTTGAGGAATAAAGATTATAAAATAGTTTCCTAATTTTTAGGTTAGCTGAATAATGGGTATCTTTTTTTCAAGGCCCTGAACCAGGAATACTCATTTTCTCATGGTGCTGCAGGGAGGTATTCTACCAATTAAGGCAACAAAAGGATCTTTCTGGCTTTGTAAAAGTCACTTTTACAATATATCCTATTTCAAATATGTGGGAGTATGTGCATTTATGGATACAGAGACTGCACAAAGGATAAGCAATGGGCAAAATATTAATAGAATCTGGGTAAGGGTATATGTGTCTGTACTACTTTTATTTTTATTAATTTTTTTTTAAATTTTGAGACGGAGTCTCACTCTGTTTCCCAGGCCAGAGTGTAGTGGCATGATCTCAGCTCACTGCAACCTCCGCCTCCTGGGTTCAAGAGATTCTCCTGCCTCAGCCTCCCAAGTAACTGGAATGACAGGCACCCGCCACCACGCCCAGATAATTTTAGTACTTTTAGTAGAGATGCAGTTTCCCATGTTGGCCAGGCTGGTCTCAAACTCCTGACCTCAAGTGATCCACCCACCTCAGCCTCCCAAAGTGCTGGGATTACAGGCATGAGCCACCATGCCTGGCCCTATTTTTATTTTTTTGTAATTTTTCTGTAAGTTTAAATTTGTTTCCAAAAAAAAAAAAAAAAATTTATCTTTTCAGAATAGAATCCTCGGTTCTGCCAGTCTGAGTAGAAACAGGAAATCCCACCCAGGTTCCATGAACAATCTTCTTTACACTTTGATTCTGATGAAGCAGGTGGGAAAAGGGGACTTTTGAAGTTCTACTTCCTGTCCTCTGGCCATAAACTTAGATGTGACTCACAGCCTAATTGTGTGTGCAATTCTAAATGGAAAACCTGACTCAAGAGTAGGCCTACAGAAAACCTCAGATCCGCTTCAAAAACTCACCTCCAGTATGCGTGCCTTTTCCCCCCCAACGACCAGCAACACTGGATTCACTGCTCCTTCCTATTTTTGTCAAACTGATGGTTGCAAATGGAAACTTGTTTTGAATTGCATTTAAAATTTTTTATTAATTTTTTTTAAGAGATGGGGGTCTCACTGTGTTGCCCAGGCTGAAGTACAGTGGCTGTTCACAAAAGTGATCACAGTTCACTGTAACCTCCAACTCCTGAGCTCAAGTGATCCTCCTGCCTTAGCCTCCCAAGTATCTGGGACTATAGGCACGTATCACTGTGACTGGCTGCATTTTTTTTTTTTGTTCTTCTTGATTGAGCCTAAAGATTTTTTTCCTTTGAATACTGACTACCTTCATCTTTTGTGTGAGCTGCATGTTTTAATCTTTTGTCTATTTCTCTAATAGGTTGTTGGTCTTTCCTGTGCTGATTTGAAAGACTTAAGTTGTTTAGATTTTAATCTGTTGTCTGTTATAGAGGTTGCGAAACCTATCTATGACGTCTTTTAACTTTGTTTATGGCAGCTTTCACTAGATACACTCAGAGTTTTGACACAGGAAGATGTCTAACTCCTTTCCTTTATGGTTTTTGGGTTTTGTGGCTTACTTGGGAATTCTCTCACCATCCTATCATAAAACACGGTCCTTTGGCTTATTTTATAGATTTTTTTAAAAATAAGGTTGTTTATATCATCTGGATTTTATTTTTATATATAGAATGTGGTATGAACTCAACTTTCCCCCCATATGAATACCCAACTGGCCCAACACTATTGAAACATTATCTGATTCAACGCCTCCTCTATCATAAGATTATATTTCCACATATATAAGAGTCTGTTTCGGGACTATTCTCTTCCTCTAATCACTCCACCTATTTGCATGCTAACAGCATTCTGTTTTAATTACCTTTACGCTACGTTTTAAATGGACCAACTCCATCCCTCATTACTGTTTTCAAAACTTCCTTGCAGACTATACTTCTAGTTGAACTTTAGAATCAGCTTTCAAAGCTCCATGAAATACATCAGTCTTCCTTTTGAGAAGTAGCCCTTTTGCAACACTGAGCCTTCTCATCCTGGAAAATCGTAAGGATTTTCCCTGCCTGTGGCTTTCTTTCAGCTCCACTCCTCATATAGTGTGTAGCAGCCACTCAAAAAATACATGTGGAATAAAAATAAGCTTCATAATTTTTATAATCATTTTACATATATTTTATTAAGATCACTGCTATAGAATTTACAGTTTTTGCTGCTACAATAAAAGGAATACTTTTTCCATTAAATTTCCAAACTGGTTGCTGTTGGCACACAAGAAAGCAACTGTTTTTTGTATGTTTATCTTTTTCTTTTTGAAGAGACAGGGTTTCATTCTGTCATCCAGGTTGGAGTGCAGTGGTATAAGCCTGGAACTCCTCAACTCAGGTGATCCTCCCACCTCAGCCTCCAGAGTAGCTGAGACTACAGGCATGCATTACTGTGCCTGGCTAAATTTTTTTTTTTTTTACTTTTTGTAGAGATGGAGTCTCACTATGTTGCCCAGGCTGGTCTTGAACTTCTGGGCTCAAGTGATCCGCCCACTTCAGCCTCCCAAGTAGCTGGGATTATAGGTGTGAGCCACCACACCTGGTTTGAACTATCACTTCAAATAGTTTCTTAATTCTCTTGGGAATCCAGTTCAATAATTATACCATCTACAATAATCCCAACTTAGTTTCTTTCTTTCCAATATAAATACACCTCACTTCTTTTTAAAAATGTTTTACCTTGGCAAGGCTTCCAGAGCTGTTAACACAGCACTGACAGTAGGCATCCTTGATTTTTTCCTATGTAATCTATTACATAAATTACATCAATATCTATGTAAGTAACGTGCCATTAAGTATAACTTTCCTTGTAGGTTTGTGATAGATATCCACTAGTAATAATCTACTTTTAACTTGCTAGTAATTTTTCCCCCTAATTATTAATGGGAACTGCATTTTATTTAATTCTCTTCAGCATCTATCAGCTCAATCTTATGGTTTTTCTTACTGTGGAGGCAGCCAGGTGTGCGCTGAGACTCCGGCTCCACCACCTGCACTGGCTCTGTGACCATGGCCATGAGTTACTTGACCATACTAAGCTTCAGTTTCTCCTGTCTATAAAGTAGGAATAATATCCAAGGCAAGTAAAGAGGTTGGCCCTGTGTCAATAAAGAGTGGACCAATAAATATTAGCTCTTATTAATAAGGATAAATTTCCTAATTTGAGCCCGTTACAGGTAAGGAACAGAGAGGATGGTGAGTAAACTCACAGAAACCAACCATCAAAACTGGGATGGATTTCTAATGTTCACATTTCCATGGCTCATGAACCAATGAGGGATCAGGGGTGAGAGGTGTGAACTCCCTGTAAAATGGCACAACATTGTAAGTATATGTGCAGTTTCCTGGCGAGTTCACAGCTTTTTACAAAGGAGTCTATGTCCCAGAAATGTTAACTGTCTGAGGTGGGGAGGGGAAGGAAGCGTAAGACAATGGTTAAAGGCAGATTATCACCGAAAGTTAACTGCTGCGTGGGGGAAGCCAGGCACACGCGTCAGAGGACAAGGCCTCCCCTAATGCCTTGGGTTTCAGTAGATGGATGATGCAGAAGGGAATCCCAAAAGAACTTTCCTGCCACTTGTCTTTAGTTCTCTTTCAAAAGTGTAAATATATAACCATATCACATCTCTGCAGAAATGTACGGACAGACTGCTAAGAGCAAGGAAAAAAGGGCAAACACCCAGCACGAGGGTGCCTGGATGGAACAAAAGCTAAGCCTCGTATGGTTCGCGATTTCGTGGGCTGAGAGAATAAAAAGATGTCACAGACCAGCCCTGGCTGGTATTTTTTGTTTAACTGTTTTTAAGCTAATTGATTTCAAACCAGTTCATCCCCTACACCTCTAGTACCTTTTGTCGCCAACAAATGGTGATCAGATTGGCTCAGTGATAAGAAGAAAACTGTGCAGCTGGGCACGGCGGCTCGAGCCTGTAATCTCAGCACTTTGGGAGGCTGAAGCGGGTGGATCACCCAAGGTCAGGAGTTTGAGACCAGCCTGGCCAACATGGTGAAACCCTGTCTCTACTAAAAATACAAAAATTAATCAGGCATGGTGGTGCGCACTTGTAATCCCAGCTACTCGGGAGGCTGAGGCAGAAGAATCGCTTGAACCTGGGAGGTGGAGGTTGCAGTGAGCTGAGATTGCACCACTGCACTCCAGCCTGGGTGACAGGATGAAACCCCGTCTCAAAAAAAAAGAAAACTGTGAATTGTTAGGATGGACAAGGAGTGAGCAGGAGCAAAAGAAAATGTGCGGGAAACAGGGCAGACACTAGGTAGGGCTAGAGAGTTCCCAGCTTTTTTATAAAGGGGTCTATGTCCAGGAAGGGCTGGAGAAGGAATAGATGCAGATCCAAAGACATGGCCTTTGGACTTCAGGGAGAGCACAAAAAGGCACCACTCCAGCAACACTTGGGTTCTTCGACTGTGCTTCAGGTATTAAAAATGATTGATATTAATTTTTTCTAAGACATGTTTACAGAAAAAAACTCATAAAAGTTCAAATATAATTACCTTTGTTTCTTTCTGTATGGGACTCCGCAATTTTTGTCCAGTTTGAGGAGTTTGGGATTAGGGAACACGACTCTACTATGCCAATATACCACTCCTCTAACAGGAGTCACAAAAACACTTAGAGAAAAGCAACAAATACCTTCTTACCTGCCTAGGTGTTCAGAGCTTGGGCTGACCAGGTACATTAGATTCCTGAGGGTATGCAGTGGTTGTAACTGATCTAAATTTACATGCTAAAAAAAAAAAAAAAGAATTGGTTAATATTTTCAATTATTTAACGAAGTAAAAATTAGTTCACAACCTATTTTTCATACCTGAGAAAAACAAAGGTAAAGAATATTTGCATTCAGTTTCTTCACTGCTCGAGTAAATTTCTGCTTGCTTAGATTTTCGCCACAAAATTCACTGTAAAACAAATATACAATTTATAAAGTTGTATTTTTTTGAGAAAACTGTATGTTAAGATTTCCATTTACAGTACAATTAGGTATAGCACATACTCTGTGCCCTTTGACTCCTTAGTAAATTGCACTTAAGGACTTTTTAAGAAAACACCATTCCCCTCAGAGAACAATTACACTGCACCTATACACATTACGAAGGCACATACCCTTTGACTAAGCAATTCCACTTCAGGACATTTATTCTACACAAATATCTGCACACTAATGAAATGAAAAATGTACAAGATTATTTCTTGAAGCATCAACAGCAGACTGGTAAGATCTTGACACCTGTACAGAAAGGTAAACTATACAATTGTCATCTGCTTTATGCAGAATGGCAGTCAGAGGCTTACAACAGCCCTATGAGGCCCACAAGATTTGCACCCCATCTTCTTCTCTGCCCTCGTTATTCTATCCAGGACTTTGCAGCTGCCATTCTTTTTGCCCACAGCCTCTTTCCTTAGGGGTCCACACAGCCTGCTTACTCCCTCCCTCCCTCAGTTCCCCTATGACCACACACCTGCCCACTCAAACACAGCAAGCCCCTCTCTCACCACATTCTCTTTCTCTTACCTTTTTTGTTTTTTAGGCAGGGTCTCACTCTGTCACCCAGGCTGGGGTGCACTGGCGTGATCACAGCTCACTACAGCCTGTAGCCTCAATCTCCTGGGCTCAAGCGATCCTCCCACCTCAGCCTCCCGAGTAGCTGGGACTACAGGTGTGTGTCACCACACCCAGCTAATTTTTTTTTATTTTTAGTAGCAACAAGGTCTCACTATGTTTCCCAGGCTGGTCTCGAACTCCTGAGCTTAAGTGATCCTCCTGCCTCAGCTTCCCAAAGTGCTGGGATTACAGGCAGGCATGAGCCACCATACCTGGCCCTCTCATCCTGTTTTAATGTTCTCCACAGCACTTACTGCCATGTGACGTGCTGTTGATTTGTTTACTATTTATGCTGGGCCCTCCATGAAAATGTGAGCTCCAAGAGGGCAGGGATTATTTTTTTTGTCACCAATGTATCCTCCAGTGCTGGCACACAGTAGGTACTTCATAAATGTTACATAACTAAAAATTTTTAAAGCAAAGTGTATAACACCATAGTATAGCATACTACCATCTGTGTTTATTTAAAGGCAGAAGATGATGGCTGGGTGCAGTGGCTCATGCCTGTAATCCCAGCACTGTGGGAGGCAGAGGAGGGCAGATCACTTGAGCCCAGGAGTTCAAGACCAGCCTGGGTAACATAGGGAGACCCTGTCTCATACAAAAAAATACAAAACAAATTAGCCAGGTGTGGTAGCGTGCGCTGTAGTCCCAGCTACTTGGGAGGCTGAGGTGCGAGGATCGCTTGGGCCTGGGGCGGGATGGAAGTTGCAGTGAGCTGAGATAGCGCCACTGCACTCCAGCCTGGGCGACAGAGTGAGATCCTGTCTCAAGAAAAAAGAAGAAAGCAAACTTTTAGTTTTTAAAAAAAATTAAAAAGAATTTTTTTTAAGTGGGAGAAGACAGTAATAATATGTTTATATATGCTTGAAATGCAATGATAGCTGGAGGGTAGTAGGAAGGTTGTAGTGCAAACTGGGTAGACTGTATATCTTTAAATTTTTTGAATTTTATTTATTTACTTTTGAGACGGAGTCTCACTCTGACACCCAGGCTGGAGTGCAGTGGTGTGATCTCGGCTCACTGCAACCTCCAGCTCCCAGGTTCAAGGGATTCTCCTGCCTCAGCCTCCAAATTGCTGGGATTACAGGCACAGGCCACCACGCCCAGCTAGTTTTTGTATAAATGTTTTGAATTTTAAACCATGGGAGTTTTTCATTAAGAAAAAAACAACAACAAACAAAAAGAATTCAGGGCAGGGCACAGTGGCTCACCTGTAATCCCAGCACTTTGGGAGACCAAGGCAGGCGGATCACTTGAGGTCAGGAGTTCAAGAGCAGCCTGGCCAACATGGCAAAACACCCCTCACTCCTAAAAATACAAACATTAGCCAGGCGTGGTGGTGGGTGCCTGTAACCCAGCTACGCAACAGGCTGAGGTGGGAGGATTGCCTGAAACTGAGGGGGAGGTTGCAGTGAGCAGAGATTGTGCCACTGCACTCTGGCCTGGGCAACAGAGCGAGACCGTCTCAAAACAACAACAACAACAACAACAACAACAAACCAAATAATTCAACAGCTACAATTTAACATATGAGGATCTGCAGCAAACCCTCTGAACATCCTGGTACTCCCCTTTATATTCTCTGTGGTCTTCTCGAAGGCTTCATGTACAATTGTAAGATAATGAAACTAATCTGCACATAAGGCTTTTGAAATTAATCTCAATATTTCAATCTGACCTTCTTTGTCTTGATAATACTTACATTCTTATTTTTGGTTTACTGGAATAAATATGGACAAGATAGAAACCCAAAAGAGCCATGATAAAGATGACATTACCACCTTCAATTACTTGCCTGTTGCACAGCTTTTTGGGAAGATTTACATCAAGTATATGAGACAGAATGTTGACCAGCTGAGTTGCATAGCACAGCGCAGCACTGATGGTGTAGGCAGGGTTACTCTGCTCCATGTCTGCAGCAGGAAAACAACCACCATGTACAAAACCTTAACTCCAGCAAAACTACTAATGAGCCAAGAGTTTATCATTTATGATTTTATCACGATAGCACTGTTACGTTTTAGTGCTTACTCAATAGATGCTCCATGACCAGACATAAATAGTCCCTTATTTGTTTTCTTTTTTGCTGAGAGCAATGTAACAGGGCAAATGGGCCTAAATAGACCCAGCATAAATAAAATTAAAGTCTGACCTGCGTGAACCTGATAATGTAATATCAAAACAATAAAGGCCCAACTTGAATGTCACCTCCCCAGAAAGGCCTCTCCTGACAACCCTACGGAAGAGTCATCCCTTCCTCTGTACCCCACCCCACCCAAGGATGCTCCCCTAGTTCCTTCCACGGCACCCACTCAACGGACAGCACCTTGATCATTTACTTGCTTCCTACCTTTCTTCCCTGAGAAGGGCAAAGGGCCACATCTGTCTCGGTCACCTTTTTATCTCCAGCACCCGGCAATGTGCATAACACAAAGCATGAGCTCACTAAATATTTACTGAGTGACTAAATGAACAATCTTTCTCCACCAAAGAGAAACTGCAGGGGTTTTAAAGGGTTTTTCCATCGGGGCCTTTCAATCTCCATTTAGGACTACTAAAACACGTTACAAAGTTATACTCTAAAAATACGGGTCTCAGCAGGTGAAATATACTTCTTTAAATAATGTCTTCTGACATAAACAAGGCAATATTAACCCCCAAAAGATGAGACATCTAAAAACTGTTTTCAGTCCATCAAGTGATGAATAAACAACATGTGGCTTATCCACACAATGGAATATTATTCAACCATGAAAAGGAATGAAACACTATACATATCATGTGGATGAACCTTGAAAACATTATGCTAAGTGAAAGAAGTCTGACACAAAAAGCTATATATTCTGTGATTCCATTTATATAAGTTGCCCAGAACAGGCAAATCCACAGACACAGAAAGCGATGTGTGGCTGCCAGGAGCTGAGGGGAAGGGAGAGTGGGGGAATGTGACACTTTCATGCCATGGGGTTTCTGTCTGGGATGATCAAAATGTTTTGAAACAACACAGAGGTGATGGGAGCACAGTGCTGTGAATGTACTAAATGCCCCTGAATTGTTCACTTGAAAGTTATTCATTTTGTTATGTCAATTTTACCTATAACTATCTCTATATATACGTTTTAAAGGATATGCTGCTTCTCACCAGGCCCCTGGGTTGTTTTCTTCTCCTCCACCCAGCTGTAGTAGGCAGAGTAGTCCCCATTGTTAGGGAGGCTAATCCAAGGCCCTGTAATGCTGATGCTGGTGTCTCCGTTGTGGTCGTCACAGACCCATCGTCCTGAGAGGTAAGTTGTCCTCCGGGCTTCGGCGAGCTTGCTCACAGTGCTGGAGGTCATGGCACTGTCACTCTCTGAAGACACATCTGCGGGGTCTCTACAAGTAGGAAGACACATACGGATTTCGAGAGAGGGTTTTAAGGGCATGCAACAGACCTGCGAGACATGCTAGAACATCGAAAAGCTGCCTATGAGCACGGGAATTTTACATTACATTTTTATTTTTTATGTTTAGAGATGGGTGTCACTCTGTTACCCAACAGGGAGCGCAGTGACAGAGGCAATCATAGCTCACTGCAGCCTTGACTCCTGGACTCCAGAGATCCTCCTGCCTCAGCCTCCTAAGGAGCTGGGACTATAGGTACCTACCACATCTGGCTAACTTAAAAAAATTTTTTTTGTAGAGATGGGGTCTCACTTTGTTGCCCAGGCTGGTCGTGAACTCCTGGCCTCAAGCAATCCTCTGAAAGTGCTGAGATTATAATCATGAGCTACCGTGACCAGCCAAAGTGCAAATATTTCAGTTGTGAGCCACCATGCCTGGCCAGGAATTTAACTGGAATATATGTAGAAAAGAGCTTGCCATCAGAGAGGAAGATCAAACCAGCTGTATGTGAGGAAAACGGAACCATGAGGTAGGGCTTAACATATTAGGTTCTCAAACTACTTGGTCTCAACACCTCTCTACATGCTTAAAACACTTTGGAATCCCAAAGAACTTTTGTTTATATGGGTTAGATTACTGATACTTACTGAAGTAGAAATACTGAGAAAAACATAAATAATTCATTCAAAAATACCAATAAACCTATTATACATTTTTATGAAAAAAATCTTTTTCAAAACAAAAAATTAGTAAAGAGTGAAACTGTTCTACATTTTTAAAACTCCCTTTAATACTCAAGTCTTTCTGTTGTTCTTTCAAGTAAAAATAGCATCCCACAAAAACAGCAGCTAGTTCAGCATGCAGCTCAGTCTCTCAAGTGCTTTTCCTCGAGCCAGCAATGGTACTTCAGTGTGCAGCACAAGGGCCTTACGCATGCTTCCCATGCCACAGCCAGCCCCGTATTCACAGGTTCCATGTCTCGAACTAACCGAGGGCCGAAAATATTCGGGGGGAAAAAAAAGAAAATAAACAATAGGGCTAGGTGCGGTGAGACTCACACCTGTAATCCCAGCGCTTTGGGAGGCTGAGGTGGGCAGATCACTTGAGGTCAGGAATTCGAGACCAGCCTGGCCAACAGAGTGAAACGCCATTGCTACTAAAAATACAAAAATTAGCTAGGTGTGGTGGTGGGCGCCTGTAATCCCAGCTACTAGGGAGGCTAAGGCGGGAGAATTGCTTGAACCTGGGAGGCAGAGGTTGCAGTGAGCCAAGATCATGCCACTACACTCCAGCCTGGGTGACAGAGAGCGAGACTCCATCTCACACACACACACACACACACAAAAAACCAAGAACAACAAAAAATAACAACAAGCCGCTATGATGGCTCATGCCTGTAATTCCAGCACTTTCGAAGGTCAAGGCAGGTGGACTGCCTGAGCCCAGGAATTCAAGGTTATAATGAGCTATGATCACACCACTGCGCTCCAGCCTGGGCAACAGAATGAGACTCCCTCTCAAAACTCCCTCTCAAATGAAAAAGCAAAAAAACCAAACCCACCATAAGAAGTCACAGCAGGTACAAACGCACTGAGGGGGAAGAACATAGTTTGCCTGGGGAACAGAGATGTTCAGTGTGGCTGGTGTGTGGGATGCACAAGGGAAGTGCCAGGAGACGGTACTGGGAAAGCAGGTAGGAAGCAGGCAGACTGGGAAGGGCCTTCTGTGCTGCACCAAATTTAGATTCTGTCCTCTCGGGCAGGGGTTCTTCATATCTTTCCTTCTGCCACAACATACGTGTAAGATAACTGCTACCGCCTGTCACAGATAAGACTGTGGCCAGTTATGAGCTGTACTGCTATGTCTCCCTTCTCCCACAAGAAGTTGAGAGAAATGAAAACAAGAAACCTTATTAGAAGGATAACTTTAAAACCACCAATTTCTTTTAAAAAAAAATTAATGGCATATAATAATATACACTAAATAAAATATTAAAACAGCACAGAAATAGTTTTTTTTTTCACGTTTTCTCTTCGTGTATTTTCTTTTTGAAAAAATGTCAGCCTTACAGAAAAGTTGCAAGAATTTTAAAGTTTCCCTGTATACACTTTGCTCAACTTCCCCAAAGTATCAATTCAGGAAAATATTACACAATAATCACAACCAGATAATTAGCACTGCTACAACACTATTAACTAATTTATAGACCTTATTCAATTCTCTCCAACTGTCCTGCTAATATCTCTTCTGGGGTTCAGGATCCAAGATCACACATTGCACTCAGCTGTTAGTCTCCTAAAAACTTTCTATTCTGCTCTATTTTGAATGCACCTTTTCATTTTTCTATTTGCCAACTCTTACTAATGACAAAATACTTAGAGCCAGAGAGTCGCTTCTTAAGCTGGAAGCAGCCGTCAGTCTTTTTGGTTTTTAGGAAGCCAACTCTGGTAACAGACTAAAGGACGGACTGGAGAGAATAGTTATGAAACTAGCAACAGTCCAGTGAGTGTCAGTTTCCAGGAAAAGGTGCTGGAGAGTGAGAGCAGTCAGAAGAGACAGGAAAATCCTCAATAGAGCAGTCTGGTGGCTTGTGGTTGAATAAAACGGAAGCCTTCGGTGGTAGTTTCCAAATCTGCTGACCAGCAGCAGCATCAGGGAAGTGTAAAGATACAGAAGTGTTACAAGATGGACTGGGACGGTGGAGGGGTGCTCTCTGGAACCTCTATTTCTCAGATGAACAGCCAGATGGGGGAATCACTGTCCTGTCCATCCCACCAGAGGTTATCCATGCACTACCGCCTAAGACTAAAGTCACAGTATTCAGTGCTCGATAACAGTTAACACAATAAGCAGCAGTCACCAGGAAAAATCTAAGTCAACATGTAGTGCCCACCATATCGGAGACCCCAAGCTCCAGATGTTTTCTTATATATTTGGTCATGATTTCTCTGTGAAAAAGGCATTTTTAAATCTCCATTTATCAGACAAGGTAATCAGGATTTTGAGGTCCAAGAACATGCCCCACAACACACAACGAATAAATGGCCCAATATCGCCCATCAGATGGTTCTTTGTTTATTTGAGACAGAGTCTCGCTCTGTCACCCAGGCTGGAGTGCAGTGGCACAATCTTAGCTCACTGCGACCTCGGCTTCCGGGTTCAGGTGATTCTCCTGCCTCAGCCTCCCAACTGGTTGGGACTACAGGCATGCGCCACCACGCCTGGCTAATTTTTGTATTTTTAGTAGAGGCACGGTTTCACCATGTTGGCCAGGTTGGTCTCAAACTCCTGACTTGAGGTGATCCGCCTGCCTCGGCCTCCCAAAGTGCTGGGATTACAGGCATGAGCCACCACTACCAGCCATTAGATGGTTCTTAATCAAGAGTGAGTCAGCACCTCATCTAGAAGCTCCAGGAGAGTACACAAGCCTGGGCCCCACCCCTCGCCTGGCTGCCTCCCCAGCTCTGTGCAGTGCGTACTGTTTGTTGAAGCAGATAAGACTTATGTTCCATCACCAGGAAAACCAATGACCCTAGAATAAGGCCCCATAAATGAGGTAATGACATACTTTAAAAAGTATTTGGAACTTGATCTATTCCTGGAGTCAAAAGACTTGCTTAATGTACCTCACACCAGTCTTTACTTCCTCGATTGGAAAAATGACAGAGGTGAGCTCTAATATATGGGATCGTCGAAGATTTGCCAGACGCTCATAATGACTTCTTAAGTCAATGGTCTTTTTTTCTACCAGGTCACCAAGTTTGCGATTATGCCTCTGAATCTTCTCCTTTTTCTCTTGGTGCCGTTGTGCTCGACTGTAAAGCTTCTGATTCTTTTCCTTGGTTTTGAGAAGGCCTTCAGAATCTAAAATAAATAAATCACACCCAACAATTATCTTTGCAAACAGTTCCTGTGTACTGCAGAGCTCCGCCCCGCAAGCACACGTGTTTTCCCTTGCAATCTAAACTGAAAGAAAAACCTCAATAAAATCAACTAATGTTCACTAAGTGGAAATTCGGAGAGTTTAGTTCAAGTAGATATTACACATAAAGCAAAGAGAATCATGATTAAAATGACTCTGGATCTCTATTTGTAATCACCATTAGTAAAAGGAGTCACTCAACGACTATTGAGTTTAAGTTTAGCACAGGAAGGACCTAATTTTCCTACAGTGCGCACCAAAGAATAGTCGTGTTGGGCAGAAAAGAGATCTAATTCAAGTTTGAAAAACTTACTGGCTATCTGATTTCCTTACAAACTTCTTAGGTGTGCCTTGGGCTATCATCAGAGAACCCAGGTATAATCTCACAGCAGGTGGTCATCCAGTAGAGGAGAAGGGCAACAGAAACAGCCCAAGAGCTCTGCAAAGTCACAGTGGAGTGTGGCAGCCACCAGCAGGGTGGGTGGGAACATATCTGGTGAGGTATCCAGAACACACATGCCCAGCATTTTAAGCGCTGGTCACACAACCACGAGGAGACATACACTCGTCCTGTCAGACGTAGGTTCTTTCTGTGGAGTTCCTTCGGGTTCTGGATCTTACACCTGCTAGGGCTGCTGGGCTGTAGCTAAACTTCACTTGAATGACAAAAACAAGCTGTCAACTTTCAGACAGATACCTAGGAGCTGCTTAGGCAACTTAAACCCAAGTTCAAAATCAAGTTCATTATTTTTCCAGGAACATCTTTTCCAGTTTCCCTACTTCAAGATTATGTTTGACTTGTCCACTGCCTTGATGGTCAATTCCATTCCCAGTCCAAGTCTTTCTATCGAGGCCTTTCTTTTCATTTCTACTATCACAATCCTAGTTAACGCTCACCAACACTCTGCCTATCTCCAGCATGGCTCAACTCCAAGCCTTCATGCCCTCTTTCACTTGCTCAATCTTTACAAATTATAGTCAATACTCAGTGTTTCTCCACTGCCTGTCTAACACAGAGCAAACCCCTCAGCCTCAAGGCCTCCTCCAAATTGGTACATATCCCACAGTTCCCCTCTGCATACCCTTCGCTCTAGCTGTACTCAACTGCAACATATTTCAAATCCTTTCTGTAAGATGGAACCACCTGAATGCATGGATGGATGAATGCTGAACCAGTCATCACTCCCTAACTCTCAGGCTATTTGCTCCTGTTTTCTACATGTTCGAATTTTACTCATTCAGGGAGGCCCCCCTCCATAAACATTCCCTAGACCTTTTGCTCCTTGGCACCCTAGAGTAATGTGTTAGGACTCTTCTGATGGCACATAGCTCTTGGTTCCTCACATGAGGTCCCACCGAAGCCTTGCTGTCTCCTAACTAGGGTATAAAAGGCACCTGATAAATGTCTGTGGGTCCCAATCACCCTCCCACCCTCTTTCACTGAGCACCACTGAACTTAGGTATTTGGTTGCATGTATGAGATTTCTGACAGTTTTTTATTTGAGATGGAGTTTCGCTCTTGTTGCCCAGGCTAGAGTGCAGTGGCACAATCTCGGCTTACTGCAACCTCCACCTCCCGGGTTCAAGTGATTCTCCTGACCCAGCATCCCGAGTAGCTAGGATTACAGGCACAGGCCACCACACCCAGTTGATTTCTATATTTTTAGTAGAGATGGAGTTTGACCATGGCTGATCTTGAACTCCTGACCTCAATGTGATCTGCCTGCGTTGGCCTCCCAAAGTGCTGGGATTATAGGCGTGAGCCACTGCACCTGGCCGATTTCTTACAGTTTTGAAACAACTATCAGCCAGGTGTGGTGATGGGTGCTTGTAATCCCAGCTACTTGGGAGGCTGAGGCAAGAGAATTGCTTGAACCTGAGAGGTGAAGATTGCAGTGAGCCGAGATCGTGCCACTGCACTCCAGCCTGGGTGACAGAGCGAGACTCCATC
Organism: Papio anubis; assembly: GCF_008728515.1. Taxonomy (NCBI): domain Eukaryota; kingdom Metazoa; phylum Chordata; class Mammalia; order Primates; family Cercopithecidae; genus Papio; species Papio anubis. The sequence continues at coordinate 51,120,115 of NC_044982.1, read as the reverse complement.
TCAAAACAACAACAACAACATCTCTTTGCCATCCTGCTCAATGTGAATGTCCTAAAGGTTCAGTCTCTTGGTTCCAACACGTGCTAACTCATTTTCATTATCTTTACCGAGCTCTTTACAAGTGCTGAAATGAATCTATCCAGCCATGATCCTGAGTCATACAGTGGTCAGAATTTTTGGGGAGGATCCATTTCAAATTTATTATCATGACCACTCGCAGGTGGCAGGAAATCATCAGTCACCCCATCTGCACTCAGTGCAGACTCAGCACCCAGTCATCCTCTCTCCCCACCATCTCCCCATAAACATCAAAATGTTTGGTGCTGTATAATCTACTCTTGCTTCTTTAGATAAGTAACTCTGACTACAGCACAGATCAACTCAACACTGCAATTGCATATAACCTAACTTCCCTATCTATGCCCTATCTGTATTATACCATATATCATGAAATCTTAAGTCAAAAGATTCTAGAGAAATAATTCATCAGTCTCTACAATTTATAATGTGTGCCCTTTCGTGAATACATGGCGTAATTCAACAACAAGCTCTTAAGCATGAGTTCAAGCATAGTTTCTGGAATCCATTAACACCTTTAAAATTGTTTGCAAATTTTGTAAGTCTGGTCTAGAGGGTGGGAAGGAGACTACATGTACATTCTAAAAGAGCAACAGTTCCCAACCCTGGCAGGTCATCAGAACCACGTGGAGTAGTACTACTCAAAGTGTGGCTTCTAGACCTGGGCCCATCTGTAAACTGTTACCGGTCATGAGGAGAGGAGGACAGAAATACAGAGTAAGCACATGGAAGCTATTTTCTTCAACATGGCGATCTGACATTGCCATAACATTCAAGCATGTGATCATTTTCCTAAGTCCAGGATAGATCCTAAGGTTCTCTCTCTAGATTTTAAAAGGGTCACCAGGTAACTGATGATTTGCTAGGGATGGAAACCACTGTTATAGGGTCCACTCCTTTAGATCTATGTCTAATTCTTTGTGGTGGTTGTTTTTGTTTTTGGGAGTTAGGAATGTGTTACAAAGAGCTGATCAGCGCTTTTAACTTGCTCATCAGAGAAACACACATGCTCAGTAAATTCAGCAATTTCAGGAGGTTCACAGATGCCCGGTGACAAAGCCCTGAATATCACAGGAAGATGAGGAGAGGGTGAACTAATGTTAAGGAATGGGTTTTTATGTTGCTACTGAACCAGAGCCTTTGGAGAATGCATACAAGACTGGGTGGAAAGTAGGTTCTATATAGTTCTGTGCACTGTTCACTGAGCTGCCCTAATTGTCTAGTTTAGTAATCCCGTGAAACTCCACGTGAGCACTTTATTAGGACAAATGTTTTCAGCGGAGGCTTTACACCATTACATGTCACTATAAAAGACTTGCTTCTGGAAGCAATGAGTAGACAAGAAACAGAATTCACGAGGTCTGATGGTGACTCATTCTAAACTTTAAACAGTGATCTTCAGAAATTCATGGACTGCAGCTTGCTGCTGGCGCTCATTTAATGTTACATAAACACGCTCTTTGAGTCTGAAGTAAATCTGATTTTCAATGTGAAAATAAAATATAAAAACTGTTTTTGCCCGGGAGGCAGAGCTTGCAGTGAGCTGAGATTGCGCCACTGCACTCCGGCCTGGGTAATAGAGCGAAAAAAAAAACCAAAAAAAAACCTGTTCTTGGAGTTATTTCTAAACAGAACTTGTCTCTAACCCTAATGTAACAGAAATGCATATGATGTTACATTAGGATTAGAAACAAGAGTATTCCTGGGGCAAGTGGGAAATGGGTTAAGGATGTAGGATTTCTAAGAGAATTCATTTTGACAACGACCTATGATAAAGTATAAAGTGTACAAATATGAGGTAAAATTAATACAGATTACAATGTGGAGACTCACTAAGGGAAAAAAACCAAAAACAACAAAAACAACATTCTGTGCTTCTGGCATGAGCCAATAATTATTACAAGTGAGTACCAAGTTAGACTCTGAGCTTCCTGGTAGCCAAGGCAAATAGGAACATATATTCCTTAACTTTTTTTTTTTTTTGAGACTGAGTTTCGCTCTTGTTGCCCAGGCTGGAGTGCAATGGCACGATCTCGGCTTACCACAACCTCTGCCTCCCGGGTTCAAGCGATTCTCCTGCCTCAGCCTCCCAAGTGACTGGGATTACAGGCGCCTGCCACCACGCCTGGCTAAGTTTTGTATTTTTGGTAGAGACGGGGTTTTGCCATGTTGGCCAGGCTGGTCTCGAACTCCTGACCTCAGGTGATCCACCCACCTCAGCCTCCCAAAGTGCTGGGATTACAGGCATAAGCTACCGTGCCTGGCCAACTTTTTTAATTGAGAAAAGAATCTGGTTATTTAGGGCCTCTATAATTGTGTATTTAATTTTTAAAAATTCCTTATACAAATGTTTTACAAGGAAAGATGAAGGCGAGTATCAAAATTCTCCAAGTTGCCACTGCCCCACCCCTCCCTCTCTTTCTGTGTCCCTCTAGTTTATTAATCCCATGAAATTCCACATGGGCACTTTCTAGGGCTGGAAGGAAGGACGCAATATACTTACTTTTCTCCATTTCTTCGTTTCCTTTACATATTGTTTGTTTTAACTGTTCAATCCTCATCTTGCAGGACATTATTTTCCATCTCTGAAAAAAGCATGTAATAAATATCACAAACGTTGGTCTCCTATGATTAATATGATTATCTACCTGGGATCACTGCTTGTTTTCAGATATGTCAGAAAACATAATGAAGAAAAAGACCAATATAATTATGTTTGTTATAGCTTTTGTAACTATGGAACATTACGAAAAACAGAACAATGTTTTTCTAGTTCAATGAAGAGAAAAGAGAAATTAGGCCGGGTGTGGTGGCTCATGCCTGTAATCCCAACACTTTGGGAGGCCGAGGCGGGCAGATCACGAGGTCAGGAGATCAAGATCATCCTGGCCAACATGGTGAAACCCTGTCTCTACTAAAAAAAATACAAAAGTTAGCTGGGCATGGTGGCACATGCCTGTAATCCCAGCTACTTGGGAGGCTGAGGCAGGACAATCGCTTGAACCAGGGAGGCGGAGGTTGCAGTGAGCCAAGATCGCGCCATTGTACTCCAGCCTGGCAAGAGTGAGACTCCGTCAAAAAAAAAAAAAAAAAAAAGGGAAAGGGAAATTACACGAAAAAAATTCACATAGCTCTTTTGTATGTATCAGTAAGCAAAGAGAAAAAAGTTGAAGGACATTGTCTAAACCCGCTCTACTATATAGCTACTAGCCACATGTGGTTACTTAAAACTCAATTTAAATCAAAAATCAAAAATCAAAAATCAAAAATTCAGTTCCTTACTCACACTACCCTCATGTCAAATGTCTGACATCACACATGGCTAGTGGCTACTGGACTGAACAGTGCAGATACAGAAGTCAAGCATCATCACATAGGGTCCTACTGACACACGGCTCCAAACCTCTAGTTCTAGTTACTGAGGAGACGGTTAACATAACCGGGTCATCTCACCCAATAAGCAAACAGTACTTGCAAGTTAATAAAAATGGCAAAAAACATTATTTTTTCAGTGCATAACTCAAGTAAGATTTCCTAAAAAAGCCTCAGAAAATTACATGAAACATGAAATTGCCTCTTTATATTACCAGAAGTTAGGTTCAGCATCCCCTAAAGCAGCAGTCCCCAACCTTTCTGGCACCAGGGACAATTGTGGAAGACAATTTTTCCACAGACAGGGTGGGGGATGGTTTACAGGGATGAAACTGTCCCACCTCAGATCATCAGGCTTTAGATTCTCATAAGGAGTGCACAAGCTAGATCCCTCCCATATGCAGTTCATAATGGAGTTTGCATTCCTATGGGAAACTAATGCCACCACTGATCCGACAGGAGGTGGAGCTCAGGCGGTAATGCTCACTCGCCCTACTCACCTCCTGCTCTGTGGCCTGGTTCCTAACAGGCCACAAACCAGTAGCTTGTTGCCTGGGGCTTGGGGACCCCTGCCTTAAAGTGAACAAAGGATCAATAAAAATAGGATCTATGGCCCGGTGCAGTGACTCACACCTGTCATCCTAGACTTTGGGAAGCTGAGGCAGGCACATCACTTGAGCTCAGGAGTTTGAGGCCAGCCTGAGCAACATGGTGAAACCCTATCTCTACCAAAAATAAAAAAAATTAGCCAGGTGTGGTGACATGCACCTATAGTACCAGCTACTAGGGAGGCTGAGGTGGGAGAATCGCTTGAGCCCAGGAGGCAGAGGTTGCAGTGAGCCGAGATTGTGCCACAGCACTCCAGCCTGGGTGACAGAGCAAGACTCTATCTCAAAAAAAAAAAAAAAAGAGGGGATCTACTAGTTAGTTAAGAGGGGATCTACTAGTTAGTTAAAAAGAATGAATATTCTCTAATGCCTCTGTAAACGTGGAAAATTAAAAGCTTAAAACAATGCTCAAATGTTTATGGTGTTACACTTATCTAAGTAGTCTGATGGTAAGAGATACAGAACAGATTACAGGGATGTTATGGTGAGCGAAACTCTAACCTCTAGAATAGAGTCAGACATTCAAAAACAGATCCACAGGGACTGAGGGGTTCAGAAATATATCAGATATGACCAATGCTCAATTTTAAAAGGTAGTAAGAGTCTTTAGAAATGAATATTGAGAGGCCGGGCGCGGTGGCTCAAGCCTGTAATCCCAGCACTTTGGGAGGCCGAGACGGGCGGATCACGAGGTCAGGAGATCAAGACCATCCTGGCTAACACGGTGAAACCCCGTCTCTACTGAAAAATACAAAAAACTAGCCGGGCGAGGTGGCGGGCGCCTGTAGTCCCAGCCACTCGGGAGGCTGAGGCAGGAGAATGGCGTGAACCCAGGAGGCGGAGCTTGCAGTGAGCTGAGATGGCGCCACTGCACTCCAGCCTGGGTGACAGAGCGAGACTCCGTCTCAAAAAAAAAAAAAAAAAAAGAAATGAATATTGAGGTCTTAGAAAAACTAGAAACATGACAGAACTCAGAAAAATCTTCCACAGAACATATTTTGTTTACTAAAACATTCAGAGTTAAAATAAGCAAAATTCACTTCTATCACAAATTTTAAGTATAATGAAATGTATGAATAATGTTTACTGTTGTGAAAAAAAATTACACATTACAGAAGAAAAACAGAAAATGTGACTGTTAGCCTGACTCCTTCCCATTTCTCAGGGGTAATCTTTAAAATTAAAGTTTAATGTGTATCTTTTCAGGGGTTTGTTTTTTTTTTTTGAGTCGGGGTCTCACTCTGTTGCCCAGGATAGAGTACAGTGGCATGATTACAGCTCACTTCAGTCTTGACCTCCCTGGCTCAAGTGATTCTCCCACCTCAACTTCCTGAGTAGCTGGGACTCCATGCCTGGCTAATTTTTGGTTTTTGTTTGTTTGTTTGTTTGTTTTTGTAGATGTGGGGTTTTGCCATGTTTCCAAGGGTGGTTTTGAATTCCTGGGCTCGAGCAGTCCATCTCGGCCTCCCAAAGTGCTGGGATTACAGGCATGCGCCACAACACCCAACCCAGATTTTATGAGTCTATTTATATTTAAAATACATACTCACATAAATGGACTCATACTTCATCCTAGTTTACTTTTTTTTTCATTAATAAATACAACTTGGACATCATTCCACAGCATGTAGACTGACCACATTCTTTTTACCAACTACACAGTATCATAACTTTTTTTTTTTTTGAAATGTCTTGCTCTGTCGCCCAGGCTGGAGTACAGTGGCACAATCTCGGCTCACTGTGACCTCCGCCTCCCAGGTCCAAGTGATCCTCCTGCCACGGCCTCCTGAGTAGCTGGGATTACAGGCATGTGCCACCATGCCTGGCTAATTTTTGTATTTTTAGTAGAAACAGCGTTTCACCATGTTGGTCAGGCTGGTCTCAAACTCCTGGCCTCGTGATCCGCCTGCCTCAGCCTCCCAAAGTGCTGGGATTATAGGCGTGAGCCACCACGCCCAGCTCAGTATAATTTTTTATCTCATCCAGATTGATGAACATTTATTTATATATTTAGCTTCACCATTATGCTATAATCAGCTTTTTTTACCCATAAATCTCTATTCATGAGTATTTCCTCTTTTTTTTGAGAGTCTCACTCTGTCACCCAGGCTGGAGTGCTGTGGCACCATCTCGCCTCACTACAACCTGCCTCTCAGGTTCAAGCGATTCTCCTGCCTCAGCCTCCCGAGCAGCTGGGCTTACAGGCGCCTGCCACCATGCCCGGCTAATTTTTGTATTTTTAGTAGAGACAGGGTTTCACTATATTGGTCAGGCTGGTCTCGAACTCCTGACCTCGTGATCTGCCTGCCTCCGCCTCCCAAAGTGCTGGGGTTACAGGAGTGAGCCACCGCGCCTGGCTCTTTTTTCCTTTTGTAATTGAGATTTCATTGGTTGTGCTGAAGATCAGTACACAGACATTGCAATTTGTACCCAATTCTTAATATACGTACCAAAAATCTAAAAGCCATGTATTTTAATTCTTTTTTAAAGTTATTCCAGTGACTTTCCAGCTTAAAATCTGGAAGCAAATTTTCCTTATGAGGTCATCAAGTACCAGTATCTTCACACGTTGATAAGCTGTTACATATGTCCCACCAATTCACAACCGAATAGCATGTACACTACATATTCAAATTTTCAATCTTTCATAGCACAGTATCAAAGTTATTAGGAAAACAGGACTACCACGACCAAAGAGCTCACAGAGTGCACGAAATTCTGACAGGGAGAGCCATCATCAAGGAGCGGTTTTCTTTAGGAAACAGTTCTACTAAAAAACAACATGGGAACAGATGTTCAATACATTAAATGCAGGACTGTGACTCCATAGTGCCATTTAGTATGCTTGGCATTACAGGATATAAAAATTAACCCCCCAACTATGGAATGTTAAGCTGACACCCAAGACAGTCAAAGCCTCCCATAACTCAATATCCCACACTATCTTCTGGTTGTACCAAAAAGTAAACAATCAGAGAATGATTCCACCTCTTAAAAAAAAGCACCGACACTTAAAAGGGGCTCTCCTCAGTTTTAGTTTCTCGTTTTCTGCAGGTAAATCTTCAGTTTCTTGGTTAGCCACTTCTGACTTTTCCCCCTTTGCTCCCCTTTTCCCTTTTGTTTGCACTTTTTTGTCTGAAGATTTATCCTTTCCTGCTGCTTTCTCAGCTTCATTTCCACTTCTGCAGGAGCGAGTTCAGCTGATAACCGTGCAGATCTCCTCTTGGGCTCTTCCTCTGTGGCCCCTTCAGTGGAATTGACCTTCCTCTTGGGCATGCTGGCTGCAGGGAAGGCAGGTGCCGAGCGCCTGCGAGGCACAGCGCCGCTAGAGCCTTAGCAAAGCTGGGCTGCCTGGCTGCTGCCACGCCTTCCCCAAACTCTTTAGTTGTTAAATTTTTTTTTTTTTTTTTTTTTGAGGAAGTCTCACTTTGTTGCCCAGGCCGGAGTGCTGTGAGGCAATCCTGGCTCACTGCAGCCTCTGCCTCCCAGGTTCAAGTGATTCTCCTGCCTCAGCCTCCCAAGTAGCTGGGATTACAGGCATGAGCCCTTGCACCTGGCCAGAAGTTTTAAACTGTTATGTAATCTGTCAAAATGCTTTCCTCTATGGTTTATAAAGGTTCTCCCCACTCTAAGATTATGTAAATACCCACCCATATTTTCTTTGACACATTTAATCATTAATCCATTTGGAGTGTGTATGGTAAATAATTTTTGCAAAAAGGATAATAGCCCACTGTTTTTGTTTTTCTATGTCAACACCCCAGATTTCAAAATCATTCTTTATGACGGCTCCATAATTAATTGCCGATACCCCATTTTTGGTAACTAGACAAAATATTTGAGAAGGCCACGCTACAAGTGGATTAAGTAGAGGACTGCCAAATATGATTTTTTAAAAATTTTAATTAAAAATGATTTTATAAGCTCTACCAATTTAAAAACATGTAGCCCCAAGAAAAAGAACATGTATTACAACTTACCAACTGATCTGTTATCCATTTTCCTTCCATAGCTTTTAACACTCTGTAAGGAAAAGAGACAGAAAATAAGTTCCCGAAAATAATAAAATTCTAAGTTCAAAAATGTAAAATCAAACACTTTTAAAATTAAGTTCTCAGAAATGGCTAGAAATGTTAAAATGGGACTTAGCATTTAAAGTGTTTTCCAAATTCCCTGTTCTCTGCAATTTTTTTCATCTCCTTCCTTTCGTAGTTCTGAACATTGCTAAGAGCCTTTCTACAAACGTCCACAATAAATCTGCCTAACAGTCTTAGCCTTTGTCCTCAATCATCATCAGTAACTGCCATCTGTCATAATTCACAGTAATAGTTACAAGAGAATTAATGATCTAATAGTTCCCAACGAAATGATACATGCCAGTATCTCCAAATATTGGTTCTATGGAATAAAATGTTCTATGGGAAAAATAAACTTTTTGTGTTTGAGGAAGTTAGGGAAATTACAGAGTTAAATAAATTCAAGCAGGTTTCTCTAATACAGAATATCCTGTTAGATTTAAACTGCTCATGAATGTGTTTACCAGACCACTGCAGACTCTAGAGAAGCTCGAGTCACACTTTGGGAATCACTGGCCTGAGCATTAACTGTTTTCATCGGGGGTGTGAGACATCCATGTTGGCATGGTTTGGGGAGGTGCCACAAAAGAGACGACCCTTTAAGAACCTTGAGTTGGGCAGGGCGCGCTCAGAGAAGAGGCAAAACACTGAGGTACAGAGAAACTGAATGAAGGCACAGAGATGCAAACATCTGGGGTGCATCTAGGGAGCAGGTTCTGTACCAGAAGGTTCTATAGGACAATTCTCAATCCTAGGGGGTGAGATATTCATCAGGTGTACCTGTTAATAACTCAGATTCCCCAGCCCCACCCCCCCCAAAAAAAAACAAACGTCAGATTCCTAGGCCTCACCCCATATCTACTGAATCAGAATCTCTGAGGATAGGATTCCAAGAATCTGAATTTTTAACCATTATCTCAGCTAATGAATTCTGATATAGATAATGTGCAGACCATATGCTGTAATATACTGATATGGACAAAAGAAGAAAGGTAAATGGAAGCAGTAATGTCCCATGGGAGCCACCAGCACTAATTTAAGTCTACTAATCATGCCAACTGTCCTGGACTCACACATCAATTACCAGTGCCAGGGATTTGATTCATTGAGTATCTACTTTGTACCACGTATGGGGTCTGAGGCCAGTATTTTCTAGAAACTTGGTAGCTTCTCCTGCTTTACCTCTCCCAGATGTACTCCTTTCCTACACTTTAAGAGGTTGTGGCCGGGCGCGGTGGCTCAAGCCTGTAATCCCAGCACTTTGGGAGGCCGAGACGGGCGGATCACGAGGTCAGGAGATCGAGACCATCCTGGCTAACGCGGTGAAACCCCGTCTCTACTAAAAAAATACAAAAAAACTAGCCGGGCGAGGTGGTGGGCGTCTGTAGTCCCAGCTACTCGGGAGGCTGAGGCAGGAGAATGGCATGAACCCAGGAGGCGGAGCTTGCAGTGAGCTGAGATCCAGCCACTGCACTCCAGCCTGGGTGACAGAGCAAGACTCCGTCTCAAAAAAAAAAAAAAGAGGTTGTATCCTAGATTCAGTAAGTCAGCAATCCATATATCTGCATACCACAGCAATGAATTAAACCAAATGGTGACTAGATCACCTCCACAAATTAAAAGGCAAAACAAAACACTCACTCTTTTTGAAATTCTTCTTGCTTGCTCTTAAGTCGGCTTAACCTTTCCTTCTTGTCAATAAACCTGTAAGAAAAAATTCAATGTCTTATTTAAATGTTCATTTTTTTCATTTCAATGAGACTATGCAAATTCCCAAGAACCAATCATTCTGCAGAGTCATGTGAAAATGTCATTGTCCTGACAGTAAATACACATCTTTTCAATGGGGTGCACACAACTGCTAACCATTTGGTTCTTTTAAAACTAAGCTCAAATCCTCAACTTTAAAATTCTTTCCTGTGTTTATAAAATGTCTATAGATATCTTCCCCTCAGGTTAAATTATTTGTCAAAACAGGAACATCAGAACACTAAAGTGAATTTGAATTCAAGGAAATAGATGCTTTCACTAGAAAACAAATTTTAATTACTAATCTGGACTCAATCCTGCTCTCTCCTATAAATTGATTCCTTACAATAAATTTTAAAAAATTGTACGTACACTTTTTCCACTAATTTTATTGCTAGTTACTACAGGCTAACAAATTACTTAGTAAAAGTTATCAAAAAGAAGGGGTAACACATTGCAGTTATTATTTTCTTTTTTCTTTTTTTTCTCACTCTGTCGCCCAGGCTGGGGTGCAGTGGTGCAATCTCGGCTCACTGCAAGCTCCGCCTCCTGGGTTCACGCCATTCTCCCGCCTCAGCCTCCCGAGCAGCTGGGACTACAGGCGCCCGCCACCAAGTCTGGCTAATTTTGTTTTTGTATTTTTAATAGAGACGGGATTTCACTGTGTTAGCCAGGATGGTTTCGATCTCCTGACCTGGTGATCCGCCTGCCTCGGCCTCCCAAAGTGCTGGGCTTATAGGCGAGAGCCACTGTGCCCGGCCGCAGTTGCTATTTTCTATTTGCCAGTTTTCTATCCTTATTTTCTTCTTGCTAACTTACTTGGGGGTCTTTTTTTTTTTTTTTTAAATTTTGCAGTTTAAGGTGATAACTCAGGTCAATTTTAAACTTCTATTCCTTTTAAATATAATCACATGAAGTTTTAAATTTCCTTCTATGCACTGTTCTAGCTATATCCTAAGATTTTGATATTGTGTGTTTTCATTATCATTTAGTTTGAAACTTTTAATCTTCCATAAGAATCCTTCTGAACCATCCGTTATTTAGAAGTATATTGTTTAATTTTCAGATATACAGGCTTTTCTAGGTAGCTTACTGTTACTGTTTCTAATTTAATTCATTTTGATATAGCTACAAAATACATTGTGTGATTTCAATCTTGTGACTTGAGACCATCTTATGGCTTTACATATGGTATGCCGTGGAGAAAGTTCCAATGCGTACTTGAAATAATGTGTATTCTACAGCTGTTGGGCAGTGTTCTATAAATGTCTGCTAGATCTGTGCTGTTCAGTGTGGTAGCCATCAGCCACATATGGCTACTGAGTGCCTAAAATGTGGCTTGCTGCTTAATAAGGGCATGGACAAAAAAAAAAAAAATAATTGTATGACTAACATCATACAACTGACTATGGAGTGAACGTGACCCACTGACCATTTTCAAGGGAACAGGGATAATGACTCATGCTGCAGTAACATGATGTGGTGTTCAAGAATAGGCTTTTGGCTATCTCCCAGCATAAAGGAAAACAATTCAATAGGCCATAACAGACCTAAAAATAATCTGGACAAAGATGTCTTTCTAAAATACTACTTCCGTAACCCCATGTTTGAAACCTACCCCAAGATATCTAAGAGGAAGAAATACAATGGTCTAATCATGACTCTAACAAATTTAATAATCACTGAAAATGCACAATATTCATTAAACAGAAAAAGCAAATAGGCAATATTATATGTGACAGAACTATATACTTATGACTATATACATTTAAATTAATTAAAATTATATTAAAAGTTCAGTTTCTCAGTTGTACTACCATCCACGTTTCAACAGCTACATATGATTTACTGGATGGCGTGCATAACAAGAACATTTCCATCATTGCAGAAAGTTCTACTGGATAGCACTGCAATGTCCAGTAAGGTGGCAACGGCGTGAAACAGTATTAGAAAACTCAGAAACCGGCCGGGTGCGGTGGCTGAAGCCTGTAATCCCAGCACTTTGGGAGGCCGAGACGGGCGGATCACGAGGTCAGGAGATCGAGACCATCCTGGCTAACGTGGTGAAACCCCGTCTCTACTAAAAAAATACAAAAAAAAACTAGCCGGGCGAGGTGGCGGGCGCCTGTAGTCCCAGCTACTCAGGAGGCTGAGGCAGGAGAATGGCGTAAACCCGGGAGGCGGAGCTTGCAGTGAGCTGAGATCCGGCCACTGCACTCCAGCCTGGGCGACAGAGCGAGACTCCGCCTCAAAAAAAAAAAAAAAAAAAGAAAACTCAGAAACCAATGTGGAATGTGGATGAACCCACAGATTCATCAATCAGTCTATCAGGCATTTACTATGTACCTGCGACACAGACAAGGCATCCTCCAGAACACTAAGAAGTCTAATTATAAATTCTCCTGCAGTTGACTTGAATTCTTGGACCTATCACTTGTTATATGCTTCCATTTCCTTGTATCAAAAATGAGAGACTAATATGGTATTTACTTTTACATCACTGAGACAACATGGTGATTTATGTTCTGATAATGTAGAAAATAACAAACTCACAAGTTAGCAATCTCAAACCATGCAAAGAACTGACACGGGAAAATAAAATCTTGACTTTAGAGGCCATAAAAGGTCTCCTTTGAGGTCTGTTGTAAAAATGCCACTTTGCTCTAAAACAAATTGGGAAGACAGACAACTGTGTCCAGCTTAATAGTGAGCTGGTTGATTTTCTCAGACTTTGTTAAAAACACAAAAGAAACAAACTCTTACAAACAAATATACAGATGGCAGCAGGAATAACGAACAAAAGATAAGTACTAGTGCATCAAATATTGAAAGGAACAGCAAAGACAGCAATTACTTTTGCACCAACCTAATACTTCATAAGTCATGTCCTCCTTCATGAAAGAAATCAAAAATAGGTGGTATCAGCAAAGCTGAAGAGCAGATGCTACCAAGCCACATGGGTGGGTCAGGGCTGCAACTGCTCACTCGGTCACTCATTCAGACTCTGCAGTCTCCATCCCACCACTCACAGAAGGAGAAAAAATTCATTCCACAAGTCTGTGCTTTCTCAATACAGCTTCCAAGAGGTGAAAAATAAGAGTATCACTATAGTCAAACCAAATTTAATGATACATATTATATATATAGTTTTTAAAAGTGTGTGTAGGGGGATCCATATTTCACATATTGTTTTCCAAATTGCAGCTGTCACATAAAATATCTTGGTCTCTTTTACCATGCCAGAACATATTGATCTAATTCACTAACAGGTGCACAGCATTTCACTGGATGGATGCCATGTAATTTATTTATATAAACCTCTACAGGTGAACACCAGTCTTCCTTCCAAATTTTCACTATGATCAGTAACGATACAAATGAATAGCCTAGTGCACCTTTACAGGCTTTTAAGTTTCTCTCTGAAAAATTCCTATAAATAAAATAAACCGGGCTGGGCACAGTGGCTCATGCCTGTAATCCCAGCACTTTGGGAGGCCGAGGTGGGTGGATCACCTGAGGTCACGAGTTTGAGACCGGCCTGGCCAACATGGTGAAACTCTGTCTCTACTAAAAATACAAAACATGAGCCGGGTGTGGTGGCAGGTGCCTGTAATCCCAGCTACTTGGGAGGCTGTGCCAGGAGAATCGCTTGAACCCGGGAGGCGGAGGTTGCAGTGAGCCGAGATCACACCATTGCACTCCAACCTGTGTGACAGAGTGAAACTGTCCCAAAATAAATAAATAAATAAAATAAAATAAACTGCTTAGTCAAAGATATTTACAAGCAAAATTGTGGGTAATCCTCAAAATTTCCTCCAAAACACTTCATACAATTTACAACCCCACCAACAGAACCTGTTTTCTCACACTGTCCCCAGACATTGGACATTTCTTTTTATTCTTTGCTAATCTGATTGGCT